>NC_092872.1:8828750-9157500 GCF_028372415.1 Notamacropus eugenii | reverse complement strand
GGATCCCTGAAAAACAGAGAACATCTCCAACATAGTTAAGAAATATGCTTTCTCCTGTATAAAAAGAGAAAGGTGGGAATCTATCTTTAAAACTGACCCACTAGCACCCCAATCTGAACTCAGACATGAAAGAATGGCATCAAAGATGCAGTATGCCTCCCAACTCCAGCCAACCATAATGAATATTCTGTAATAAGTTTTATTTGATGCCCATTTTCTTTACCTCTTCCTAGTAACTGAGTTACTACATACATTCATCTCAAAAAACCTGTGCCGCTAAATGTAGGGGCTGAAATGGGTAGGAGGAAATTATCAAATCTATTTCAAAACTATTAGAACTCACAGGAGAACCCTCCTTCAAATCACTGTAATGAGTGACTTTGGAGGGGAGCAGAGCCAAGCTAGCACAGTAGAAGGATGGACCTGTAGAAGCTCTCCCCACACAGGTCATAAAATACCTGTAAAAAATGACTCTAAACTAATTCTAGAGCAGCAGAAGTCACAAAACAACAGAGTAAAAGAGATTTCCAGCCCAAGACAGCCTGGAAGTCTGATGGGAAAGGTCTATCACACCAGGTTTGGAGTAGAGTGCAGCCCAGCCTTGGCTGCACGGTATGGCAGGGACAGGATCAGAGCAGGCTTCAGGGCATGGAATCATGGGCAGCACCTGTGGTTCCCAGATTACTCAACCCACAAACACCAAAGACCACTTCAAAGATCAGTGAGAAAGCTCTTTCACCTGGGTGAGAAGGGAGCAGGGTCCTGCTCTAGCCCCGGCTCCAAGCAGCCCCAGGCAGCAGCAGCAGCGTCCACTTTTGGAGCCCTCAGTGTAAAGACCCTGGGGGAATTGAGCATCTGATCTGGATCTCAGCCCTAGGTGGTGGTCCTGGGGTGAGAAGGAACACTGGCTGGTGGAGCTGGTAGAGGCTCTGGAGAGGGAATTAGACTTGCAGATCCTGGGCAGAAAAGCTTGTGGTTGTTCCCAGACCAGATCGCAGGCCAGGAGAGGAGTGGACTCCTCTCCCTTGATTGTGCCACCTTGGGGGAACTGGGAATTTACAGGTACCTAGAGTACACCCTCTTCTTGACAAATGACTCAAAAGTCTAGTAACTGGCTGGGAAAATGCCCCAAAAAGGGAAAAAATGAGACTATAGAAGGTCACTTTCTTGGTGAAAAGGTATTTTCTTCCATCCTTTCAGATGAGGAAGAACAAAGCAGACCATCAGAGGAAGACATCAAAATCAAGGCTTCTACACCCCAAACCTCCCAAATAAATATGCAATGGTTTCAGGCCATGGAATAGCTCAAAAAATATTTTGAAAATCAAACAAGAGAGGTGGAGGATAAATTGGGAAGAGAAATAAGAGCGATGCAAAAAAATCATGAAAAGCACAACAGCTTGCTAAAGGAGACCCCTCCCCTCCCAAAATGCTGAAGAAAATAACACCTTTAAAAGTAGACTAATTCGAGAGGTCCAAAAAGCCAACGAGGGGAAGAATGCTCTAAAAGGCAGAATTAGCCTAGACAGAAAGGAGGCGAGGCTGGGCACACATGGGTAGGTCAGGGTCTACCTGCCAGACTGTGAATCTAGCCACAGTTCTCTCTCTCTCCACCTAACCGGTAGAGGGGCCATGGGGGCACTGGGATGGAGAAAGGCCAGAGGGCCTGGGCTCAGGCTAGGCTTTCTCCTGGACCGCTGGAATGATAAACGCCCCTCCAACTAACCTCTCAACCCACCCCCTTCACCCGCCTGCTAGCAGCTCCTTGTGCCCACCCAGGTACAGGGGCTGTCCTGGGCGCATATGGCAGGGGGGCAGCCAGGCCTTGAGGTCGGGGGCCAGACGAGTGGTTTGCCATGGGGAACTGCTGCTGTGCTTCAGGCTCCTCTGCAAGAAAGCAGGGCGGCTCCAGTGGGGAGGCGGCAGCAGAGGCTCCAAGTATTTTAGGGCGTGCCCAACAGGCGAGCATTTCACTACAGAGTTTGAAAATCTAGTAGAAAGTGATGAAGGGGAAAGCCCCTTACTGAGGAAGAAAGAGCTGACTTGACAGAGAGGCATTAGGATTCTATTGCTGAAAAACAGAAAACATTTGATATAAAAATTCAAAGAGAGTTAGCCTTACAAGAAGAGAAGGTAAGACTAGAAGAAGGGCTGCACAGTGAGACGCAGCCAGGGCAGCAAAGCAGCGAAGGCAAAGGAGTATGCTAGGATCTCAGCATTCCAACACTGGAGAATATCAAAGTTCAGGGCAGAAGAAGATTTTGAATCCTATTTGAGAAATATAAAGTCACAATATGAAGTTTTTCAAAGTACTAGACTTTCATCAGAGGCCATGGTTTTGACACCAAATACAGAAAGTAGTTGTGGCTTAATGACCAAAACCAAGTCAAGGAGTGGAAATGATGACAGCATGTCCCTAGATCTAGAGTGGGAAGATGAAGAAGGAATGAATAGAATGGTTCCATTGACAGAACGAGCCAAAACTGAAGAGAATGCATTAAAATACAGCGGCAAGAAGACTGGAAGTAATCCTACCTCCGCTTCTGATGATGCTAATGGGCTGGAGTGAGAGGATGACTTGGTTAGTGCTGAAAGAGGTAACAGTGGCGATTCGGAATATTCTGGATTTGTGAATCCTGTTTTAGAACTGTCTGCCTCTGAGTTAAAAAAATCTGAAGCAGATCAGCAAGACAGATAGGGTGAGATCATCTGGCCTTTATGACAGTCATGACCAAATGTTGAAAATGAAATAGAATGTATAAATGTTTGTTCTAAGCCTTTATATAAGGAAGAAAGAAATTATGTTCAATAATTCAAAAAGTTCAATAGCAAGGAACAGGACTGATGGAATCTACCTAAATTCAGAATTAAGTGCAATTTCATCATGACTTCTGTCATGCTTCTGGATATGTTGTAAAGAAGATTTTTGTTCAGGTACCATTTGGATTGGATGGCCTTCGAGATCCCTTCCAACTCTTAGATTTTATGATTATTAAAAACTATGTGCTCTAATTTATGTATTCCAAATTAGTATCTGTAGATTTAATTTGTTTCCTTTTAAATAACTTGCACTTTCATTTTCTTTGCATGGATCTAATATTGTTTTTAAAGATTATCTACTTATTTCAGTATCTGAACGTAAAAATAATAAAGCATTTTTATTTGTTTTTCTCAGCAGCTATAAAGGGAGGTAATTAGCAGCTTCAGATAATGCACTATTTCCTGAAAGTTTTTTAAACTTTCTCTATTTTTATAACTTGTTTGAATTTAATCTTTCTGTACTAGCACAATTAGAACTCAGTAAGTCTAACAGAACACTAATATTCATTTCTATCAAAATGATATAATAGCATGTTCACTGTATTATTGCTAAACAGGATTGTTATGAGACCTGAAAGAGGTGGAATTGGAAATTTTTTAATTGCTAATGATCAGACACAAAACTGAGGATATGGAGCTTAAGCGTTCCACTTAAAAGCGAGTTATATACTGCTACAAAGGGAGTATTTACTTTAGATTGCATTTTCAATTTCTAGGTAAGTTATTTTTTTACGTCCACATTGGATGTGTTTGAAATAATATTAAAATAAAAATTTTGCACAAAGGACCAAAATTCTCTATGAATGAAAAGGTGAGAGAGCCTAAAAAGAAGTTATATGGGTATTTTGAAGAATGTTTTCCTGTTTGAAATGACAGATTTTATTTCGGTTTTTTTTCTTTGTTTTATGTATGATAAAGGAAGGTGCTCTGAGAAGTAAAGCTGGGTGAGTTGTGATCTATAACTGCTGCTAGGATTCTGCAGGGGGTCCCAAAGGCTTAGTGATGCTTTAATCACTTTAAAACACCACCAAGGTCTTTGGGACACCCCACATGCTGGCCTTTCTTTTCCCTACTTTGTTATATATGAACTGAAGGCTAAGGGAGCAAAATGCCCCCAAATTGGGCTGCATTTCTTGGTTTTGCTAAGGAATCTAGTATAATTTCAGTAGCCAAATTGCCATCTAGTTTCCTTAGTAAATTTTTTTTCTTATAACAATAATAATATACTTCCTTAACACCACAGGAAGATTAAGATGCAAATAGTGATGTAAGTTCTTGCTGTATTTTTAAAAATCATATGGCCATTCAAATATTTTCACTTGTATGATAAGCAAGGGTATCTGTAAATTCATCTCCTTTTTTAACTTGCAGAACTAAGACAATGACTGAATATGTAAATATATTCCATTAAAGATGTGATTATTATTTTACCATAATTTAAGTTTGTAGCTATGTCATTTAAAAATATCTTAAATGTTATTTACATTCATACTGCCTGTAATATTGCTTTTAAAAGTTTGTATACATCAGATGTATATTCTTGTTTTGGCATAAGCTACTGTCTAAATTTTCTTGGCATTTTGTCCATATTATGAACTTTTTTTGAAGGAATGGAATCAACCTCTCAAAAATTATGAATAAATACATTTTTACATTTAAAATTAATAATAATAAAAAAGCAGAATTAGTCAAATGGAAAAGGAGGTTCAAAAGCTCACTGAAGAAAATAGTTCTTTAAAAATTAGAATGGAGCAGATGGAAGCTAATGACTTTATGAGAAACCAAGAAATTACAAAACAAAACCAAAGGAATGAAAAAATAGAAGAAGACAATGTGAAATATCTCACTGGAAAAACAACTGACTTAGAAAATAGATCCAAGAGAGACACTTTAAAAATTATGGGACTACCTGAAAGCCATGATCAAAAAAAAGAGCCTAGACATCATCTTTTAAAGAAATTATCAAGGAAAATTGCCCTGATATTCTAGAACCAGAGGGTAAAATAAATATTGAAAGAATCCACCAATCACCTTCTGAAAGAGATCTGAAAAAAAAAAACTCCTAGGAATATTGTACTCTAATTCCAGAGTTCCTCAGGTCAAGGAGAAAATATTGCAAGCAGTCAGAAAGAAACAATTTGAGCATTGTGGAAATACAATCAGGACAACAGAAAACCTAGCAGCTTCTTTATTAAGGGATTGAAGGGCTTGGAATATGATATTCCAGAAGTCAAAGGAACTAGGAATAAAACAAAGAATTACCTACTCAGCAAAACTGAGTACAATACTTCAGGGGGAAAAATGGACTTTCAAGAATTCTTGATGAAAAGACCAGAGTTGAATAGAAAATTTGACTTTCAAACACAAGAATCAAGAGAAGCATGGAAAGGTAAACAGGAAAGAGAAATCATAAGGGACTTATTAAAGTTGGACTGTTTATATTTCTACATGGAAAGATAATACTTGTATTGAAACTTTTCCCCAATAATAAAATTAAGGGGTGAGAGGAATATATTGGGAGAAGAAAGGGAGAAACGGAATAGGGCAAATTATCTCTCATAAAAGAGGCAAGAAAAAGATTTTTCAATGGAGAGGAAAAGAGGAGAGGTGAGAGGCAAAAAATGAAGCTTATTCTCATCACATTTGGCTTAAGGAGGGAACAACAAGGACACTGAATTTGGTATGAAAATCTATCTTACACTACAGGAAAGTACGGGAGAAGGCTATAAGTGGCTTGTGGGGGGGATGATAGAAGGGAGGGCAAATGGGAGAGGGGAGTAATTAGAAGTAAACCCTTTAGGGGAGGGACAAGATCAAAATAGAATAGAATAAATAGGGGACAGGATAGGATGGAGGGAAATACAGTCCTTCACAACATGACTATTATGGAAGTCTTTTGCAAAACTACACATACATAGCCTATATTGAATTGCTTGCCTTCTCAATGGGGATGGGTGGGGAGGGAGGGCAGGAGAGAAGTTGGAACTCAAAGTTTTAGGAATGAAGCAATACAAGTAACGGGGTAGAGAAATCTATCTTGCCCTACAAGAAAAGAGAGAAGACAGGGTTAAGGGAAGGGAGAGGTATGATAGAAGGGAGGGCAGATTGGGGGAAGGGGTAATCAGAATGCACAGTGTTTTGGGGTGGGGGAAGGGGAGAGATGAGGAGGAAATTTGGAACTCAAAATCTTGTGGAAATGAATGTTGAAAACTAAAAATAAATTAATTAAAAATTTTTTTTGTAAATAGTATCTTATTTTTTTCAATTGCATTTGTTTTCAACATTCATTTTTTCATGGGATTTTGAATTCCAATTTTTTCTCCCTACCTTCCTTATTTCCCCCTTCCTCAAGACAGTAAGCAATCTGACACAGGTTATACATGTGAAATCATGTCAAACATATTTTCACATTAGTCATATTGTGATAAAAGAAACAGAACAAGAGGGGAAAACCATAAGAAATAAACAAAAAAAAATATAGTATGTTTTAATCTGCATTCAGACTCCATAGTTCTTTCTCTGGACATGGAATAACATTTTCCATCATGAGTCTTTTGGAGTTGTCTTGGATCACTGTATTGCTGAGAAGAGTTAAGTCTACTATAGTTGATCATCACACAATGTGGATGTTATGATTTACAATGCTCTCCTGGTTCTGCTCACTTCACTAAGCACTGGTTCATGTAATGAGTGACCTTAATTCAGAGTGCCAGAATTTTATTCATTTCTGATTAGTCTGGGTTTTCTGTGAGCTCTGAATTCTAGGATTTATTTTCCTGCCACCAACTGAAGGTAGTCCACCAGAAAGGAAAAGATAATGTGCAGAATCCAGTCAGTGTCTAGGATAGGGCAGGATGCACATAGTAGAAATGAGATGACCTCAAAGCTGACGCTCAGTCTATAACATAAAATATAAGCATAAGGAAACCAAGGCTTAAGAAACAAGAGGTAGAGTAAGATAGAGACAAAACGGACAAGGCAATAGTGCAGTGGAGGTTGGTCTGCTGCTCTACTATTAAAGCCTGCTTGAAAAACAGACAAGCAAACAACTATGAATAATTTTGAGCAAACACTGTGTAACCTTATACTCACCACTCAAATCTCTGAGTCTCAGTGCCTTCATCTGTAAAATGGTTTTATACACAACTTATCTCAGGTTTGTGAGGAAAACACCTTGAAAAATTTAAAGTACTACAGTTATGAGTGTTAACACTAACAGGTAGCCGAACTGATTAATTGTAGTAAAACAATATTGACTGAGGGAACATGTCTGATATGGGTAATAGCAGTACTAGTGGAATACCTGTGCCAAAGAAGGGAATGATGAGTTTTAAAGGTACACTGAGCATGACAGGAGCCATCAGCTCCTAAGTCTTTCACGATCTCTACTCCTCTATTCATCTATTAAGCTTTCATGCTCTTCTACCTAAACATGCTTTTCCTCAGAGGTATTATTAAAGACCCATTAAAACAAACATTTTAATAAATTGTTTAATTATAGTTTCAAAAATTTTTGTTATATTTCTCATCATATGTGTATAAACGTGATATTTAAGCTGTTATGTATTAAATAGGCTTTTATAGCTTCTGTAGACTAGTCTTGGGAACTTCACCATCAGTCTTAGCAATGTACCTAGAGGAAAAAGAAATTAGGTGTTCCAAACAACTATCATATGAGGAACATTTCAAATAAAAACAATATATAAATATGGAACTGTCTATACTCAAGCTATAATTATATTTCATAAAGTTTCCCTACAACTTTTGAAATCTTGCAATTTTGTACTTATATACATGTGTGTATGTATATGTATATTGCTAGTAACATCCCTGATTAAACCACTAATGATAAACCTCAAAGTTAATTAACAACAAACTATGATGTCCTGGTGGTAGCTAATGGTTTGATGGAAAACAAGGAATAAGGGATCCCCTTTTTCTCATACCTTAAAATATCACAACTTGTGACAAATTCCTCATCTTATGACATCTTAAGTATGTACATTTAACAAAGTACATACATCTAGCTATAGCTTTCCCCACATTTATTACTCTCCTCTGTGAAGTTGCTGATGTCTAATAAGGGCTGAACTACGGCTGAAGGCTTTCCCACATTCACTGCATTTATAAGGTTTCTCACCAATATGAATTCTCTGATGTTGTGTAAGATGTGAGTGGTTGCGAAAGTCTTTCCCACATTCATTACATTTATAAGGTTTCTCTCCAGTATGAATTCTCTGATGTTCAGAAAGGGAGGAACTGTGACTGAAGGCCTTTCCGCATTCTTTACATTTAAAGGGTTTTTCTCCAGTATGAATTCTTTGATGTTGAGTAAGGCACGCACTCTGATTGAAGGCCTTCCCACACTGATTACATTTATATGGTTTCTCTCCAGTATGAATTCTCTGATGTTGAGCAAGATGTGAATGATTGCGAAAATCTTTTCCACATGCATTACATTTATAAGGTTTCTCTCCAGTGTGAATTCTCTGGTGTTGGGTAAGGATTGAGCTGTGACTGAAGGCTTTTCCACAATCATTACATTTATATGGTTTCTCTCCAGTATGAATTCTCTGATGTTGAGTAAGTGCTGACTGTTTTTGGAAGGCTTTCTTACATTCATTACACTTAAAAGGTTTTTCTCCAGTATGAATTCTCTGGTGTTCAGTAAGGCATGTGATCTGATTAAATGCTTTCCCACATTCATTACAATGATAAGGTTTCTCTCCAGTATGAATTCTCTGATGCTGAACAAGGTGTGAGTGCTTTGGGAAGGTTTTCCCACATATAGTACATTCATAATCTCTTTCTCCAGTATGAATTCTTTGATGTTCAGTGAGAGATGAACTCTGAAAGAAGGCTTTCCCACATTCAATACATTTGTATGGTTTCTCTCCCGAATGGATTCTCTGATGGTGAGTAAGACGTGTCCTTTGACTGAAGGCTCTGTCACATTCACTACACTTATAGGGCTTCTCTCCAGTATGAACTCTCTGGTGTTGGGTAAGCTGTGAATGCTTACGAAAAGTTCTTTCACATTCATTACACTTAAATGGCTTTTCTCCAGTATGAATTCTCCGATGTTGTGTAAGGCATGTGTTCTGATTGAAGGCTTTCCCACATTCACCACATTTATAGGGCTTTTCTCCAGTATGAATTCTCTGATGTTGTGTAAGGCATGTGCTCTGACTGAAAGCTTTCCCACATTCATTACACCTATAGGGTTTCTCTCCAGTATGAATCCTCTGATGTTGAATGAGGAATGAGTTACGGCTAAAAGCTTTCTCACATATGTTACATTTATAAGGTCTCTCTCCAGTATGAATAATTTGATGTTGAGTGAGGAGTGAGCTCCGGCTAAAGGCCTTCCCACATTCAGTGCATTTAAAGGGTTTCTCTCCAGTATGAATAGTCTGATGCTGAGTAAGGGATGAGCTCTGAGTGAAGATTTTCCCACATTTATTACACTTACAAGGTTTTTTCTTTGTGGAAAGTTTCTGGTATTTATTTTGGTCTGAACTCTGTTTGGAGCTTTTTCCAGTGATACCAACTTTATAGGCTTTCTCTCCTATAAAAAATCTTGAATGGCTTTCAGAGTTTGAATTCAGAAAGTTTCTCCTATAATTATTATATTCATAGTTTCTCTCCTCAGTGGATGATTTCTTATGGGTAAATTTCATTTGCTTGAAACATCTCTCCTGTGAGAAGTATTTCTCTTGAGTTTCTCCTGTGAAATTTTCCTGTTTCCTTGATAGCCCGTCCTCAACATCTAATTCTTCTTCAAAACTAATATCCTGTGGAATAATTCCTATGAACTGTTCCCTTGAATCTACTGAATGTAATTCAGAAATAGAATCTTTGGTTATATACTTAGTTTTCCATCCTGAAAGAAAGGAAAAACGCAAATATCCATAACCTCTTTGCTGACAGAAATTTTCTATAATGCAATAATAAATCTAATAGGAGTACATGGTTAGATAAGTCACAAATAATAGTGTAAGCAAAAACCAAAACAAAACAACATGCCCTCCCACCCTGATCTGCTGGGCTGTTGCTTCAAAGTTTCCCCTATCATTGCTCTGTACTCCCTCCACCTGGCCAAGTACCTCTTTGGACTTCTTTTTCTTCAACTCCCTGGAGATCCAGAATCCAGGGCTCCCCTCCTTTCTCCAACTGGGAAATCACTTCAGGTTTGGAAAATGGGATTCCTGCTTATAAGAAGGAATCAGAACATTTCTGTTCATGATGATTTTGAGGGAGTAACCAAGAATGCATATCCAGTTCCCTCTCAGGAAAAAAAAAGTCAAAGTGGCTTTGTTCATAATAATGCAATATGGGAATAGATTCTATGTCTAATAAGAAATGGTTGAATGAACTGATGCAGCAACACAATGGAGTATTATAGCACCACAAAAATAATTAATATAAACAAATATGGAGAAAATACTGCAAAAAGAATACACATACACGCTGATTAGAGTAAAAACAGCACAACTAGATAAGTACACCAACAAGTTGGAAGGAGACAATGGGTAAACTAGATGTTATTGTTATTCTGTTAAGGATTACCACAATAGGTAGTTTGAAATTTGGCGTTTTACGTACAACTTTGTTTCTAATTTTGCTAGACTTCTGGTTTATGTTGATATAAAAACAAAGGGAAAAAAGGGAAAGAGAAGAAATAAAAGAAAAAAATGCCAAGTGTCTGAGATTAAAACAATCAAAAGCGATTAGGAAGCTCTGATACCAAAACCTTGAGCCAAATCTCAGCTCAGCATACTTTAGAATTCCCCATAGCCATGAACATGGAAATAAAAACAACAAACAAAAAAATCCTAGGGAGAAGAAAAGACATAAGGCAAAACCATCTTACCCAAAGAGACTAGGTTCCTATAAGTCTCTAGCATCACATCTCTATATAAATCCTTTTGAACAGAATCCAACTGCCCCCATTCCTCCTGGGTGAAGTACACAGCCACGTCTCTGAATGCAACTGATTCTTGAATCACCCAAACAGTCCTGCTTCTCTTCACATGGTCCTAGGAGGAGAAAGAACTGGTAGCAACGTGGGAAGCAGACAAAATGTCTAATGTCATTCTGAGTGTTAAGGGCTCTGAACACATGCAAAAGTGTTCGTCTGATGTGTGTGAAGGATACAGTGCAAACTAGGATAATATGAGGAAAACTAAAGGAGAAAAAATGGATAAGGAACACTGAAGGGATTTAAGAGAGAGTAGTTCAAATAGTGTTGTGATTCTACAATGCACTGAAATGTACATCAGCTTAAGCAGGCTTAGTTATTAGTACTGATGTTCAATGAAAAATCAAATATTTGAGTGAGAAGTAAGTTAGTCTTCCAGTGATGTTATTATACTTGTCATTTAACCAGGGGCAGTATGATGGAATGGAAAGAACACTGGAAAAGGGAGTCAACAAAACTTGACTCTATCCCCACGTCTGTCATTAACTAGCTGTGTGACCATGAGCAAGTCATTTCTCTGGGCCGCGGTTATTGTCCTGTTTCACCTGGTCTGTTTTGGGGTTGGGGGTCTTCCAGAAGAAACTCAATGGTCTCCATCTTAGGATCACCCTGAGGATATGTATGGAAGCTGTAGATGGTACCAAAAGGAGAAAAGGCAAAAAATCTTGCCAACATAAGGAGTCTCAGGTCAAAACAGTCAGTGATCAGTCATATGTCCCAAAGCACAACAGAGTCTGACCATAAGCTAATAAACACCTAAGAAGAGTTTAGGTCAGACTTATATCCAGGTGCAATGTTACAAGGTGAAAGCCGGAAGGAAAACAGAGGACAGGGTCAAAAGTGGTTGGTACCCTTGTGGCTATCACAAGTGGGTGAACAAGGGGCTAGCCAAGTTGCCACCTCTTATGGTAAACAGGAGCTGCCACTCTGGGCCTCAGGACTTTTACTTCAGGGAGTTATAAACAGCTTACATTTCTCGAGCCCTCTGAAGGGCTTCCATCAAAACAACACTACACAGGAGGTAGTGTCCCAGAATTGAGGGAACTGTGGCATACCAACATAACGAGGAAGAAAAGCTAATAACAACCATGTGAAAAATAATTCAAACCACTAATAAGAGAAAAGAAAGAATTTAAAAACAGGTTCTACCTCATATCCAGGAGACTGGCAAAGATGACAAGAAAGGAAAATGACAAGTGTTGGAGCTGTGGGAAGACAGGCACATCAGGCATTTGTTGCTGGAGATGTACAATGGCCAGCCATTGCAGGAAGGAATTTGGAATCTCCAAACTCATTAACCTGTTCACAATGTTTGATCATGTAACACAACTAGAAAGGCTCATCTCCCAAAGAGGGAAAATAAAGAGGGAAAAATTGCACATGTATTCATATAATCCTAACAGGATTTTTTGGTTGCAGCAAAACATGGAAACTAAGGGGTATCATTAAATTGTAAATGACCAAGCAAACTATGGCAACATGAATTTAATGGTATGGTAATGAAGGAAATTTAATTTTAATTTCATTTAATAATGAATATAACTGCAGTAAGAAAAGGCAAAGGAATGGATTCAGAGGAATATGGGATGATCTGAACTGACATAAAGTGCAGTGAGAACCAGGATAACAATTTACACAATTACTTCAATGAAAAATAACTTTGAAATATATAATATAACTCTGATGAATAAAATGACCAACCATGACTTCAGAGGACGAATTGGAAATATACCTGCTATATCTTTACAGAGACACAAGAAACCACAGGTGCAGAATAAAACTACCTTTTCTGACATGGCCGATGTATGTATCTGTTCTGGCCTGTGCTTAGAGGGAAGGTTTGAAAGATTTTTAGGCAGCAGAAGGAAATTTGGGGGCAAGAAGAGGGGCTGGTGATACTAATGTAAAAAAAAACCTGTCCGGTGAAGTATTTTTTAAAATGTGCAGAAGAGAACAGAAGGAGGTTTAGAGGGAAACAACAACTAAGAGAGCTTTGGAAAGAATATGCGGAATATGTTATAGACTTTATAAAAAGTTAACAAGCTGTAAATAAGGGGGATTTTCATGTTTATGTAACATTTTCTTCAGTTTTGTATATAGAAATGTTTCTGTTTGTTGGTATTTGTCAAGTTAAGAGTTACAAAAATTTTTTTAAATATATAATTCAAGGTGGGCTTATCCTAACAGGATTTCTGGAGTATTGAGTGGATACACATCAATGCAGTTTTATGGAGGCAATGGGATTGACAACCTACACAATCAGTATTGGGAGTCTGGCTTGGTCAAGGGTTTCCAAGCAGTAAGTTAGAAGAGATCTCCTAAGTGGATAGGATGTTCTGGGGTGTACTGGCAACTGGCCTCTTATTTATAGATGGTTCTGACAGGTTACAAGGTAACTTGGTAGTCCTGTAAATGGCTTCAAGTTGCCTTAGGCAATTGTTCAACACCACAAAGATAGGGTAGGATAAGAGTTCAGGGCTTGATGGGAGTAAAAACAACAAAAGCAAAGAGAGCCATAGTTGGCATGGATGAAGAGGCAGTAATATAACAAAGCATACACAAGATTCTTGCTTTATCTACTGTTTCAATTATCACTATGCATTTAATGCCCCAATCTACAACTCCACTCTGAACTCCTCAAAACCCGGGGGATAATCTTACAGGTGTACTACCATGATCATGTCACTGCTGTACTCAAAAACCTTTAATGGCTCCCGACGGCCTTCCCTATGAGGTATAAAATCTTAAGTCTGGCATTTAAGCCCTCCTATCCCTCAAGCTGTCTTGAACCTAGCCTTACCTCTTACTCCTTCCCCTTCTATGTCTTCTATGTTCTAATCAAATTTAATCCTCCCTCCATTTCCTGTTCTCATCCTAGCCTTTCCCTTCTTTGTGCTTTTACTCATATTTCCTCTTCCACCATCTGTAGACTGAATTCCATTCTGCTTTCCAACTCCCAGCTGAACTTTTCTCTGAAGCTTTCCATGACATCTCAGCTCAATGTATTCTCCCCCTCCTCAAATTTCTCATAACACTTTGCCTGGCCCTCTTCTTTGCACTTACCTCCTTTTCCCTTACATATCTACTTCTTAAGTACTTGTCTTTCCTTTCTAATAGATTTAAAGCTTCTTAAAAGTAAAGCCTGTGTTAAATCTACCTTGCATGCCAAGGCCCAAGCATAGAATCATGTACATGGCAGGTACTAAAATACTTCTTTGGTAAATATAATTTGTTGAATTACGTTTAAAAAAGTTTGCAGTGCACAGAAGGCTATATCAATCACTCTGGTAGTATGATGTAAAGCATTATAAATATTATTTCAGTGTGCTGTTTTTTCTCTAATTGACCATTAAATAGGGCCATTAGAATGATAGAAAATTGCCTTTAACCTAAAGCACATATATAATATGGGCTCAAAATGAGATTGTCCCAAGTTGAGAACTCTTTTCTTATAGGGAAGGGAGACTATGTAAGTGAACCACTTCCCAGAGGAGAAAGATGTTTGGATTATGAGGAACCTTGAATGCCAGTGAAAGATTGTCTGAATCTCAAAATGGAGGAAGCTAATGAAGGTTTTGAATGGGAAAGGGAGGTGTATACAGAAAGTATATACATAAGCTGTCAAGAAAATAAATTCATAATGCCAATGTACTAAGAATCAGTCTTTCCTGCAATATTGCAGGGAAGAGATCCTGAGGCCAGGCCTGAATTTAGACTGGATCTTCTCTCAAAGAGGAAGGTTCATGGAGAAGTTTTTATACATTTCAAGAGAACAAAGACTATTAATTAACACCATGAATAGCTTGTACAGAAAACCCAGATACAATGATTTTTTAAAAAAAAATGACAATGAAGAAAATGCAGCTGCACTTAAGTCCCTTGGGCTCCACATAGTTTTGCTGATAATGATAAACAAGGCTTCTTATAAGTGGTTCAAACAAAGGTGCGGTGTAGGTTTGAAATAACATTCCAAATTCCTGAAGTCCTTCCACTGCCTTCTCAAGATAAGGCTTATGGCTCAATTAAGAATTAGAGATTTTTATGTCTTTATCAGAATGAAATGATGATAGAGAGATTAATCGGTTACAAATGTACAGGACGGCTGGGAGAGAGGCTGACAGTCTCTATAAAAAGTAGCTCATGGCTGAAATTTAGAGAGTGCTTTAAAACCTGCAAAGGGCTCCATAAACACTCTCTTCTTCGAGTTTCACAACAATTCTGTCAATAAGGCCTAAAAGCACTATTATCCCCATTTTACAAATGAGGAAACTAAGGCTCAGATAGGTTAAGTGACTTACCCATTGTCATAAAGATAGTGTTAGAGGTAGAATTTGAACCCAGGTCGTCTTGACTCCAAGGCCAGCACTTTTTCCACTCTGCCTCTGAATGAGTGATGTGATAGTGTTCTGGGCTAAGATGTTGGCAATAGAGAAGAGACAGATGCTAAAAATATTAGAAAGAAAGGACAGAACTAGGCAACTGACTAGATATTAGGGGATGAGGGAACTAGATGAGTTAAGAAGAACCATGAGATTTTCCCCTGAAGATCAGGAGAATGATGACACTGACTGGATAAAGGAAGCCTAGGTATGGATGGGGAGAGGGCATGGTAGGGGCAAGGGGTGGTGGGGAGTCACTGTTGGTGGGGAGAGAGCCCAGACATGTCAAATGAATGAATACAGGAACACCAGGAAAGGACACGGTACCAAGGCCACGTCCACTTTTAGAAACTACTTCAGGAAGGTGACCAGATGGTCTGAACTTAATAGGTGAGGTCTTCAGCATTTCATTTCAGTAAATAACAAGTACTGTCTATGGTACTGGGGATAGAAAGAGATATACAAAACGGGCCCCACTCTTAAGAAGTTTAGAGAAAAAGCTGAGGTCAATGACCAAGAGCTCCTTATTTTCCCCTTCTCTACTTCTCACAATCCCTGGACATCATCCTTCATTCTTCTCTCTTATACTTCAGCCCCATAAAGAGGCAGTCCTCCTCCTTGCCAAGGAAAAGCTCTCTACATGGATCACTGATCTCATTTCCTCCCATTTTTTATAGAAGATTGTTCCCACTGTGATTTCCCCAACATTGTTAAGTCTTCAGCCTTTCCCTATCTGCCACCTACAAAATGTCTGTATCTCCCCTATCCTTAAAAAAAAAAACAAAAAAACCCTCTCATTACACGCCCAAACTAGTGTCCTACATGTCTCCTCCCTTTCTCACCCAAACACAGCTGTCAAACTCATACACCCGTATATATTTGTTGTTTCCATTTCTTCTCCCTTCTAAACACTCTGGCTTCTAGCTTCTAACATTATCACTCAACTGCAACTGTTCTCTTCAAAGCTACTGATAAGCTCCTAATTGTAAAATCTATTGGTCTTTTCTAATCCTCTACTAGGTATATTAAAACCCATACTCTACTTTCCAGCCAAAGAATCGTTTTTACTATTTATTCGTTCTTTATAAAACACTGTCTCCCCAAGCTTTTGTCTTGGTTGTGCCCCAAGCCTGAAATGCACTATCTTCTCAACTCCACCTCTCAGAATCTCTACTGTCCATCAGGCCTCAGGTAAAGTGTCAGCTTCTATCAGAAGCCTTTCCTGATCCCCTCCAACTGCTAGTATCTTCTCTGACCTCCCCACAAAATTACCTATGTATCTGTTTTATACAAATCTATGTACAGGTATGTACATGTCTCTCCTGTAAGAATGTCAGCTTCTTGAGGGCAGGGGCAGTTTTGCTTCTTCCTTTTATATCTGCAATGCTTAGCACACAGTGGTACCTAAAATAATGCTTCCTGATTAATTATTTTAATATCTAATTGATGTCCCTGCTTCTATTCTCTCGCCTCTCCAATCCACCTACCACACAATTGCCAAACTAATCTCCCTCCTAAGGTACATATCTTCTCATGTCACTCCTCTACTGGAAGATCTTTAGTGGTTCTCCACTGACTGTAAGAAAAATTATAAACTCCTTAGCCTGTTATTTCAAGTCCTACATAATGTGACTCATATCTCTCTCACTTTATATAACAATACTGTCTTTCATATAATCTACATGGCTCTAAGTTATTCCCATGACTCAAAATTCCATCTCCCAATTTATGAAACTAAGATATGTACCCCCCCACCCCCACCCCATGCCTGGAACACTGCTTCCTTGTCTCTGCTCTACTTCAAATCCTTCTATGACCCTCATCCCATCACCATTGCTAAAGTCTTATTATTTTTCAAATTATTTTGTGTACTTTTATTTGTGTGCATGTTCTCTTAATAGGTTACAAACCCCCTTGAAGGGAAGTACTGTTTCATTTTTATCTCTATATCCTCAGTGCCTAATAAAGAAATCGCTTCTTGGTGAGTGCTTGCTGAATAGATCAGTGCAGAAAGTTTATCGTCATCAATGGATGCTTATCAGCATAGCATGCTTGTCTGGAATATCACCACTGTCAGCTTCAACATGCAGATAAAAGTTTTCAGATATGGCTGAACTATCATCATTTAGGGTCATGGATCTTTATCATCATAGGATTATAAATTTTAAGAGTTAGAAGAGAATTTAAAACTCACCTTATCCAACTCCCTTATTTTGCATATAAAGAAACTGAACAGTGAAGTGAGTTGCCTAAGGTCACATGACTAGTAAGGGGAAAAAAGCTAGGATTCAAAGTCAGATCTTCTGAATCTAAGTCCATACCTTAGATCATGTGTTTCTTTATAACCCATTCATGCCTGGTCCTGATCAATCTAGATGTAAGATACTTGCATTTCTAAGTCTCAAGAAAATTTCTCAGCTGTTACTCCTAATTTCTCTTAACTTTTTTTCTCTTGTCACACTGAGCTCTTTTCTGTATCTACACATTTTTTTAACTACAGACCCATAAAAAGAAACTGGTTCATGGACCCACAAGGGAAGACTACAGGTTTGCAATGAAGGAGTCAACAGACTCCTCTCTTCTGTCTCCAAAAAAATGTGGTCTATAAGGAACAATAGCCAGAAAAACTCACCTTAGGCCTGATTGTAATTAACATGACTGATGTCACTTCGTCTCCTGTCTTCTTCACTTGGAGAACAGAAAGAACTTCATGGACTAAGGAAGGAAAAAGCCATGAGTGAGACATTTTGTATTCTATGTTTCCTGTGCTGAGGAGTCCTGCATCCCTTCTAATGCCAATTCAATGAGACTCAAACAGTCCCTGTTCTATACATAACTGCTTTCAAAGAAAAGTGAAACAATATTTATCAGTGGTCCTTTTGAATAGTGTCACTGGGAGGCAGAGCCAAGATGGTGGAGTAGAAAGACATACATACTCTAGCTCTTCCCCCACAGCCCATAAAATACCTGTGAAGAGACTCTCAAGGGATTCTGGAGCAGCAGAGACTGCAGAGCAATGGAGCCCAGGGTGATCTGGAGGGCTGGTGGGAGGAGTCTGTCACACAGAAGGCAGAGTGGAGCACAGCCTAGATTCAGCCACGCAGTGACTAGAGGAGCAAGCCTCAGGGGCGGAATCCCTAGCAGCAGAGGTTCACAGATCCCTTAGTCCACAGGTGCCAAGGGCAGCTTCAAAGGACAGGGAGAGGGCTTTTTCACCTCTGTGACAAGGGAGCAGGGTCCTCCCCTAGCCCTGACCCTAGGCTCCAGTGGCCCACTGCTAGCATCCATTGTTCCATTGTAGGAACGCTCAGAGTAAAGCCCCTGGGGGAAATGAGCAGCTGATCTGAAGCTCAGCAGTGAGCCAGGCCAGGAAGTAAACTCCTCTCCCTTGATTGTGCCACCTTGGAGAAACTGAGAACTTACAGGTCCCCTGAGTTCACCCCACTCTTAACAAAGGACCCAAAAGTCAAGTAACTGGTTGGGAAAATGCCCAAAAAAGGGGAAAAAAATAAGACATAGAAGGTTACTTTCTTGGTGAAAAGGTATTCTCTCCCATCTTTTCAGATGAGGAAGAACAATGTTTACCATCAGGGGAAGATATAAGAGTCAAAGCTTCTGCATCCAAAACCTCCAAAATAAATATGCAACGGTCCCAGGCCATGGAAGAGCTCAAAAAGAACTTTGAAAATCTCTAAGAGAGGTGGAGGAAAAATTGGGAAGAGAAATG
The DNA here is from genome assembly GCF_028372415.1 of Notamacropus eugenii. Lineage (NCBI taxonomy): Eukaryota > Metazoa > Chordata > Mammalia > Diprotodontia > Macropodidae > Notamacropus > Notamacropus eugenii. Next base: position 9,138,593 of record NC_092872.1, on the reverse strand, counting down.
AGAGAGATGCAAGAAAATCATGAAAAGCAAGTCAACAGCTTGACTTTAAAAATAGGCTAACTCAATTGGCAAAAGAGGTCCAAAAAGCCAATGAGGATAGGAATGCTTTAAAAAGCAGAATTAGCCAAATGGAAAAGGAGGGTCAAAAGCTCACTGAAGAAAATAGTTCTTTAAAAATCAGAATGGAACAAATGGAAGCTAATGACTTTATGAGAAACCAAGAAATTACAAAACAAAACCAAAAGAATGAAAAAATGGAAGATAATGTAAAATATCTCATTGGAAAAACAACTGACCTGGAAAATAGATCCAGGAGAGACAATTTAAAAATTATGGGACTACCTGAAAGCCATGATCAAAAAAAGAGCCTAGACATCATCCTTCATGAAATTATCAAGGAAAACTGCCCTGATATCCTAGAACCAGAGGGCAAAATAAATACTGAAAGAATCCACTGATCACTTCCTGAAAGAGATCCAAAGACATAAACTTCTAGGAACATTGTAGCCAAATTCCAGAGTTCCCAGGTGAAGGAGAGAATATTGCAAGCAGCTAAAAAGAAACAATCTGAGTATTGTGGAAATGCAATTAGAATAACACACAATCTACCAGCTTCTACATTAAGGGATTGAAGAGCTTGGAATATAATATTTCAGAAGTCAAAGGAACTAGGATTAAAACCAAGAATCACCTACCCAGCAAAACTGAGTATAATACTTCAGGGGAAAAAATGGTCTTTCAATGAAATAGAGGACTTTCAAGCATTCTTGATGAAAAGATCAGAGCTGAAAAGAAAATCTGACTTTCAAACACAAGAATCAAAAGAAGTATGAAAAGGTAAACAGGAAAGAGAAATCACAAGGGACTTACCAAAGTTGAACTGTTTACATTCCTACATGGAAAGATAATATTTATAACTCTTGAAACTTTTCTCAGTATCTGGGTAGTTGGAGGGATTATACACACACACACACACACACACACACACACACACACACACACAGAAACAGACAGAGAGCACAGTGTGATTTGAATAGGAAGGGATCATATCTAAAAAAATAAAATTAAGGGGTAAGAGAGAAATATATTGAGAGGAAAAAGGGAGAAATGGAATGGGGCAAATCATCTCTCATAGAAGAGGCAAGAAAGTTTTTCCAATGGAGGGAAAAAGGGGGGAGGTGAGAGGGAAAAAGTGAAGCTTACTCTCATCACATTTGGCTTAAGGAGAGAACAACAAGGACACTCAATTTGGAATGAAAATTACCTTAGAATACAGGAAAGCAGAGAAGAAGAGGTTAAGTAGGGTGGGGAGGATGATGGGAGGGCAAAGGGGAGGAGGGAGCAATTAGAAGTAAACACTCTTGGGGAGGGACAAGGTCAAAAGAAAGAATAGAAGAAATGGGGGGCAGGATAGGATGGAAGGAAATGTAGATAGTCTCACACAACATGACTATTATGGAAGTCATTTGCAAACCTACATATATATTGCCAATATTGAATTGCTTGCCTTCTCAGTGGGGACGGGTAGGGAGAGAGGAAGGAAGAGAAGCTGGAACTCAAAGTTTTAGGAACATATGTTGAGAATTGTTTTTGTGTACAACTGGGAAATAAGAAATACAGTATAGAAATATACTGTATAGGGTATAGAAATTTATCTTGCCCTACAGGGCAAGAGAGAAGATGGAGATAAGGGGAGGGAGGGGTGTTAGTAGGGAGGGCACATCAGTGGAAGGGGCAATCGGAATGTAAGGCGTTTGGGGTGGGGGGAGGGGAGATATAGGGAGAAAATTTGGAACTGAAAATTTTGTGGAAATGAATGTTAAAAGCTTTAAATAAATAAATAAATAATGGGAGTGTCATTGCAATCATCCATGTTCTAGCTATCATTCTTTTTTGTTAAAGAGAAGAATGGAGGAGAAATCAAGTAGAAGAATGGAGGGAAGAATCCACTGAAGCCTGAACTAGAAATAAACAGGGAAGAAGGAAAAAGTAAACTACTTACCAAGCTCCCCATTACCCTGTTAACTACAGTCATCCGCCCACCCCCCCAGTCACCCACCTATCCATCCACTCACCCATCCATCCATCCATCCTGTTTCTCTGCCAAATTCCTTGAAAAACTTTCTACACAATGGCACCTCAATTTTTCCCTTGTACTCATTCCTTCTTAATCTCTTAACCTCAGCACTCATTGAAGCTGCTCATTCCAAAATTACCAACAATCTCTTGATACCAAATCTAGTAGGCTCTTCTCATTCCTCATCCTTCTTGACCATTCAGCTGCACTTGATACTATGGACCATGTTTTCCCCCTGGATGCTTTTCCCTTTCTGGGTTTTTCACAGAATACTCTTTCCTGGTTCTTCTCCGTATCTAACCATTGCACCTCAGTCTCTTTGCTGACTGATCATCCATGTCATGTTCCTTTACTTGTGGGTATGTTCCTAGGCTCTGTCCTGAGCCCTCTTTTTTTCTCTATATTATTTCTTTTAGCAATCTAATTGGCTAACATGTGTTCAATTATCATCTCTATCTAGATAATTCCCAGAACTATACATTCAGTCCTGTTCTCTTCTCGTTAGATATAGTCGCATATCACCACCCTTCTTTTGGATATTTCAAGTTGAATTTCCAGAGATATCTCAAACTCAACATGTGCCAATCAGAACTCGTTACCTTTGTCTGAAAACTCATTCCTCTTCCAGACTTCCCTCTTACTATCTGAGGCATCGCCATCCTTCCAGTTGTAGGTTCCCACCCTCAGTATCTTCTCTGATGCCTCTCCTTGTTTCTATTCACACAGCTGCCACCCTTGTTTAGGACCACATCATTATCTCTCGTGAGGACCACAGTAATAACCTTTTTGGTCTCCTCATTTATTTAGTCTCTCCATCTCTAATCCTATGGCCACAAACTGCCAAAGAGATTTGCCTAAAATGAGGATCTGAGCATGTCACCCCTCTTCCCTTTCACTACCTTCAGTGGCTTTCTATTTTCTCTAAGAAAGCTCCATCCAACTTTTCAGGCCTTATTACAGTTACTCACCTCTATCCATCTTATAGTTGAGCCATAATGGCTGTTCCTATGATAGTTAACATTTACACTTAAAAGTACCTTAATCTTTATATATAGTGCTTTTAAGTACTGTAAAGTGAATACCACTTTACAGATATTATTTTATCCTCTAAACAACTCTGTTGGTCAATCAATTTAGGCAATAAACAATGATTAAGAGCCCAGTATGCTGCTAAGCACTGGAGACAGGTGCTATCATAAGCTCCATTTTATAGAAGAGGAAACTGAGACAGGCAGAGGTTAAATGACTTGCCCCATATGACAGAACAAGTAAGTGACGAAGGCAGGATTCACACTCAGACCTTCACAACTCCAACTCCAGCTCTCCTTTTATTTTATCTACACCCAAACACAATATTCCAGTCTAATATATGGACCAAAAAAGGCTAATATGACCTGTGTCTGCATTAAACAATAAGCAATTAAGCTTCTAGAAATCAAGAGACAAGAACGCCACTGTGCCCTCTCCTGGTTAGACCTCATATGGAGTATTCAATCCTAGACACAATTTAGAAATAATACTGGGAAGCTAGAAAACATGCAGAGGAGGACAACCAGAATAGAGAATGGCCTTGAGTTAATAATAATAATAAGGCAAAGAAATGGGGGATGTTTAGAGTGGGAAAGATAATAGTTGCCTTCATATATTTGAAAGGCTGTCAAACAGAAGAGCGATTATTAAGACATTTTCTGTTTGGCTCCATGGAAGAGGACCAAGGACAATGAATACAAGTTGCAAAGTGACAAACTTTGGCATGAGGTAAGAAGAAGCTTCCTAACCATTCACACTATTCCCAAAGTAGGATGGGCTGCCTCAGGAGCTACTGGATTCCATATCATTGGTGCTAATCAAGCAAAGATTAGATGACTGCTTGTCCTAGAGTGTTGTAGTAAAGATTCCATGCTGTCTTCTGAGTTTCCTTCCAATCAAATTCTGTAATACTTTCTGTCAAAAAGTAATAGAGTGCAAAGGCTGCAAGATGATGCCAGAAATGGAGAGATGAGGGAAGGCTGGAATGCTTAAATGGACAGGATTTATAGGCCCAGCATGTGGGGCTTAAATTCTAATAAAAAAAGTTGATGCCCTCCTAATGCTGGTTTCATGGTACAACTGAAAAAAGAGCAGGATCTTGAGCCAAGAAATCCACTTCTACATGATCTTGGCCTGTCTAAACTTCAGGGCCTTGTAGAATGGGAATCATATTATACAACCATCCCCATAAGGCAGGTGTTATAAACCTCCAGTTGCTACAGAAATGAGTATTGATTACTGTTCGTATATGGGGAATATCGTTCTTATGCAAGATGAACAGAAAGGCCAGTTTCATAGGACTGTGGACTATGTTAAAGACGGTAAAGGGTAAGACGACGGTGAGGTCCAAGAATCTAGGCAACAGATTGGCAGGAAACTGGGCTAGGAAGAAGCCAGCTCCCCTCAGATCCCAGCCACAGATTCACAGGAAGGTGGAACCGCTTCCCTGAAGATCACAAGGAACGGTGAAAATTCAACACATGTTCAAGGAAAGAGGAAGCGTCGTCAAACCACTGACGTAGAAAAGGGGATGCCAAGCACCGACAAAGCTGAGGAGGGGGCCTGGAGGGGTCAGAGCGGCATAAAGGAAGCTGAGGAGGAAGGCCCGCGTCGTTGGGGGCGTCCTAGCCCCTCACCACATGCTCCGATTCTCTGGCACGTCCAAGAGAGCACGTGCCCAGGGCCTGGCAGACCCGGGGCCACCGCGAGGCCTCCGCGATGGGCTAAAACACTGCACGCACAAACGTCATCTTTTTAATCGTTCCATCAGAGGCTTCGACACGTGAGGGAAACTGAGGCCCGGAGGGGGCCAGGGTCACAGAGCCCGTTAAGGGCACCCAACAGCTGGCCAGGCCCCTGCCCATACCACAGCCTCCCCACAGAGAAGCTTGCCCAGCGGCGAGTCTCGCGATAACAGTGCGGTTCATCTCAGCGAACGCTCTCTCACGTGGGGGGTAGGTGACAGGTCCTCTTCCCCCGCCCCCCTTCACTTTCCCGTGGGCGTGTCCGCGCACGCGCTCGTACCTGAGCCAGCCCTGGCGGCCCCCTCTCCTAGTCAGGTTCCCCTATGTATCCCGGCAACCTCTGGGGCAGTCCCTCCTTTTTCTCCCGCTGGGCGCCTACTCCTTCCGGTCTCGCGGTGGCCTCAGGGTCTTCCGGTTCCCTGGGGCTCAGACTCACTCAGGCCAAGGAAGGAGCTAACGCTGGGGCGGGGAGGACTGGGGACGGGTCTCTGGGAAGGGCAGAGGTCTCGGTGTCGGAGCCGTTTGCTCCGGAAGTTACGCCTGCCTTGACACCGAGAGGAGACGTCTAGCCGGAAGTGCGTCTCTTTGGCAGCTCGCTCCTTCTGCCATCCACTTCCTCCAAAGCCCTGTGGGCGGAACCTCTGGCGGGTCTGGAGCTGGAAACAGACATTTCATTGGGCGGCGAAGGGAAGGGGCGTGGCCTTATCTGACTGAAATGGCCTGTAATCTTCGAGAAGAGGCGGAGGGGGCGGGGCGGGGGAGGAGCCTTTCTCCAGCCTATCCCTGCTGGACCTCAGGAGGTGTGGCCTGGCGCGGTGGGTTTGTAAAAACGAGGATGATCCGGGCGCCTCCTTCTCTAATAGGTCTTTAAGAGTTCCTGGACCCTTCCCCCGCAGCCATGCTGTGAAGCCCGTCCTGCAAGGAAGGGTCCTCCTTTTGAGGAGAAACATGGAGCCCACGTGGAAGCCGGCTATTACGAGTAGACCTAGGTTTGGAAGCACTTTCCTCACTGGAACTGACCTCATCTGGTCCTGCTCGTCCGTAGTTGTTGGGGAAAGGATTGAGCCCCGGTGGTCTGACGTCATCGTTAGCGTTCTTTCCGAGGGGCTGCCAGTTAGTTACTATGGTGCTTTGGGGTTTATAAAGCATTCTATACACATCTCACTGAATTCTCACAGCAAACAAGGCCTTTGTGTGTGAGGGTGCCAATGTCGTCGTCCTATTCCAAGTAGTCAACAGGAAGGAGGGAATTATTTGGTTTCAAGACCATGGATATATAGCATTTATACAATAGACAATGTACTGTTTATACAAAATGCTGTTTGTGCTATTTATAAAAAGCGACATGCATTTTATATCCGTACAAGCAAGGGACATTCTTCTCCACCTCAAAGAGGTTATAGCAGTATCTGATAAATAGGTGCTTGATAAGTGTTAAAGGATTTATTAGTTTGTGCCAAAGCTGGCATTAAAGTCACCCAGCATTACAGGCTTGTCCTCTCTCAGCACCTTAATGATGAGGGTCTCCTCAAAAATAATATTTTTCTTTGACCTCATCAGAGTTTTCATGGTGAGAGCTTACACACTGATAATGGTGGTATGTTACTTTCCTGCAACTAGCAATTAGGTTGGCCAATGTCTGTCATTCACTCCTTTTGGGAGGCATAGAAGCTTGTTAACCAGATTAGATTTGATTAGAAAACCTATATCAATTTCATAGTCATCCCCATCACTGAAACCCCTCCAGAAAAATGTTATCCGTCTCCCACTGGCCTTCATTTGCTAGCTCTGTGTCCCACAGGGCTATCGTTTGGATGCAGTACCTGCTGAGTTGTCTTGCAACAAGAGCTGCTTGTCTTCTGGTCTACTGGATTTCTTGTGGTCTGTAAGTTTACACATGTTCTATGTACCAATGGTGAGTGGAATCATCTTTGCAAGAGTTTTTATACATGTTTTTGTGTTTCAGCCCTAGAGTGGAACCCCCACCTGCAGAGATAAGCAGGCCAGGGTTAGGTGAAGTAGATAATTTTTAGGGCATCTTTTGTAGCCCCTTCCTCATGCCTAGAGGGGAGCAGTGCAGTCCATAAGAAGGCTGTTCATACACCCAGGGGGCTGCTGATCTCACTGCTGCTTCAGTCTAGTGAGAACAGGACTGTATGGCCTGGGCCACCTGTGTTAAGAGCTGTCACTACACCTCTTAGTGTATCCATACCTCCTGTTTTTGTTACTAGCCTCTCACCACAGGATTTTGAGGTAGGTAAAATAGTAAGATAGTAAAATAGCAAAATATTTGAATAGTAAAATAAAATGCTAAAATTATTGAATAGTAAACTAATAAAAATTATGCAATAGTATAATAGTAAAATGGTATGGGTGATGCTTTTTGACTTGTGGATAAATTGGAGTTAAGTGAGGCGGAGTTGTGCAGGTTCTAAGCACTCCACAGTGCCTGCTTTCTGCTACCTGCATGGTCCATTGAAACAAAATATTCATATCTGCCTGTTCTGCTGGGGAATTCTTCACATGCTTGGGGTAGACACCCCCCCAACTCACCTATGGATCTGAGGCCCTTTTGTTACCCTCAGCCTGGTTTAGTCTGTCTGCCAAGATGATTTTTACCACACAAGGGTGTGGCCATTGTACATGCTACAGCTTCTTGGAACCACAGGTGGGAACGGCTGGGGGGCAGGTAGATACCAAACGTGGATGCTTGCGCTCATGCTTTTTAGCGTGACGTTTTCAGCAATGTTGTCAGTGGCCTTCAGTGATGATGAAAACAGCATTAAGGTCAACTATCACCCTGACACGAAATTATTTAACTTGATAAGTCTACAAGCCAAGACCAAAGTGCAGGGAGAGTGGCTACATGACTTTTTACTTGCAGATGATCGTGCACTCAGTATAGCTTCTGTAGCTAAGATGCAACAAAATGTGAATTAATTCTCTGCTGTTTTTGCTAATTTTGGCCTGGCAACACCAAGAAAATAGAGCTTTCCATCAGTCAGCACTGCACCATCTATATATACATGGAACCATCAGTTAAAGCAAATGAAGGAATTTTGAATGCTGTGGATAAGTTCACTTACCTTGGCAGTATGCATTTCAGGAATATATAGATAGATCATGAGGTTGATGAACAAATTGCCAGAGCCAGCTCAGCTTTTAGGAGCCTTTTGAAATGTGTGGGAGAGAAGAGGTATTAAGCTGCCAACCAAACAGAAGGTCTACAGAGCCATTATGCTGAACTCATTGTTGTATGCCTGTGAAACCTGGACAGTTTATCAGTGCCATGCCAGAAAATTGAACCACTTCCAACTGAATTGTCTTAGGAAGATTTTAAAGATCACCTGGCAAGATAAGGTACTGGACACTGAGGTCCTTTCTTGAGCTCAGCTGCCAAGCATTGAGACTCTACTGTAGAGAGCACAACTCCAGTGGGCTGGCCATGTTGTTCGAATGCCAAATGCACTTTGCCTAAAAGACTATTTTATGGAGAACTTGCAGAAGGCCGGTGCTCACATGATCATCAGGAGTAATGTTACAAGGACACTCTCAAGATCTGTCTGAAGAACTTTGGAATTGATGGTGAACCATGGGAGACACTGGCTCATCCCAGGATCATGCAGCATGATGTGCCTGCATCAAAGAAGGTGTGCTCTATGAACAAAACAAAATTGCAGTAGCTCAAAAGAAACATGAGATGCACAAATTTAGAGACATCTCCTTCCCAAGTGGTTTTACAGACTATTTGTGGCTGAAGGTAGAGTCTTCTGAGCTTATATTGGTATAATCTGCCACAGCTGGTTACACTACACATAGACCCAACACTGTGATATTATTTTGGCCCTCTGAGCACAAAGGACAAACAACAACAATGATTTATTATATCCTGATGGAGTAATATGACATTTAAAGGGGAGCTGGAAGACTGTCTGTTGGGGAGTAGCTGGGGATAAGAGGCTTGGTTAGAATGCTGGGAAGTTCTGTGGAGGCTTGATTGCAAACAAGATAAGGCAAAAAGTTTACTTATCAGAGGTAGGGACTGAGGAGTAGAATAAAATGTCCCAATTGGAAAGGGATGAAGAAGATGGCCAGAAAACACCATACTGAGGAGGCTACCTCGAGCAAGTGGTAAACCAGGTTCATCTCTATATATGAAACACCTATTCTGGGGCTCAGTTTCTCTATAAGATTGGACTAGATGACTCCTAAGGTGCCTGCCATTGGCCTCTGAAGTTGTAATCAGAAATATTGATGTCCCCATTGAGCTGTGGTTTTCCACTACTTTAGTCTTTTTGCCACATTCATCTCTGCAGGGCACTGCCACCAGCGTTGTTCTTTGCAGAGTTCTCTAGCTTTTGAAGTCCTTCCCAACCTGGTTCTTTACTACCTTTCTAGTCACCTCAATCTTCTTGCTGTTCCTTGATTCTGACATTATCTGTCTTGTGACTCCATGCCTGTTCAATGACTCTTCCCCATGCCTCTCCTCTGATCGCTGGCTTCCTTCACTATTCAGCTTGGATCCAGCCTTCCGCAGGAACAGCCTTTTCTGATCCACCCCAATGCTAAGGCCTTCCATCTAAGATTACCTTCCCTCTATTCTGTATATCCTTTCTGTGTACATAATTGCTTACATCTTATTTCTCAAATTAGAACGTGAGCTCCTTGAGAACAAGGATTGTAATTTTGTCTGTCTAAGAAATTCCTAGCACTTAGGACAGTGGCTGACATGTAAACAGCTCTTAATGATTGCTGACAAATCTATTTTGCTGCTCACTGATATAATCTGATGGTCTTCAGCTTCAGTGGGCTTCTCCATTCATAAGTAAGGGTCAGCCAGCTAGTTTTTCATTTTTAATTGATTTTTTTAAAGTTAACATAAGTCTGTTTTCTTACCCCCATCCCACATTGAAAGGAAAAACACCTTTTAGCTAATATACATAAAGCAAAACAAACTCACATTGGACAGCTCCAAAAACTATGTCTCAAGCTGCACACTAAGTCTGTCACCTCTCTTGAGGAGGGGGGTAGCATGTCTCATCATGGTTCCTCTGGAATCCTGGTTGATCATTGAATTAATCATAGACTTCTACAGTCTTTCAAAGTTGCTTTTCTTTATAATGCTATTGTACAGATTCTGCTCACTTTCTTTTGTATCAGCTCATACTCATCTGCCCAGATTTCTCTGAAACTACTCCCTTTCTTATTTCAGTATTCCTTTATGTTCATATACTATGATTTATTCAGCCATCCCCCAACTGATGAGTGCCCCCTCTTTGTTTCTAGGTCTTTGCCACCACAAAAAAGCTGCTATAAATAGTTTTGCATATACAAGTCTTTTTTCTTCTTTTCTCTCTTTGGAGTATATGCCTGGTAATGATAGCTTCAGTAAAAGGGTATGAAAAGTTTGGTAACATTTTGGGCAAAGTTCCAAATTGTTTCCAAATTACTGAGGCAGCTAGTGACAGAGTGGATAGAGTTCTGAATCTGGAGTTAGGAGGACTTATTTTAAGGGAGAGTTATTCTTGGTTGTAAGCCTATTCTTTTTTGTCTTTCAAAACAGAGGTGTCTAACGTGGTTAGCCCACAGCACTCCTGAGTGCAACCCCAACCAAATTAAAATGTAGTTTCTTTCTGATTTTAATGTATTGATGTATTTCATATATAGATATAGATATAGTTAGATAGATAGTATGAATTGAATTTAAGTGAGGCAGACCCTTTCTCTTCAATGAGTCATGAAAGTCCAATGGCAGGACAAAGATCCTGACTGGTCATGGCCCAGAATGCATTGGTACTGAGATGTTGAACATCAGAACCGAAGCTATTGAGATTCCTGGTGATAAACTTATCCTGGGGGGAACTGTGATTTTTAGAAGTGGAAACCAAGCAGAGCAGCTACTGGGAAAAGAAGGACGTTACCCAGCCCCTATTCATTTTTAATATTAGTTCAAATTCTTATTAAGTCCCCGTGACAAACCGCTTAGCCTTTTTGCATCTATATGTAACAGGAGAATGGCCAGTGAGTGCCCAGCTTTTATGAGAACATATAGCGTGCTAAGTATGATGTAATCCCTCATGGAATTCAGAGCATGGGCAGGTACAAGATGACTTTTGTGTTCACTTGCCAATAATTGAACTTATATCAGGTTTCTGTTATGCTGTGTTCAACTATGTAGGCAAAGAATTTTTTGTACGGGTCCAGCTAGAGAGAGAGAGAACTAGCATGATTGCCCTATTCTCACTCAAATCAACATGAAGTTGTGGCCCCGCTCATGCTTGTGTAGTTAGTGTCTATTTTTTTCTTTCATAAGTGAGGGAGTACTGGATTCATAACAGACTAGGCTGTGACATTGTGAGCTTCAAAAGTCCAGAAGAGGGAACCACCAGAGGCCCAGATATAGGTGTTTGTGGGAAACTGAGCCCAGAGAAGAGCTCTGGAGCTGTCATTCCAACTCATAATAAGGAATCACATCCCTAGAATATGACGACTACCTCTCTTCAAGGCTCTAGGGTTAGCCTTGAGGGGTCAGGGCTTGTCTTTCTAAAGATTTTTTACTATGATTTTTAGTTTAAATCAATTATTTAGATTTAACTAGTTTTTATTGTTTGGTTGTGTCAGTCATATACAACTCTATGATTTTCTTGGTAAAAATCCATTCAACCACATTTCTCCAGTCTTATTCCTATATCATACACCAGCTACACAACTGAAGTTGCACATCAGGGCCTTTCCGTTTTCCTTACCAGAGCAGAGGGGTGTATGAGGTGTTCAGGGAGGACTGACATCTCTGATGTAAGGACTTGCTGAGCCTTTGAGAGGGCTGCTCATCCAAGGACGACTGTTGGTGAGAACTAAGGCATTGATATCTAATAGCAATGGATTTCAAGGGTTTCATAAGATCTCTGCAGAACTTAGTGGAAGTTGTATTAGTAGGTGGGCAGAAAGTTACACAGTCTCCCAAAGGTGTGTGTCACATCATTTAAGGCTATCAGGACTCCAGGCCTCCACCTCTTTTTTTCTAGGGTGCCAATAGTCACCAAGAGACCTATCTGTGGATGTCTCTGGCCAACTTGATTCTCCAGTGAGAGACAGAGGAAGCGAATGGAGTCAGCAGTACTACTCTCTCATTAGTTGGGGTGTATGAGGTATTCAAGGATGACTAACTCCTCTGGTGTGAGACCTTGCCAAGCCCTTTTCAGGGATGCTGGTCTTCCTTTGCTGTCTATCTGACACTCAACTCTCACCTGGAGCTCCGAGAAGCTGTAGCATGTGCTTTGGCCACACCTCAGTAAACTATCTTGGCAGACAGGTTAAATCAGGCTGAGGGTAACCAATAGGTCTTAGATCTGTCAGTCAGTTAGCACAGTGTCTACCCTAAGCATGTGAAGACCTCTCCTAGGGGATGGGCAGATGAGAATAATTTATTCCAATAGCCTAAGAACTGCTGAAGCAGGTTCTGTGGAGTACTTAGAACTTGGTCAGATGTTGAAGACACCAACATCATCCACTGAATCCCAGGTTGTCACCAATCATCTTAACTTTTGTTTTGCCACTTCTCTGGAAGAGAGAATGAGGCTGATGACTTTGTGCAACTTAGCCTCACAAATCCAATTGAGGCAGGAATGAAGACGGTACCCTGTTATGTCATTGGTCCTCTTCTAAAATGAAGGACAAACAACAACTCTCTGATTGTTAATGGGAGAGAGGCTGGAGCACTGGAAGGGAAGGCCAGAAGCAGGAGATAGGATTGTCAATCTCATTTCTTAGAGTCATGAATAATTCTTCCAACGAGTAGCTGAGATGCTTAGGTGGGCTGGTTTAGACCTCTGGTCTTATATCCCTAAGTGACAATTGCCCTTCATCTTTTCAATATTTCATTCATCTGACTTCATAGAGCAGTCTGTTGTCACTAGCAGATTTGATCCCTCCATCCATCCTTCCTTTCATTTAGGGGTGCAGGAAGGTGCTTCATAGGGACAACCATTACTTGGGGAGTACTCAGACACAGCAGCTTGGGACCACTAGAGAACCACAGTCAGAGCTGGAAGGAACCTCATCAACCTCTCAAGGCCAATTCCCACTAGAACCAGTTGTCGTCATTGAGGTTCTTCTTGAAGACCTGTAGTGAAGGGCAACACACATGCTGAAGAAGTCCAATCACTTTTTGAGCAGCTCTTGCCATTTTGAGTATTTCCTTATATTGAGGTGAAATCTGCCTCTGCAACATTACTCCTATTGATCCAAGTTTTGGTCTTTCGGACCATATGACAACCCTTCACATGTCTGAAGGTAGGGATTGTGTCTATCCCTACGTCTTTAACAAATATTCACTGATGCCAAAACTCTGATAGTCCCCCCCTCCTGCTCCAAAGAAGCCCCTCCCCTCAAGAAGCTTGTATTCTATTGGGGAAAATATAACATGGTAAGAGATAAGTATATTTTTAACATAAATTTTTATTGGTAGCTCTTTTTTTTAACACCACCAAAATTTTTCCAGAGACTGTCTCCTTTCCCCTTAGAAACTCATATAAACAGGAATGTTTTTAAGGAAAAAAAAGAGAAAAACTGAACAATACATTGGAAAAAGTTTGAAAATATGGCATGAGAAGCTGCATGGAGCTAAGCGAGTTGAAAAGAGAACAGATGTACCCGCCACAAAGATCATCCATGACTTCCTAAAGAAGGTGTAGTTTAACAGGGCACACAAAGTGTCAGGATAGATGCTGTGGTATTGATTATCGATATCTGCTTTGGCCATAGACCCTAAGGTACTTTTGTATCTCTTTATTCCCCTGGGCTCCCTCCGGAAAGCCTGACATGGGAAACTGTTTCCTTTTCTTTGTTTTAAATGTTTGTTTTGTTTTTATAAACAGTGTTAACCACAGATCTTGGCTAGTCTAGATGTAATCATTGAAAATAAGAGGGTAATTGGGGAGGGAGAGAGCAGCCCCAAGGGAGGAGAGAGATCTGACAATGATACATTACGTAAGAGACCTGGGTCTGTCACAAGGCTCAGAGATTTTTTTAAAGATAGAATTACACAGCCTTCTATCTAACTTCTGTTAAAAATCTCTGTGAGCTGCTAAAGCAGAAGAAACTGCAGATCCAAAAGGGGGACATGGAATCAACCAGAGTCCAATCACAGTTTACAAAGATTATAACTGCATTTATTTATTGCCTGAGAAGGAGAAACTTGCAAGCTGGAGCAGTAAGACAGTGTTCTCATCTACGCAAAGGAGAATGGGAAAGGGTGAAGTATTTATACGTATTTGAGGTATTTATGGCTAAGTCAGGGTTAAGGGAGAAGCACAGTAACTTGGGAAGTCAGGCAGGAAGTAGGGGTCTAGGGAGAAGATAGCTGTCAATACAATAAATCAGGAAGTAGGAGGATTGTTACTATTTCGATAAGTCAGAAAGCAAGATGTTTGCTTTTCTTTCTGAGTTGGTCGAGAACGGTTTTTAGCAGCTGCAGATAAAGCTGACTTTGCAAAGAATTACTGGTATGTCAAGCAACCTTGGACATCAGAAGTCCTCCTGATTGGCTGGTTGTTGCGCTACTCCATTGTCTGGTTCCCCTGTGAAAAAGGGAAGCTCTAGCACATTTTATCAGTTAGTACAAGCATTACAGAGTTCACGTCCACCCTTCCCAGAGCAGAGGAGAAGGTTTTATACCAGAAAAGCCATCTGGACTATGAGTCAGTAATAGGGCGAAAGCAGGGAAAATACAAATGGTGGAAGAACCCTTGCTCTCCATCCCTATCTCACTACAACTACAAATGTATTTTGAGACATGACTGGTATTTTTATTTGTTCTGTTGTACTATGCTGCCTTCCCCAAACCATTTTGAACCCCCAAGATCTGAGGAAGGTGTAAAACCTGAATTGGTTAGTCAGGAGAGGCATTGTGACCCACTCTGAACTCAATCTACCATAATGTTTTGCAATGCTCTGGCATAATGGACATGCCTGGCTCTCTGAGTGAACTCAAAATGCCCTTTCCTGTGTCAACACTATAAGGCCAGATAAAGCTGACCAGAGTACTCCTCTGCTCATGACTACCAAGGACAAGGTGCCTCGAGCAGATGCTATCTTGAATAATGGGACTTTTCTTATCTTAAGTATTTTATGGACATATACTGTGTTATGGCATGTTAGTGGTAAAAGGAAACATATCCTAGATCTATAATTTCAATTGACATTTTGACATTCTTCTATTTTATTGTATTTGCAACCCGTTCACTTAAGAAATTCCTTTCTCATGTCATATATGCAGCCTACAATTCTGGCTGACATAAGCATCCTGAGCCAGGAAGGGAGGAAAGGGTAAGAGGGAATTGCTCTGAAGATATAAGGTCTGCTTTGTCTGTCCATCTTTGCATTCATTGTCTTACAGTAAGCTTCCATGTGTATCTCTATATGCATGTTTCACAAGCTGTGAGAGAAATAAACTCTCATATTTAGACTAATTTTGTCATCTTTCTACAAATGAACTTAGTAATGGTTGACAATGCATGTTTATTACTCATGTAAGATATGTATGTCCACATAGGTTGTCTAAATGCATGTACTTTGGCTTGTGGATGACATGGATAGCTTTGATCTGAAGTCTAGCCCACCTCTGCAGGAAAGGGAGCTAGAGGTGGTGCTTGTACCACCAGCACGCTAGGTTGGGAGAAAGGATGAAGAGAATTAGGCCCTGGAGTTTTGCTGAGGCTGGGTGCTCTTTTCCCCAGTCTCTGAGAGGAGCATCAACATGTAATTGTATTTATCTTATACCTCAGTTGTATTTATCCTACATCTCAAATATTTATCTAGCATAGGAGTATGACTCTGGGTTCATAAAGAAAGCAACTTCCCTGCTTGCTCTTAAGGGAAAGGTAGCATTTATTTCTCTGTGTTAACTCCTTCCCATCATGCGATGGATATTCACAAGGCTGTTACAAATAGGGAATAAACTCTTTACTTCATGCAAACAATAAAAGAATTAAACAGATTCAAATTTACCATAGAATATGCATGGGTAAATGAGCTTTATGTCTGAAAACTCAGGTGGAAACTCAGCTCAAGGTAGAATAGAAAGGACAATCTTACCCAGAGGAGGTCTATTCTGGTAGTATCTGGTTTAAGACCATCCAGAGACAGGAGGACAACTTCCCATGCATGTCTGCTATTTATAAGTCTTTCCCCTTAGCCTGAAGTACCCTCTGTCCATGGGCCTCTCTTCAAAGAAATTCTGAGACCAAATCAGTAAATCCATCACACAGATGAGAAACATTACGTTCAGCCTTCTGCTTATCAATCAGGAATCACTCCTGAATATGTAACAGCACACAAAACAGGCTTGGTTGGAAACCAGATTACATCAGGGAAGGTTTCTACTTAGGTAAGTGGAGTAGGAATAGTGGGTTTCTGGGTGGTAACAGATATGGGAGAAAAAAAACCCAACAAAAGATATTTTTAAATACCTAGGAGAAGAGGTCACACAAGAATAGAAATATTTTGTTAATTATCTTGTTCAATTTCTGTTCTGTGCATGAGTATATAAACACATACTTATAATATTTATGTACATATGTATATATATGTGTACTTATATGTATTTTTTAATCAGCAAAAATCCACCTTTTCTCTTACCTCTTCTCCCCCGATGAGAACCAAAGGAAAAAAAAACCCTTTTACAAATATGTAGTCAAATAAGAAAAAATTTCTGCATTGACCATGTCAAAAAAAAAGTCTCATTCTGCACTTTAAGTTTTTTTTTTTTACCTTCTTATGATGTGGCGAAGAACACGTTTCATTATTAGTCCTCTGGTATTGTGGTTGGTCATTACATTATCAGAGTTGCTCATTTTTTCAAAGTTCCTTATCTTTACAATGGTGTCATACAAATTATTCTTCTGGTTCTGTTCATTTCATTCTGTATCAGTTTATGGTAACTCTTCCCAGGTTTCTCTCAAACTATTCCCTTCAAATTTTCTTATAGCACAATAGTATTATATCACATTTATATTCCATAACTTGCTCAGCTGTTCCTCAGTTGATAAGAAGTCCCACAGATTCCCAGTCTTTGACACCTTAAATATGCTGTAACTATTTTTGTATGTCTTTATTGGAGTCTGTTTTGCTTAAGACTCATTTTTGCTTAATGTACCTTTCTTCTGATTCTGCTTTTTCCCTTTTCCCTCCTATCTCCCTATTGAGTAAAAGATATTTTTGTACATAACCAGTTCATCTGAGTATGAGGTTCAAGTGACAGCTGTTCCCCTCACCTCATCTTCACTTGTATAGATGTTTACTTGCATGCACTGATTATAGACACTGGAGATGTTAACAAACAGAAAGATTGATCCCAGTTTACCTGTTTGATCAGAGAGCTCCCAGCTGAGGTGAAAGTAAAATGACTGATTAGCAGTCCTGCAAACTACACTAATAAAAGTTTTTCCTCCTAGCTAATTGTAACTTTAGTTATAAGTTGTTACAGAATCCTATTACTTCGGCTAATATACGCTGTAATTCTTTAGCATTTCTTTTTATATAAGAATCTTCTATCAGCTCATATCTGATTCATATTTTATATTGGGTACCTCTTTTCTTACTCTCTTCCTTGAGGAAGTCCTTAGAGTTGGGAGCTACAACTATTACTATAATCATTATTATCCCCTGTATATCAGGGTAATCATTTTTTAATAAGCTAATGAATGTGAGGAAAGGAAGTCACATCTCACAATCCAGCAATGAATTTACCACGAGAGCTTGGTACAGGACAGAAAACAGAGAATGTCTCAAACCCTGTGAGATCAGAGAAATGGTACATGCAAGTATTGGATACTGTCTATTTCTCAGGTAGACATTTTGTTTGCTGAAAGAGGCAGAAAAAGGACAATTATAAATAGCACTATAAAATCAGCTTGGAAATAATCACAAACCCTCAGGTAAAAAAGCTTGAAGAGTAACAGTCTGTTCTGAGGACCAGATGAATGTACTAGGAGAACTGGTTTTCTGGAGGGGTGGGAAGGAAACTGATTTTCCAGTAAGCAGCCATTGTGACCCATCAACTCATTTACATGTAGCATGGGGGTGTTGTTATGTGTGGCTTGAAGGGAGGCAAAAGAGACATATTTAGTCTCCTCTCCCTCTACTCTTCTCTAAGAGAGACTTTACTTCCTGCCAACAGGGAAGCAGGAGCTTGGGGTCAAAAACTTGGTCACTCTGCTTTCCTTGGAGAGAGGGACACCAGGCTAGAATTATAAATTCTAATTCTAATATAATATATAATTAAATAAAATCTATAAATTATAAATATTCCCCTAAATATTATTAGCCTAGGGGATGTGACTTTCAGGTTCAAGCTAAACTTCTGATGGCTTCCACTAATTGGAGGAAAAGTGGACCTCCAAACTTTATATCCTTTCCTTCGAAATACTAGTTCTGCAATGAACACACCTATTAGGTAGCAAATAATCCCTTTTATCCAAGTCAGTGGATATCTTAGTGAAGGAGCTCTCCCACTGGGAGTAAGATAACTCAGCTCAACTATGAGAGAGTCCTAGAACTCATCCAAGGGGAAATTCCTCAAAGTCTCTAGAGTAGCAATCTGGAGTAGGACATGATGGAGACTTCCAGCTCCTCTCATGCCAGTTTCTTCCCAGAATCTTATTTTTCCTTCAGCAACAGAAGTGAGGCTGCCTTTGTTCATCATCTCTCTTGAAGCTCCAAGGATGAAATACCCCAAATCCAAAGAGACTGAAGAGTCCAAAGAAAGTCTTGAGCTTGAAGGGACCCAAGAAGTTGGAGAGACTGAAGAACTAGAAGAAACACACGAGAGTGGAAGAGACTAGTTCTTTCCTTTCTACTCCCTGACCTCCAACAACTCTACCCACCATGGGCACAGGATATTGATCTCTACCAGTGAGGAAAGAGTCCTAGATCAATGGGCTTTGGGACTCAGGTTATATACATATGGCTTTTTAGAGTTTTAAAAGTTATATCTAAGAAGTTATTAATCAAATAATTATTTTGGGATTGTGAGATAACTTTATAATGCAAAATATTATTGATTAATCACATTCCTTAATTACATATAGTTTGATTCTTATTAATTGTAGATTAAGAAGTGTGTATGAGTTTCTGTGTAAGCTGGCAGGGAATTGGCTCCAGCTAGCTTCCCTGTTGGCCATAGGTTTTCTATGTCTCTGTCTAAATATTTTTTTCTGGTTTTCTTGATGTTATGTTTCAAGTCTTGTTTTCACATGTAGTTGTATGTGTCTCAGCAGAGGGGTAGAGCTTCGACTCCTCCCAATAACAGGAACTTTGTCAAATCTGTTCACTATGCTTAATTGACTGTCACATTTGCAGCCTGTTCTGAATCACAAATTCTGATTCTAACTTACAAGTGGTAGAGCAGATTGAACCAACCCTTATACAGCTGGGATAATCTTTGTTATGGGTAGAACAACTTCTCCCACAGCTAGAGGAGGACCAAGCCCTCTGGAGAGCAAAAAGTTTTCTCTTACAGATAGAACAATCTCTTTTATAAGTAGAGAGAGAGGTCTCTGAAGTGTCCATGGACTTGGCAAAATACTTCTGGGTTTGATTTTGGATTCTTTAAGGGTGTAGAGATCAGTTCAGACCTTAAGTGGCAGCAAAGAGGAAAATTTCTGTGGCACACAGACAGCTTTAATTACCAGAAGGTAAGGCTTGCTTCACGGGGAGTAAATTGCAAAACCATGGGAAGTACTAACAGCATTCCCACTGGAATTCCCTTAGAAAAACTCATGAAATCCTGGGATGAAAAGAAACTCCCTGTTCAAACAGACATGAAGAAGGGACACATCATTAAGCTATGTAAAATTTGGTCTAGAAGTGCTAGGGATTGCACTGATGAATTGTTTTGTCTCCAAGTTGGCATTTTCAACTATTGTCTATTAAGAAGACAGAGTGGTTATAGGAAATTCTTGTAGTCCTTACCAAATAAACTATTGGTTTTGCTGGGAGGTCCTCTCTGATGGGTGGTACCCCCCTCTCCCTCTTTCTCTCTTCCTATCTATTCTGCCCCCTTATTGCAGGGAAACCTAATGTTTTATGAATCTCCTAGGGATCCACCTACAGGTATGTGCCCTCTTCGAGAGAGACTAGTTCAAGACCAAACAAGTGGAGTCCTGGTTCCTGTTAGAAATTGCCATCCTACCAACACCTCTGATCCCTCCACCTGGGGAAAGAACACCTCCACATTTGATAAGGTCCTATGAGCTATTGGGCTACTTTCAAACAGTGTAATTCTACCTGAGGAGAGTTATAGACTTAATGAACAACTTGCTCTCTCCTGGGAGAAAAACAGCTCTTATAGAAACAGCCTACAGGGTTCTGGCAGGAGCAGCCTTTGCTATTCTAAGAAATCTTCCTAATTAGTCTCTACAAGACCCATACTGGAACCCTAACAGAACAACCAGTTATACAAGGCTACGTACAAGCTAGAGATGTATTGAATAGAGGGATGTAAAATTGTGCTGCCCATTCTGAGAACTGAAGGAAATTTCAGGAGACTGTTTAGAAGGATGAGAGTCCCAACAGCTTCTATGAGAGTTTATGCAAAAGTTCTGAGAAATACATGGGACTGGATCCACTTTACAACTTTTGTTAGTAATAGCTAGACATTCACAAATACTTTCACAAACACTGCTCAGGGTAACAAGAAAAGAATACAGGTGAACTTAAAGATATTGCCCAGAACATTTTTGAAGGAAGGGATAAGTAAATTGAACAGAGTGATGAGAAAAAGGAGAAAGCTAAGCAAGAACTCCAAACCATTTTTGCCTTCAGTCAGCTCAGTCAGCTCCATCCTTCCCTCCATTGCTGAGATTCCAGAAGCCAGGAGAATGTTTCTATTGCCACAAAGGGGTCATCTTCCTAACTGGTGCTTCAATAAAATGCTTGGGGGAATCAAACCCAAGAGATGATTTAAGGGCAGTGGAATGCTGTGAAAGACGTTGGCTGTATGAATATGCAGGAGGTAGGGCAGGACTGAGAGGCATGAAACCAGCGTTGATCATTCTTGACTCTGCCATCCCTGTCTTCGCTTTCCCCACACTAACAAATCCCATGTCACTCTCAAGATGGCTTTCTATGTGGTTGACTTGTAGATGCTGGAGTCTATATCTGGTTCTTATGACAATGCCAGCTAATGACTGCGACTCTGTTGGGTCCCAAAGGATGGTTGGGTTTCTGGGGACCCTCAAAATGTATTCTTACTCTCTCCTCAAATGATCGTTGTGAGCTCCCTTTTGGTGGAACATTCTTTCCTACTTATGCCTGATTCCACAGTTAGCCTTTTAGAAAGAAACTTTTTCTGTAAACTGCCTTTCTCCCTCTCCCTTTCCCTCCCTCCCTCCCTCCCTCCCTCTCTCCCTTTCTCTCTCCCTCCCTCCCTCCCTCCCTCTCTCCCTCTCTCTCTCTTCCTGAAGACTCCCTTTTCCTTTCCCCCTATGTTACTTGATTTCCCATAAACATCTGAAGAAGACTCCTTTTTACACTTTTCTGGTCTTCTGGATGATCTATCTCTCCATTATATCCATTGGTTCAAGGGGCTCCTGAAGGACCGTCCATACTGACAGGTATCCCTGAATATCTTTGGACCACTTTGTCTTCAGATGTTGGACTGTTAAAGACTGCCATTCCAGTTCCAGTTCTCACCAAGGAGGAGTCCCTGCCATCCGTTTCTTAAAGCCCTTCGTCAAAGGAGGCTGTTGAAGGTATTACTTCTACTTTTAACTCCTTTAAGAGATCGGAGCATCGTTGTGCTTTGTAGATCCCCCTGTAATACTTCCATTCTGACTATTAACCTAAACTATGTCCATGTGGCAAGTCAGTATATCACTTTGTACAGTACTTATGCATGGTTAATACTTATATCTAGACACCCAGTAGTCCCTATCCCTGCTACTATGGTTTTCATTATTCTCTGTAAGGCAACCTGTTTTACAGTGATAGATGTATGCTTCACTTTCTTTAGTATTCCTAATCACTCAGATTCCCAATACCTGTTTGCCTTTACCTGGAAAAGGACTCAATGGACATGGATACCTCTGCCATAAGGAGATGTAGAGAGCTACTTTGTTCTTTCAAATTCTGAAGTAAAATCTAGCTTCCATTACATTCAAAGGTTCCACCCTGGCCCAGCTTGTTGATGATCTTTCTACTAGCATCACCCAGTGCTAATGTTTGTCAGAATGACAGTGGACACCTCTTTCTCAAGCTTCACTGCAGAGACTATAAAGTCTCTTAGTTAAAGGTACAGTGAGTGGTGTCTTTCCCAGCTTGAACATTTTTGGCTTCATTCTGTCTGCTGGCATTTGTACCATATCTCCAAAATGCACATAAGCTGTCCAGCAACTGTTAGTTCTAAAGATGAAGAGACAACTTTGTGCCATCTTACAGGTTGGGAGTTACTGCTGACACTGGATTCCATCTTTCAGTGAGATCACTAAGCCCTCAACTGCCCTAACTAATGAGTCTGTTCCAGAACCCTTGCAGCTTAAGCCAGAACATCTTACTGCTCTTGCCAATCTGAAGAAGGCTTTACTTTCAGCCCTAGCCCTTGGACTCCCAGATTACAGTAAGTCCTTTTCCCATTTTGTGCACAAGCATAAAGGAGTGGCCTCCAAGAGTGCTTAGGCCCCCTCTTCACCCTGTTGCATCTTATTCAGCCCAGCTAGATTCTGCGGCTGCAGGCTCCTTGTTTGAGAGCAGTCGGTACAACTGCCCTGTTGACTGAAAAGGCATGTGATCTTGTTCTGGGTTCCCCATTTATATAGTGCCTCTGTGAGGTTGAGGCTTTTTTGCTAAGACATCACACTCAAACCTTTTCTGATCAAACACTTGCTAGGTATAAGATAACTTTGTTGGGCAAGGAAAATGTGACTATCAAATGGTGTTCTATCCACAATCCTGCAACTTTACTCCTTGATTTACCACCTTCACGTAAGCCTCTGCATGATTATTCTGCTACAGTGGATTTGGCTGAATGACCTTACTCATTTCCCCTACTAAATCCCAATTTGATCTTCTACACTGATGGCTCCTCTTTTATGAGGGATGGCAGTTGGTACACAGGTGCCACTGTGGCCTCTGACCATGATGCCATCTCTTCACTGCAATCTCAGCACCCAGGCAGCTGAGCTCTTTCTCCTCACTCAAGCCTGTCACCTTGCAGCTGACAAAAGTGCCAATATCTACACTGATTCATGCTATTCTTCTGGAGTCTGTCATGCTATTGGAACGATGTGGCTGCAATGTGGATTTTTAACCTCAGCCAGTAAAACCATCTATAATGCTGATTTCATCAAAGAACTCTTAAATACCATTTGACTATCCAAGGCTCTAACCATTGTCCACTGCTCTGCCCACACCAATGACACTGATCTTATCTCCTGAGGAAATTGCTGAGCTGATGAGGCAGCAGAACAGGCCACTTTGGATAGTCCTACTCATGTATTTGAGCTCACTACAATAAGACGGGGGAAGGAGGGAGACTTTTCTCTGCCTCTTGTCTATGAAAACCTTGCCTCAGGTCTACAATGATGCAGAATTTGACAAGTAGAAGCAGAGCTATAAGGCTAAACAGGTCTTTGGGATCTGATTGACTATGAAAGGTAAGCTGCTTCTCCCTTAGAGCTTCTATCACTGGATATGTCTTTTTGTTCATAAGAGATGCAACAATGGCACTCAGAGAATAGTGGACACATTAAGGCGGTCTTGGGTTTCTCCTGGTGTCACCCTTGTTGCAGCCCACATTTGTGCTGCTGGCCTGACATGCCAAGTGTTTAACCACTATGCCTTTCATAATATGGCATCCAGGGTTCACCCTTTAGCATATACTCCTGAGCACTTCCAAATTGATTTTATCAACCTGCCAAAGGCTGGCCATTATAAATATTGCCTTGTGATTGTTTACCAGCTTATACGTTGGGTTGAAACATTCCCTGGATCTAAGGCCACTTTTGACTTTGTCAGTAAAATTCTTCTCTAAGAGACTGCTCCTGTTTTGGCCTGGTTTGGGGAGGGGGGTGTCCCGCTTTGCAGACACTGTGTTTTCTCAGATCTACTTCACTCCAGGAGTTACCTCCAAGGTTCATACCCTTTATCATCCTCAAAGCTTACGCCAGGTTGAGTGCATGAATAAAGAGTTTAAGGCTCTAACTGCCAAGTTATACTTCAAGACTCACTTAAAATGGCCTGGTGTTCTTCCCCTTGCTTTGTTACATCTGTGGAGCAAACCAAGGGGGAGAATTATATATATCTCCTTATGAAATGCTTTTTGGTTACCCCCCCTTTTAAAGCAAAACTTTTGTCCCCAGTATATATATATATATCTTATCTGGGAGGAGATACATCTATTGCCTCTTACCTACGGGAACTGCAAAATAGACTGAAAGAACTTCACGAGGCAAGAGCTACAGTTATAGACTGGACCTTTGTTCTGCTTGCTGCACAATCTCCACCCTGGGGATAAGTCTGTATCAAGAACTTCCAACAGTCTGTTGGACCTCAGCCTGCTGGGAAAGCCCTTTCTAAGTACTCCTGATCACCAGAACTGCAATTAAAATTGGAGAAAAGGACTCTTGGATATATTGTTCATATGTGAAACCTACCCCTAACCTCAAAACCCCTCGCACTGACAAAGTAATATAGCCCTAGGTTGCATGTAATTGTTACTGTCCCAAACAGCCCTCCACACTAGAGTAAACACATCTGAAAATAGAAAGGGTCAAAGATTTCAGGGTGAGTGGTTCCTTTATTCCTTTCCATTTATTTTTGGAGTAATTATATATAGAATTGCCAGAACAGAACTGGACCCACAACTGGCCCTTTTCTATCTTGCTGTCTTGCTACTCATTGCGATTTATAGCCCAATCAATTTGGAAGGTCAGCCTTCTAACTCTGGGAGATTAGCTAACCTTGGGAGGTGGTTGTTCCACACACTACCTGTAGCAGCACTTGTTTTCTTTTGGCTCATTATGATATCTGCCAATCTCCCTTGTGGCTACTTTCTGATTATCTTAGCTATGCTACCCTTTGTCTTTGGAGGACTGCTATCTCAATCAAAGTCCAGAATACCCACGTTAGAGTCTCACTTTAGCACAGACCGTAAGGGTGGAAGAAACCTTGATTGTATACCAGATTCACATGGAGGAGGTCTACTCTGTGGGGAGCATCCTATACAAAAATCCACTGAGCACGAATTTCGCCACCTTTCCCCTTTATGTAGAACTAATCCTTCAGCCAGGGGTTGCAGTGGGTTTAATGGGTCTAGTGAAAGGTCTAGCGGGCATTCACGTAGAAGGAGAGACACATACAAAATAAACCCCAATGTATAGAATGGGGTACAACACTCCAACCACGTTGAGAGAGTTTTTTGGATCATATTTCCAAGTTTGGGCGTAAACAGAGTATTTCAGTCTATAAGGAATATTTCTGCCAAGGTTGAGAAGTTAGTGCAGGATACAACTCAGATACTCAACAAATTGTCAGTGAAAGAAAATGTGCAATAAAATGACTCCTGGTTGTATCTCCTTGGTTTGCCTCACTATTTTCTTGGTTTCAAGGGAGTGACATATTTGTCACGATCATTAAGTGGTTTTTTATAATACTGGCTGTCATTATCATTCTCCCTCCCAGTGTTCAACTCTGTGCTAATTGTTGTACTAAAGCATGCTTCATTTTGGTTCCTAGAGACATTATGGTAGTTAGAGATGATATGTTAGTTAGAGATGATGCACCCCAGGAATGAGAATAAGCTGAATTATGTAACTTTTAATAATCTGCTTTTTGCTTCTGTGATCAGGCTTTCTGCTAATAGAGATTAAGTCTGTAGATTTAGGTTTAGGCTAGACTTAGGTCTTTGGATGATGGTAATTCATGGGAGACATGTTTCCCAAGAATCAAAGGAAGAAATTGTGGAATTTTAATCAATTATCAACCAATCACTTATGTTTAATCACATTCTTTAACTACATCTACATTTTATTCTTAAAATCACAGCAGAGTAAAAGCGTGTGTCAGTTTCTGTGTAAGTTGCTGCAGCTCAGCTGTCATACTAAGTCCCCCATTTCTATTAAAAGTCTCTGACAAGTTAAGTTCCTTATTTCTAAGAGCCTTGTTGCTCCATGGTCAAATGTAACACCCTGAGTATTGCTCACCCGTCGAAGTCCCCCATTCCAATGGAAGTTCCCTGGTCTCATCAAGGATGGTCACATGAGACAGGCTTCCATGATGGCAATGGAAATTTCCAAAACACCCCAGCAAATCAGAATGTGTAGATACCTATGTGAATCAATACCATGTTCCTCATTTTGGGATTCATGTTCCTTGTTTATGAGTATAAAAATCTGTAAACTCGGTCTAAGGTCTTTGTACTAACTGAGGTGACCTTGTGCCCACTTTATTGGCAAGCCTGTTGCTAGCCATTGATAATAAATTGATTTGCTTGGATCTCTTTGCCTCAGTTTCTTTTATTACCAGATTTCAATTGTGACAATAGATTGTTGAAAGATGGATTTTA
Organism: Notamacropus eugenii; assembly: GCF_028372415.1. Taxonomy (NCBI): domain Eukaryota; kingdom Metazoa; phylum Chordata; class Mammalia; order Diprotodontia; family Macropodidae; genus Notamacropus; species Notamacropus eugenii. Next base: position 9,112,183 of record NC_092872.1, on the reverse strand, counting down.
TATTGAGGCATTAGAAGACATAGATGTGAAAGGAAGAGGAGACTACCAGATGAAGGCAGAAACAGAATAGAAGAGTGAGTAGGAATAAGGATCAGAAAACACATAATGTGATAGAAAAACTGTTTACAGGAGACAAAGTAAAGTTAAACTTACAGTCGTAGTCTGCAGATGTTTTTGCTGTGAACGGTGCTGATTGGAAGAGATATATTGCCTTTCTGAGAGCTGAGAGCAGAGTGGCAGGAGCAAGGGCAGGGTCACCTAAATGGTACTCAATAAGCTTTACAACTGCTAGGTCAACAGGGGAGAGCTGAATCCTGCTGCTGTGTGAAAAGCTGGCTGGGCTAATTTGTCTTCAACAGTATCAACAATGTGAGAGAGGAAACTTCTTGGGATGTCTGTGATGCCCTTTACTGCCCACTATCTCAAGAGTGGGGCAGACAGGTTTTGCTGCCATTTGGAGCCATGCTAATCTATCTTTACTTGAAAAGTATGTTTTCTCAGCACTCTATAAAGCATCACTGTGTACTACAACAACGTGTTATTGCTTCACTGCTGGAGAGTAGCAAATAAACCATTTTGTCCAGCAAGAGAGTTATGAAGACCAGAAGGGAAACGGATGGCAGAGAAGAGGTTTTGCCTAGAACATGACATATGTGTTTGTTGTTCTCTAAAAGATCAAGGAAGTCGAGGCCTGCCATCCAGAATTGTGTATTGCCCTGGATACGTGGCCTTCCTTACTCATTTATTTCCTTTCTAGCCTTCTGTGAATGTGACTATTTTCCCTTATGGATATTGGTTTATGGGAAGATTATTATCTCTGCTTTTGTCTTCTATTGAGCAAACATTATCACTGTCTTTACTTTTGCCTCATCCCTTGGTAAATATTTCATTTCTAAGAGTCAGTGGTGTCATTGTGACTGTGTAAATAGGAAGCAAGCTGGTCGGGGCTCAAGGGCTTGAGTGGTGAGTAGTAAGAGTATATCTTTCCACTTTGAGAAAACCCTTGAGACCTGCTAGTATGTTATCTTGAGGGTGATTTAATCAATCCTGAGAGAAAAGTGGGTACCAGTGCTGGGGTACTGTGAATGGGTCAGTGCCACCTCTGGATTGTATTGGACAATGTACTACTTCCTCCACCTCTGGGTCTACCCTTCCCCCAAAAAGTGCTTTGTAAACCTTAAAATTTCTTAGGAATAGGAATTATTGATATCATTCCCACATCATAGATGAGGAAACTGAGGCTCAGAGACTTTAAGTGGATCCTTTAAGCCCAGGATCTCAGAGGAGATGAATGGGAAGGTCAGCCTTAGAATCTAGACTGTCTGAAAAGTCCTCCTATGTATAACTGGGTGTCTATAAACTTTAAAAAGTTTTTGATAACTAATTCCATACAATGAGTTTTATACTCATGATAGCAGCTCTTCCAGACTTTTTCATCATTCCTCAATCCTCCCATGACTTCCTGTCACCCCCTTTCAGCTGAGAACCTTGCCTCATATTCGAAAAAATTAAGGATATTAACCAAGAGGTCCCCCTTTCCCTTTTTTCTCTCCTCAAATTACCCAGATATCTCCTACTCATATCTCCCATGAAGAGGTGGTTTTATCTTATTTTTTGCCAAGACAGACCCTTCTATGTGCACAAGTGATATTATTTCATCCCATCTTTTCCAACAGAATATCCCCTCTGTTATCCCTTCTCTCTCACTTTTTCAGTCTTTTCATGTTATTGGCTCCTTACCTACTGCCAATGAATATATTCATGCCTCCTCCTTTTTCAAAAAACTTATTTGATCTGTCTACCTCACTTAGATATTATCCCATATCTCTCCTTCCTTTTGTGTCTAAATTCCTTGGAAAGGCCATCTATCAGAGACACTACTACTTCCTTTCCTCTCACTCTCTACTTAAGTCTCTGCAATCTGGCTTCTGACCTCCTCACTCAACCTTAATTGTTTTCTCCACGGTTACTAATAATCTCTTAATTGCCAAATTAATAATGGCCTTTCCTCAATTCTCCTCTTTAACCTTCCTGTAGCCTTTGGCACTGTTGATCAACATCTTGATACAATATCTGCTTAGTAGATTTTATAACACTTCTTCTTACCTATCTGACTGCTTCTTCTCAGCTTCCTTTGCTGGCTCTTCATCCAGGTCACACTTGCTAATCATGCTAACCTTAAGTGTTCCACGGGGCTCTGTTCTGGACACTCTTCTCTTTTTTCTCTATACTATTTCACTTGGTGATCTCCTCAGCTTCCACAGATTCAATTATTATCTCTTGTTGATGATTTTTAAATCTAGTTATCCAACTACACCATCTGTGTGAACCTCCAATTTTTCATCTCCAACTGCCTACTGGACATTTCAACCTAGATATCTTGTATACATCTTAAATTTGCCATGTCCAAAACTGAACTCATTGTCTTTCTCCCTAAAATGTCCCCTCTTTCAAAGTGCTCTATTACTTCTTAGGACCCCTCAGGAAAGCAACCTAAGTGTCATCCTTATCTCCTTACTCTCTCTCACTCCCTGGATTCAATCTGTTGCCAAGATTTGTTGATTTTACCTTCGGAAAGAAGTTAAGGAGATGAATAGAATTTTAGAAAACTTTAGATGTAGACATCCAGGAAATATTGAATGGGAATATTAAAGAGTATACCTTTTCTCAGCTAATATGTGTCACCTTTAATATATTGACCATAAATTAGAGCAAAAAAAATGTTACAAAAAATGCAGAAAAGCAAAAATATTAAATGTACCCTTTTAGGACAAAAATAAATATCAAATATAATAAAAATATAAATACATATTATTATAAAATAACAAATATGCAATAAAAATTACATTCAATAAATGACTCGAAGCACAGATTAAAAATTAATTGGAAACGAAATAATCTAATTCTAAGGAATTAGGGCGCCAAAAAATAATCAAATCAATATCCTAAAAGATAAGGACAACAATGAGACAACATGTAAAAGTTTGTGGGATGTGGCCCAAATAATATTTAGGGGAAACGTGTATCTCTAAACATTCATACCAGTAAAAGACAGAAAGAGCAAAACTTGGGGAAAAAAACCCAGAGCTCCAGTGAAACATGGAAACCAAACTCTTGGAAATCAAAGGAGAGATGAACAAACTTGAAAGCAGAGTCACTGAGCTGACGTCACTGCTGGCACCCCTCCCACCCCCCCTTTCCAGCTCCGAGGCTCTCCCTCCTCTCTGGCTCCCGCCCCTCCGAGGCCCGGCTGAAGCCTCGCCCTCCGCAGGCCGCCGCTCCCCAGCCCCGCAACGCTGGGCCATCTCCGCCTCGTCCCGTATAGACCGTTTGTACGTCGCCGCTCCCGCGCTGCCCCCTCGGTTTGGCCGCGGCTTCCGGGCACCTCCGCGGCCCGGCGCTTCGGGCAGAGCCCGCCCGGCGGCAGGGCCTCTACGGAGTGCCGCTGCCCCCTGCGCGTTCTAGGGTAGGGCTCCGGGGAGCGGCCCAGGCTTGGCCAGCGGGCCCGAGGCGTCCTGGCCCGTACGGCCTGGGCGGGGGCGGCCCCCGGGTTCTTGCTGGCCCAGGAACCCCGTCGGACACGCCCGCCTGGAAGGCTGGAGCAGGACCCGGCTTCTGGACGAAATCCAGGAAAAGGGAGAAGGCCGAAGTCGCCATTTGGATTTCCAGTTCATAACAACGTCCTTTCAGCCAATATGATCGGTTCCGGGGCGCTCCGCACTCCCCGTCCAACGAGGGGTGGCGCTGCACACCCTGGTAAAGGGCAGGACGGCCTCCCGCCCCACACTGCCCAGCCCGGCCGTCCCTTTCTCTCGCGGCCGAGCCAAGCCCAGGCTTCGGAGCCGCTGATTGGTTCCCAAGCCTGGGAGCCCGAGGTCCTCCTACGCCCCTTACCATAGAGACGAAGAACATCCGGATCGCCTAGAGAGGACGGGACTCTAGAAAGACGGCGGGTTTGCGGAAGTGACGCAAAGATTCACTTCCGGGTGCCCCCCCCCAAGTTCCTCCACAAGGTCTTGGAGAGGCTTTACTGAGTCTGCGCCGCGGCGGTTCCCCGCCCGAGGGCCTCGTTCCTTCCTGTCCTCTGAGCTGGTGAGTAGGTCTGGGCTCCGAGGCCGCGGACCCCCGAGTCCCTCAGCCTGGGCTCAGAGCGAAGCCCGGAGGGGAGCAGCAGGGGCTGCCTGAGCGGGGCCTCCCGTCCTTGGCCTGGCGGGGGTCGGGGCTCCCCCCGGGGTTGTCTCTGCTTCACCCCCTCGTTCTGGAGCGATGTTCGGTCCGAATGAACGGCAGAGCTAGGCCCGCTCAGCACCTGGACTGTCGTTCAAAGTGAACTTTGTACGCTCGTCTGACCATCTCCTTTAGCAGATGGAGGGAGAAGCACGAGGTCACCCACATCAGCGACATTTATCAAGCGCCTGCTGTGTATAAAACGTCCTGGCAGGTGGGGGCGGGGCGGACGAAAACCTCACTGCTCGTCCCCTGAGCTCCTTTAGGGCAGGTCTGCTTTTCTTGGCTTTTCTTTCCATCCCCATCACTAATGCCTGTTAAATGCTCGTGGGTCTGACCTATTGGGCCAAGTTTACAGCTTCCTGTAGTAGTGTATTGGGAAGGAAGAAGAGGGATTTTGTGAACTGACAGTTCATTTAATGTTTAACCAGATGTTTCCTCAAGACAACTCTGACATAGTTCTAAGGAACTTTATTCCCCTATTACAGGTAAAATAACCTGGGCCTGGAAAAGAGAAGCAGCTTGCCTGGGTTTATCCTGTTAGTGATGTGTCAGAACTGGAGCTTGAAGGCACTTCTTCTGTGAATAAGGAAATGTCTTTTGTCCATTTAAAGACCTGGGAGCTGGACTCGTACTTGCAGGCAGTTTTCAGGTTGGAAGCGTGGGAGAGTTGAAAAAGCATCAGAAGATGTGGTTGAAGTCTCAGCAATGAAATTTATTGACCTATCTAATAAGCTCTATAACTTTTTACACCTTAAAGTTTTATAAAAATATATTCCTTATGGCTTGAAGACCTCCGATGAGGAAGAAACCGCTGCTTCCCAAAGCAGCCTGTTCCATTTTTGGATAGCTCTCTTAGGAAGTTTTCTCATTTCAAGCTTTAATTTGCCTCTTTGTAACTAGTTGCTTACAAGAAATAATGGCCCGCTTTCCTTTATTGAGACAGTTAGGAAGGATTTGAGGGAAAAGTGTGAAAAGCTGGATAGAGATCCTTTTTTTGATAGGTTCTTCCAATGAATATTTTTAGTTGATTGATGTTAACCTGAGGGAATAAGCCTACGTCTGTTATGTTATTCTAGAAAGAGGGAAATTAAGCCAAATCTTTTTGGTTGGACTTTCATTCCCTAGCCATGTCTGACTTAAGAGACAGAACTGTTTTTTGAATTTTCTTTCCCATTCTTTAGCCCTACTCTTTTACAGATGTTTAGAAACAAGTCACATCTCAGGACAATTTGTCTTACTTAATACTTCAGTAGATGTTTAGTGGAGTCAAGAGAATGAAGGGTGTGGTCTTTGGAACCTAAACCAGAAGTCTCTGAAAGTCTGCCAACATGAGTCATTGTGTGAAGAGACTTCAGGTTTTCTCTCAGCTCTGGTAACTAACTTGCCATGTGATAGTAGGTAGATCATTTAATTTCTATGGTTTTTATATGAGGATACAGTTTTTGCAAATCTTTCCTTTTTTTTTTCTCCACACTGTTTCCTTATCCTGGACTTTTGGGGATAGTCTCTGTTACTTTTCCTTTGAGATTTAAATTCAGTTTCAAGGGAGTATTCTCTGTCTTTATTCTTTTAACACATGGAGTCAAATTTCATTCCCCATGTCAGGTAGTTTATCTCAGGATCTCCAGATTCTGTCCTACCTAAATTGGAGGTATCCCCTAGAAACCCATAAACAGTAATGACTTGTGTGTCTGTGAGTGGGCACCAAGCAGTTATAGAAAAGAGGTGGCAATGGGGAGAGGGAGGTGTTAGGTGCATGGAGTAGAAAAAAGAGGGAGGAGAATAATAAAAACAAAAGAAGAAAGAGTAGAAAAAGAAAAAAATTAAAAAAGAAGTAGAGACAAAAGGGAAGGTGAAAAGAGAATAGAAAAGAAAGTGTGAAAAAATATGAGAGGAGGTAGACCAAAAATGGGTCAAGAACAGGAGAAAGGAAGGAAAGGAACAGAGAAAAAGTGTTCCAGTTTAGCAATGATGAGAGAGAGCTTGATGTGAGATATTTCTTACTGTAGGATCTGGACCTAGAGAAATCATGTCTTTTTGCTGCCAATTACTGTGACTGAACGGATTTAAGACTTGGGAGAACACAACAGGGCTGAGAATGTTGTTAAAGTTCCTCATCTTTTCTTTCCAGCCACCATGTCTTCTTCCTTTTATTGCCTGTTTCACTGAGATTTTTGCGTTGCTTTCAAAGGACTGATGGAGATATAAAATTACCAAAAAGATTGAAGCCATGGGAAAAATCAGTGTAGGGGAAATAAGATGGAAAGACTGAGGGAAACTAACACATCTACAACATCTTCTTTTAGCACTGTTTTGTAAACATTTTTGCTAAAGAACTCTGTTATATAGTATCCATCTTATTTTTATAGCTTTGAAGACACATAAAAAGTGTCCTATTTCCCATTTTTTTTCCTAATTGTGGGGTGTGGGAAAAGAAGGAATTACTTTTTTCCCTTACTTTTCTTGAGTATTTTTCCTGGTTCTCCATAGCCCTAATTCCTAGTAAGAGAATACAGTGTTTCTTAAGTGCCCCTCACTTGCATTGTTTTCCCAAACAGAGCAGCCCTATTTGTAAGAGGCAACTATTGCTATTGCACCACTTGGCTTAGAAATAGTTGACCATGGGTGAGGAAGGTATGAGCCAGAGGCACAGTCCTGACAGCTGGTTGCAAAATGGCAAGGCTATCTTTAGAATGCAGCAGAATTTCATGTTGGGAAATCATGAGATATTTTAATCTCAGTCTGGCTGTGGCTTCCATTAGTGTCTCCCTGTCTTTTATCATTCCCTGCTTCTTTCACTGCCATAATAGGAAGTCATTTTTCAGTCATGCAAAATTTTAAGTCTTGTACTTCTAGTACATACTTTGTGTCAACTGAAGAGGGTTTTCCCCCCCTTTTTAGCATAAAGAATATGTGATTTATACATGTCTATGTCTCTTGTCAGATGGTGAAACCAAGTTTAAGATTTCATAACAAGGAATTTCTGAAGAAGCACAATTACACAGGACTACATGAGGAGTATTCTGGAAGGGAACAGTTCCCAGAAACTTGAGTTTGGAAGACCTCTGAAGAAGATGGAAGTTTAAAATTCAGGAGGGAAACAACACTGCAAGGGAGAGACTGAGGAGAAGAAAAAGAGACTTAAGGCAAATGAGAGTGAAGGACAAGCAAATTCCTTCAGGAGAGGAGTCAGAAATATGAAGAATTTATTTCATTTTAGAGAATTCACATCAGAATGAGCCAGGAGATAACTTCAAATCAAAAATTTTAGAAGAAAAAGAAGCACACACATTATAACCTCAGATTGCAAAGACTCTTGCTGTAAGGATCCAGTTTCAGAGAAGGTGAGAGTTTAGAGAGGCAGTGGGGAAACCCTAAAACAGAGACAATGAAGAGAGAAAGGAGAGGTTTCAGGCAAATGGCAGTCAAAGTCAAGAAAAACTCTGTCAAAGAAAGAAGCCAGAAATATAAACAGTCCGGGAAAAGCTTTTGTCAGAGTTCACATTTCATTTCACAGCAAAAAATCCACATTGCAGACAGACCCTATGCCTGTAAAGAATGTGGAAAAACCTTTAGTCAGAGTGCAAACCTTACTGTGCATCAAAGAATCCATACTGGGGAGAAACCTTTTCTTTGTAATGAGTGTGGGAAAAGCTTTAGTCAGAGATCCCACCTTATTCGACATCAGAGAATCCATACTGGGGAGAAGCCCTATGAATGTAATGAGTGTGGGAAAACCTTTAGTCAGAGCTCAAATCTGATTGTACATCAGGGAATTCACACTGGGGAGAAATCTTATGAATGTGATGAATGTGGGAAAGCCTTCCGTCGGAGTTCAGGTCTCACTGTACATCAGAGAATCCACACAGGGGAGAAACCATATGAGTGTAATGAGTGTGGGAAAGCTTTCAGTTGCAGCTCATACCTCATTGTACATCAGAGAATCCATACTGGGGAAAAACCCTATCAATGCAAGGAGTGTGGGAAAGCCTTTAGTCAGAATTCACATCTAATTCTCCATCAAGCAACTCATTCCCGAAAGAAACACCAGATTCCTCCATTGGTTAGAGCCCAGTGTTAATGGGATCAAGCATTCATATTGATTCCTTGTTCTGCAGCCACAGCCTGTACTCAGATTAGCCATTTCACGAATGTCTACCTTTGCTCACGACTAAAACTCAGCAAGAAATCATAGATAGCTCCAAACAGCACTTATGTATGACTGCAAGGGGAAAACATATGACTTTCCACTTGTATGTTGATTTGTGATTGCATTTCAGTTGTTTTTACATCAAAAGTATGTACCCTAAGTTAGATTTTAACCACTGAGGCTAGGTACTCAGTGATCTCCCATTTTGAAAATAAAATGAAGACTTTAATTTATTAGTTGCTTTTTAAGTGTGACAAGTAATTGTTAATTCATAACCAAATAAGTTTTTTGATTCACCCTGATTAGGGGAGGAGTACCTGAATCAAGCAATAAAAAAATCCAAGTTGAACCCTTTTCTAGATTGTGCTGGAAATATAGTTTTCTGATGATTAGTGTCTGAAAAGTTGTCCTTTAAAAAAAATGTGAAATTGATCCATGAACCTATGAGTGTATGTATGTTTAACTCTTTGGAAACCATCAGAGGAGACATCACCAAACACAGTCACTCTCTCCTTCACAAAATTCACTTTTTTGTTAGAGCTAAAAGGACATTTGTAGACTTTCCAATTAGTCTAACCCCTCATTTTGTGTATGAGGGAAGGTAAGGTTCAGCAAAATGAAATGACTTGCCCAGGACCACATAATTGATAAATGGTCTGATGAAATCCAGTGTTGTCATGGTTACATTAGCTTTATATTTAGCAATTTTCATCTGTCTAATTGCCCTTCTGCAAAACCAGTCTCCTTACCCTGTTCTTGCTACCATCTTCCCAGTCTCACATTTGTAAGATTTATGTCATTTTTGACATATCTTAACAACTTTGTGCAATCATTAGTCACCAAATCTTGGTGAATGTTCATTATTCATGAATTGTTACAGTAGCTATCGTGTGTACCTTATCTCTAACCACTTCCCACTCCAGTTAGTTTTGTGCCTCATTACTGAAGTGCTCTCCTTCAGAATCAGTCAACAGGCATTTATTAAGCACTTGCCGTATGTAGGCACTGTATTAAATGCCTGGGATTCAAAGAAAAATATTTCCTGTCTTTCAAGGAGTTCACATTCTGATGGGAGCATAAAGCCTTTAACTATGTATATGTAAGCTCTGTATAAAGTAGGTGGAAGGGAAGGCACTAAGAGCTAGGGGACCATTTTCCAGAAAGTAGGATTTGAGCTGAATGTTGAAGTCAGGGAAGGTAAGTACTGGAAGTCAGGGGAAGCAGAACGTTTAAATGATAGACTGTGGATAGGGAATGTCCCATGCAAAGAACCTCAAGCAGCCCTGTGTAACTGAGTGGTAGTATCCATGGAGGATAGTAAAGTAGAAAGGGCACAGGTTGTGGAGGGCTTTCTATGCTAAACATGATTCTGTGTGCGAAATGAGAGGTAATAAGTTGTAAGCCTGGCTGACTGGGATGGTGGTGGTGCCCTGAGCAGTCATAGGAGAGTTTGGAAGAGGGTAGGGGCAAATCAACAAGCACTAATTAAGCTTCTGCTTTGTGCCGGGCACTGTGCTAAGTAAGCACTGGGGACTTGGTTGAAGCTTGAAGGAAGCCAAGAGGTAGAGATGAAGAAGGAGAGAATTCCAGTCATTGGAGACAACCCATGAAAATGCCCAGAGCTGAGGAGATGGGTTTCTTGTTTGAGGAACAGTAAGCAGACCAGTGTCATTGGCCTCAAGTAGAACCTTTGGGAAATAAAGTGAAAGAAGACTGGAGAGGTAGGAGCCAGCTTATGAAGGGCTTTGAATGCCAAAGGGTTTTTCCCTTTGATTCTGGAGCTGATAAGGAGTCATGGAAGTTTATTCAATAGGGGTACAATGTGATCAGACCTAAACTTTAAGAAGATAAGTTTGACAGCTGAGTGGAGATTGGACTAGAGCAGGAACAAAATTCAGGCAAGGAGACCAATCATTGCAGGCTCTTGTAATGGGCCAGGTGTGAGGTGGTGAGGGCCTACACCCAAGTAGTGACCGTGTCATAGGACAGGAGTGTATGCCAGAGATATTAGAAAGACAGACTCAACAGATTTCTGCTAACAGATTAGATAGGGGAGGATGAGGGTGAGGATTGAGGACAACTCCGTGGTTGTAGGAGTCTCTCCTGAGAGGCCAGGAGGATGGTGATGCACTCTGCCTTAGGGAGGCTCCACTTTAGATTTGTTCAGTTTAAGGTATGTGATAGGCAGCTGGAGATGCAGTCTGCTTCTGCACCCTGGAATTTGCTTTCTTTTCCCCACCCACACCCTAATCATAAGATCTCATCCTTTCTTTCCTTCCCTTTGCTCCATGCTTCTTGGTTAGTTTTTGTTTGTGTGTGTTTGCTGCAGGCTAATCATTTAAATCACCCTCTCTTGTTCCTCCCTCTCGCTTCTCTCTGTTCCATCCTATTTTCCTGTTGTCTCCTGTTGAATGTATGGATGAAATGTACCCAGTTCTTTTGTACCCAGTTGTGTGTGTGTGTGTGTGTGTGTGTGTGTGTGTGTGTGTGTGTGTTCTTTCCTCTTTTGTCTAGTTCAGATGAGGAGGTTCAGGTGTTACCTCTTTTCTCACTCCTTCCTTTTTATGTAAAATCTCCCCTACTTGTGCAGCCATATAACGTAATGTATTTTCCTCCATACTTTCTTCTCTCTCTACCCCCTCTACCCACAAGGTTTATTTCTTTTCTCTTCCCTTTTAAGATCATTACATAAAAAATTGCTCCCAGGTCCTCTATCCTATTAGACTCCCTCTGTGAGGCTGTTGCTTATATGTTCCTGAGGGGACGCAAGTATCATCTTCCCATGTTAGAATGTAAGCAGTTTATCCTTGTTTAGTCCCCAATACTTACTCATTTATTTTTGCATTTTCTTGACTACAGTGTTTATTTCAAAGTTTAGATGTAACTAGTCTTTTCATCAGGAATGCTTGGAAGTTGATATCATTAAAGGTGCACTTTTTGCCCTGTAGGTTATACTTAGTTTTGCTGACTATGTTATTCTTGATTGTAAAGCTGTATCTTTCAGCCTTCTGTAATATTTTATTTCAGACTCATTGCTTCTTTATAGTACTGGCTGCTAAATCTTATGTGACCTTGACTGTAGCTTCTTGGCCCCTGAATTCTTTTTGGTTCCTTCCAGTATTTTTTCTTTAACCTGGAAGTTCTAGATTTTGGCTGTAACGTTCCTGGGAATTTTTATTTTGGGAATATCTTATTATTCTTGTTGTCTCAGGGAATCATTAAATTCAATCTGGTCCATTCTAATTTTTGAGAAATCTGTTGCTTTGTTTTGTACCTTTTGTGTCATACAGTTAATGAGGAGAGGTAGGGCAATTGGGTTCAGTTACTTATAAACACCTTTGCTATGGCCCCCCCCCCCAAAAAAAATCCATCACCTGCTAGCTAGCCTGCTGGGGATGAACCTCTTCTTTACCTAAGATTTACATCTGTGTTGAATATGAGTGTGCACACTGATAAAGTCATAGGTCTTTTAAAATATTGTTTCTAAATCAGTAGTTTAACCATGGCTGAGCAACTGCAAATATTTTGGGTTTTTTTTTCCTTATCAAGCAAGTTACTAAACTGCCTACCATATGTTAGGTAAGCTATGAAATCCTCTTCCTCTAAAACCCTAAACTCCCAAATACGAGAGCTAAAGCTGCCATGTAGAGAAAAAAAGATTTGGTTTCCTGGTTTTTTTTGTATTTTATCTATTAAGTCAGGCTACAGCAAAATCTTATAAATATCAGACTCAGAGACCCTAAACATAAATTTTCTACACATTTGACATAAAGAATTTCACATCATCAGGAAGGGAGTGGTGGTGGTAAAGTGCTTGTCATTGAGATTACAGTCTAATTGGGGAATTCTGCCTCATAAATGAAGAACACTCAGGAAGCAAGTATCCAAATGATGTCATATGTATTTTTCCAGCAGCTGACAAGCAGACTTCACTCAGAACCTCCTATGACGTAAAATGGGTATTTTTGTGAGTTGGAGTGAATGCTAGAGTAGTTTTCAGTTAACCTAAAGCTATACAGATTATAGCAGTTATCTCCAAACTTGTCTTCTTGCTTTGTTTTTATTGCCTATACTGATAGTGATGTTACCATAGAGTAATCCTTTTGAGGCACCTCTTTCATCAGATGCTACTCAGAAATTTACAGTTACTTCCTATTCGTGCATGAAGTCCTACATAGGGTCACCCATTGGTCAGGTCCTTTCTCACCTGTCCTTCAGAAGTTTACATGAGGCCAGATTCAGTCCTGGGAGTCTGACCTGAAAAAGGTACCCTTTTCCGTTTAGTTTATCTGTTGTCCCCACCCTGGAGTTTTACTTCAGGGAAATCTCCAGAATGGAGCTTAAATGTAGCCCATATCTAGGTTTCCCCAAATGTAGAAAATAAAGTCCCCATGTAGCACACGGGGACTTAATGTACAATGTGAGTATTGGATAGAGGACAGTCTCTATTTCACCCATTGTAGAAAATTTATAACACAAAGGACTCAAAAAGGAGGGAGCAAAACATTCAGAATAACTTACCAAACTTTCCCTAGAAGGTAAAGATATTCTGAGATTGCTAAATGAGTATTCCCCATTCACCCAGAATGTGTACTGCCCAAGCAGCTCCCAGATATAACAGGGGAAGTTGGCAAATTCCAGATCTCCTGGACCCTAAGAGTCAGCTTCTGGACTCCAGTAGCAAGCGTTTGCATTTGTGGGCCTCTGCCTTCTCCAAGGAGTGCTTTGTTGAAGAAATCTCCTCTAGGTCTGGTCCTGAATACTGGAACTCAGAAGTTCCCAAACTTGAGATTACACATGTGATAACTCATTAGGCTGAGAAAATCCATTCAGAATCAATTGGCTTCTGCCTCCTGAAAACACGTCTACTTCCACCATATGCTTCTGAAGTGTCTTAGCAAAACCCTGGCTTCTGCCATATCTTGGACATGGAAAATAGAGTTTTAGGAAGTGTCTGGTCTCTGACCTGTGCTTAGAAAGGGAAACAGAGGTAGCAGGTGCCTGGGACTTGAAAGTTAGGAACTTCAGTTTTGTCATGTACTACAAAATGGTGTTACTGCTGGCTTGTGAAAAATAGGGGAAGAAGAGGGAGGGGGAAATGCCCTTCTTCCCCACCCACTCATTACAGTCAGATCTCGAAGTTTAAGAGAGAAAAAGGAAGGCAAGTCCAAGCATATTGAGTGGTGAGGGTTTCACTGTACTATGCCTGGCCTCAGCCTTCTCCTGCCACACAGACACTGAGAGCCGTGATCAGCACCATGCCTGGCAATGATACGTGGGGTCACTGTTACTTCAGCACATGGCCTCCTTAAGCTTCCCTCTGTGTGGTACCTTCCCCCATTAGAATACAAGCCCTTTGACCGCAAAGACTATTTATTTGTACACCAAGTGTCTAACACGGTGCATCACACATACTGCTTACTATTTTTTCACTGCTTTTCTGTACCAGAAGGGCTCCGTCAGCCACTCCTCAGGAGGCAGTTCTAACCTCTGAAAGGCACTTCTCCCCATCCACCCTTTTCTGCCTTATAAGTGGACTAAGAGCAGATTTTGACAAATCCCAGACTATGGGGCACAAGCCTGGTGTTTCCTTAATAATGTTACGAATTTTCAGGTTTGAGTATTAACATTCAGTTGTATGCCCCAAGATTCTCATTAGGCATGAATTGTGCTGTTTTGACTGTGGCTCCTCCCTGGGATTGAGGGAAGTGTCTGTCACTAAAGGGTGCTTGTCTTTGCCTCTGCTGAAGCCACACTGTACTTACTTTCTGATTCCCTTGGTGGGGGATCAGGTGCTGTGGGCACCATGATATCTGGGCAGACAATTTTAATTTTCCCACTGTCCTTCCTTTGCCAAAGCAAAGCAAATTACAAGATCAAATAGATTTTCTAACATAATTGTGGCATATTTTAAATTTTATGCAATAACTGGTTTAGGCAGTAGTTTCAGAATTTTGCAGTCGGAATAAACATCTCAACTCACACACCAAATTCTGACTAGAGTCATAGAATTAAAAAAAAAATTTTATCCTGCCTAGATGGTCCCCTGTAATACTGTCCCATCTCACTCCTAAAGAATCAAACCTATATGACTTTTTACAAAAAAGAGGAAAAAAATTCAGCATAACCATTCTACACCTGTGGACCTTGACTGCTGTAAAGGAAGAGGACGTATCTCCTCACATCTCTTTGGATCCAAACTTGTTCTCTGTAATTTGACTTTGTTTTGAGGGGTTGTTGGTCATTGTGTAGTTTTCCTGGTTCTGCTTACTTGACTGTGCATTGGTACCTGTTATCTTTCCATGACTCTCTGTATTTATCATGTTAGTTTCTTAGCATGGTAATATTCCACTGCATCCAGGGATCATAGCTTGTCCAAGCAGACTGCAGTTGTTGGGAACCTTCTTTGTTTCTAGTTATCTGCAGTCACAACATAGGGTGATATAAATTATTTTGGTGCATATGGAACCCTTCTTTTTTGTCATTGACCTCTGCGGGATATATGCCTAGCAGTGGAGTCTCTAGCTCAAAGATTCTGAATTGCCTTCCAGAAAGGTTGTACTGATTCATAGCTTCATCAGCAATGCACTAGCATGCCTATCTTCCCGTAACCCCTCCAACACTGACTATTTGAGTCTTCACCAATTTGCTGGATGGGAGGTGAAACCTCAGGGTTTTGATTTGCATTTTTCTCCTTAGTCGTCTGAAGCCTTCTTCCACATGGTCATTACTGGGTCACGATTGCATTGGAAAATAATTAGTTCTTATCCTTGGACCCCTTTTCTATTTGGGAACAGCTTTCTGATCATTTACATATAACTCAAACTCATTGCAGGGGTATCTTAATAAAATTTTCCCCCAAACAACTGCCTCCCTCATGCTACATGCATTTTTCTTTTTTTGTGTGGGAGACTTTCATTTCATGTGATCAAAATGAACTATTTTGTAATTGTCTCTATCTGGACCATACAATGTTAAAAGCTGAAAGGAGCACGAGGAATTGTCCAGTGGAATTCTCTAATTTTACATGTAAAAAAGCTCAATCTGAGGAGTTAAGTTACTTGCCTAAAGTTATAGGCAGCAAGCAGCAGAACCAGAGTTCAAATGTAGGTCCTCTGACTCCAAATCGAGTGTTCTTTCCGGTACACTAAACTGCAATGCAAAGTGGCTTTTTCTGTTAAGAGTTAAGGTGTAAATCTAAGGTAAAATGTTATCTCATTCCTCAGCACATGAGAAAAACAAACTGTTGAGAGGTGAGTTGTTTGCTTATTAAGCATGACTGTGAATATATTTGCTTTTCAAATTTTACAGATGACATTTTTTTACAGTCATTTTTGATAAAGCCCACCCTTCCCCCATAGAATCCCAAAACAAAGCCACTTGAGCAGAATCCAATCCCAGGTTCGCCTCTTCAACTTTTCACTCCCGTAGTCTCATACTAAGAGGGAAGTATTTCATCCTCTCTTCCCCAGAATCAACATTAGTCATTGTGCTCAATTCTGGTTTAGCTGCCTAAATTATTTTCACTGGTGATAGTCAAGCTGTATACTGTATTTTGGCTTGCTGTTGGATTTGGAGTAATTCCTAGTGCTGCCATTTATCATCTACGACAAAACACTTAAACTATCTTGGCTCCATTTGTCTCATCATATAAAATAAAGGGGTTAGCTCAATGGGCTGGAAGAGAACATAGAGATCATCTTATTCAACCCCTTCATTTTATAGATGTGGAAACCTGAGGTTCAAAGAGGTCAGTGGCTTGACCAAGTCTGGGATTTGAAGCTAGATTCTCTGTTAAGACCAGTGCTCTTTCTACTTATGACACTGTCTCTCAATACCATTTTAAAATGTAGATTAGACCTCACCTACACTCAACCTGTTTGCTCTAAAAAGGGTGGGTAAATTGCCGTTTAGAGTCTACCATCGTTTCCCTAGAGATCTCCCAGTCTCCCTCATGAAAGTCTGAGAAGGATAAGAATCTTTCCCATTGAGGGAGGAAAAATATACACATATTTTGTAAGATTCAGGGCTTCAGTATATCCTAAAGACGTTTTTCTCCTCCCCTTTGGCCATATGCATGAAAAAATAGCTCAAAGCATATCTGATCACTGAAAACAATTTTAAATATGGCTCATTTCATACAAAGATAGGTCCAGGAAATTTATTGAGTTCTTAATTTAAAGTCCTCCATAATTTGGCCCAATTTACCTAGTCAATTTTTACTACTGTACCCCAATACTTACAACCTGTCCCTCCTGTTCCACCCCCCCCTCCCCAAATCATTCCTAACTGCCTTTCCTCTATCTGTTTCCTTCACCTGGAATGTCCTTCCCTCTCTTCTCCATTTATCTATATCCAAGTGAGGTTCAGTGTCCAATTCAACTCCCACTCCCATAGCACCTAGCATTATTAGGCAAATGGCAGAGCACAGAAATAATTACTGAACACACACAGCTGAAACCTTGCCCGTCAGGATGGTGCTCTGACCAGTGCAGCTAGCTTATGTTTCTTTCGAGCATGAGTGGTTTGATGGAAAATAAGATGTGAGCTCTGACCAAAGGCTTTCCCACACTCATTACATCGATAGGGTTTCTCCCCAGTGTGGATTCTCTGATGGACAATAAGATAGGAACTACAGCTGAAGGCCTTCCCACATTCATTACATTCATAGGGCTTCTCCCCAGTGTGGATTCTCTGATGGACAATGAGGCGTGAACTTCGACTGAAGGTTTTCCCACATTCCTGACATTCATAGGGTTTCTCCCCAGTGTGGACTCCCTGATGGACAATTAGGCTTGAGCCCTGACTGAACATTTTCCCACACACATTACATTTATAGGGTTTTTCTCCAGTGTGGATTCTGTGATGCCGTATAAGGTGTGAGCTCCTCGTGAAGGCTCTCCCACACTCCTGACATTCATAGGGTTTCTCCCCAGTGTGGACCCTTTGATGTACAATAAGGGTAGAGCTCTGACTGAAGGCTTTCCCACATTCATCACATGCATAAGCATTCTGAATTCTCTTGTGTGCAGCAAGTTTTGAGCCAAGGCTGAAACCTTCCCCGGGTTTTTCACAGTTCTGGCTTCTTTCTCCTGAGGGGCTTGTCTCATCTTTGTCCATAATTCTCGGGAAATCTTGGTTTTCTCCCTTTACTGTCCTTCTTTTAGGGATTATCGGCTGCCTCACTTCTCCTCCACGTTCCCCTTCACAAGCTTCTACAAACTTGGATCCCAGGGCAATATCTTGCTGGAGTCTTCCTGATGCCACTGCATGGTATCCTTCTTCTTCAGAGACTTCATCACCTCCAGGTGTGATCTTACCACCTGACACAAAATCAATTACAAAAGATTAAATTCTCACCTGTTTTGCAATGCTAAGAGGAAATTGGGTAATAAGTGACTTTAAAGTGGTGACCTCTTTAGATAGCTGCACAGTTGTTTCATAGCATAGTCAGGGACTGAATTCAGATAAGATAAAATAGCAATAATAGAAATAACTGACATTGATGATAGCACTTCAAGGTTTACCTGAAATACAGCTCTGTGCCCTGGAGGGTGATCCTGGTTCTCCAAGGCCATAGCAGTGGAGCACCAGCTCTGATGGGTCCTGCCAAGCTAGGAAGGCTTCAGCTATGGGCTGCTGGGTTTCTATAACCCAATCTCTGATTTGGAGTAACTGTCATTACCATGGTGGCCACTGGGTGATGAATTTTTATGGCTATAGAAATTTCCACTATTAAACTGTAGAAAAATACATATTATGTGTATATGATATGTATGTATTAGAGAAGTATACATGTTGACAAAATCAATGATGAGTGAAGCAGTGAAGTATTTCATATTGACACATCACTTCTCACACAACAATATAAGGCAGGCAGTACAATTATTTTCATTTCTGTAGATTCAAAGGGAGAAAACTGAAGTTCCTAGAAGTGATCTGTCTATGATCACACAACTAAGGATATGGTTTGAGCGGAGATTGTTGTAGGAGCAGTATCTCAAGCCCTGCCCCATGCAGGTTAGCCTAGTGTTTCCTTAGAAGTTACTGAAACCATCCTCATGTTTAGTTGGCTCAGTGGACTAAGGTTTAAGCTGCTGAAATGCTTCCTGGTCATCTAGGCAAAAAAAAGGCCACAGGGAACTCTTAACTGGGCTGCGAGGTTATACTGGTGGACTCCCATGGGCTATACACAGAAAGCTGGGGAATGCTGCTTAGCTAAATCATTGTCCTGGCTGAATTTCCTTGTTGAATATTCTTCTGTTATGGTTAAGTAAATCTCTTATTAACTGATAAATGGCCTGCAAGGGTCATTTTGTTCCATTCTCAAACTTAAGACCACCAAGAGTAGATTAGGCAAGCCTAAGTCGTGGCTTATGACCATAGGGATATGGTGGGGGAGGGGGAAATCAGTGTCGGGGGACATTCAAGGAATGAGGAGGAAGGGACACACACATAAGGTGAATGAAAGAAATCAACCGAAGGTGAAACTGGTGAACAAATATTGACTAAGACCCTCTTATGTGCAATGCACTCGGAAGAATACAGAAATGCTCAAGATAAAGTGCCTGCTCTTAGGAACTAATTCGCTTTGGAATCAGTTTCTAATTCAGAAGACAATAATGGTCAAAAATGTTTTGAACTGAGGCTTTAGTGTCCCATCAAAGACAAGGAGGGAGATTTTTAAGGGGTTTGTCAACCCCCTTTTCTGGGAACCTGAGCCAATACTATTTTGGGGGTGGGTGGGAAAGAGTAAGAAGATGGGTAGGACAGAGCTACATGTGAAGGTGTGATTTTTAGGACTGCTAAGCTGGAGGAGCCAGACAGCCAAGGACTGTTGCTTGACACTTCCTTATATCTCTTACAAAAGAATCTGCTAAAAAGATAACAACTTAATGTAAAAGCTCAAACCTGGAAATTTACATCTTACCATCAAATGGCTGTTATCAAAAATACGAGGCCCCACGCCTTCACAGTGGGTGACCTGAAGCCCAGGATCTGTCAAGTCTTGATATATACATGTATAGAAGGAATACAACTGAGGGCAGTGTTGGGCACCAAGAATAGTATAAACAGTCAAAGAGAGTTTAGAGTAGAGGTCAGCAGGTCTGCCACAAGTTAAGAATGGTTTTTACATTTTAAAATAAAGGTTTATTATTTTATTTAAAAATATAAATGGCTGGCAGGATTTGGCCCTCTGGTAGTAATTCACCATCCCTGGACTAAAAGGTAGAGAAAATACTCTGAGTGGAAGACCTCTCAGAGAAGGGAGGAGTCATGAATTTAGACTGAGAAAGGCCTTAAGGGCTGGCTATTCCAAGCCCTTCATCTGACATATGAGAAAACCAGAGCGATGTGCCCAAGGGCACACAGGGAGTAAGGAGCAAGGTCAGCGTTTGTAGCCAGTGCCTCTGACTTAAAGCTGGCATTCTTTCCTTGGTACCATTTTGTCTCATCTTCAGCTGCCTAAGTCAAATGTACACCCTTCTAACAGCCCATGGACGGTGGTAATGATGTGGCTCAAGAGAAGTAGCAGCCACATCCCAAGGCAGGCAGGACTTCTTCTCTTCTAAAATTCTGCAGCCCTGCCACTCTTCCCCTCCTGTTCATCCCCAATCAAGTCTAAAGCAAAAAGATGAATGGAAATTGTATCTCAAAAGATGGGAGTGCGGTATTAATACTGATGTTGGGACCTGGGAGGAAGTGATTTGAACTGAAAAATATTTAGTTCAGGAGTATAGTGAAGTCCCATAGAAGAGACATTTCCTGGGAGTTCTTGGATTGAGGGAGAAGGTAGAGAAAAGGAAGGGGAGACCACCTCCTAAACCCAGAACAACAAAGAAGGTTCCCAAGTGAGAGGATAGGAAAGGCAAACTGCTAGGCCTAGCGTGGAGAAAGAGCAAAATCTCAAACGAAGCAGGGAACTCTCACAGGAACCAGGCATTCCAGGTGGTCCTTAATCTGGCCTAAATCTCCTTTTTCAGTTCTACTACCTTATAGGACTGGCCTACTTAATAGCTACCTGAACACACCTAGCACATTTCCTGGCTCAGTGCCTCTGTTCCTACTCTTCTGTGTGTCTAAAATGCTCTATTTCTCTCTTCTCCTTCTCTCTTTCGCAGCCCAGAATTCAGATCTTACCTCTTTACCTGGCCTTTCCTGATCCTGGCCCACAGTAACCTCTCCTTTCTATGAACTTCCAAAGCACATTGTTGTCTACATTCTAAGGTCCCTCTGAGTTCCAGGATGACTGTAAGACTCTAATCAGAGACAGATGGAGATTTGGGGGCTTGGTCAACTCCTTGAGTGAAGGAAGTATGTCTTACACTGATTTGTAATCACCTCAGCATCTAGTACAATGCCTTGTACATGGCACAATAATGTAATTGCACAAATAAATAACAGTTAGTTGACTAGATGACATATTGTCCTTCTTTGTAGCCAAAGTGACCTCAAGACTGATTCTGAAGCTGGTAAATGAAAATTCTGTCCAAGCAATCAACAACTATTTCTCAATGACCTACTGCATGCTAGGCACCAGGAATACAAAAGCAAAAGTGAAAGTCCCTGCCCTTAAGGAGTTTACATCCTATTGGGGGAAATAAAATCTGCACATGTAATTACATATAAACTATGACCAAAATAATTTCAGGAGGAACCTGCTAGGCATAACAGGGTGACAATCCGAAGCCCTCATAGAAGAAAAAATTTTCAGAGACCCTGCAGACACTAACAAAGACGAAAAGAAGCCAAGAAAAGAAGAAACTCTAAATCAAGGGAAAGATCTTACCCAGGGTGGCCACACTCCCATGATTCCTGTCCCTGTATCTGGTCATCACAGTAGGTAGCAAAGAGGTTCCAGCTGATGAACAGTTGTTGGGTGACATCAGACTTGACACCTGGGCTTTTCCCAGGGGCACTTTTTTTCCCCTGGGTACTTGCAGTGTCTGGATAGGGGTTGAGACCTGGAAGCACATGTTTATGGTTAGAGTCATGACAGAAAGACTCAAGAGAGATCACAGATTGTACTCTTCCTCTCACTCACTTCCCTGGCACATCTTACTCTGGCTCTGGGGTGCTCTCCCACAAGAATTCACTTTCTGAATATGTGGTAAGCAGATGTGATAATTAATCTGGATAACATGGGTGGGGCCTGACAGCCTATAGATCAATTTATAGAATGGTCCTTCCTGAGATCTGAAGTCAGACACAGCTCACAGAGGAATAAGAACAGAAACTTTGACCTTATTAATTATTATAATAAAATTATTATATATTATTATAAGATATTATAAGATAATAATTATTATCTGAACTCTCTACCTTACAGGGTTTGAGAAAATCACTTTGGAAACCTTAAGTGCTATGTAATTGTAAATTTTGACTATCATTACAGGTTATAGGAAGCTTTGTCTTAATTTCAGCAGAACGTCTAAGGGCAGTGTGGGAATGCCATGAACTACATACAGCTTGTCTCCACAGATCTAAATCCTCTGAACTACAGCATGACAGCCTAGATGCTTTTTCAATAAGGACGCATTTCCATTACATTCTTGATAGTTAAGGGCTCAGACACTAACAAGAGAATAGGATGGATGACTTGAGATGCCTGTTTTTAAACATCCTTTTCTCCCTTCTCCCAGAGGTCAAACCAGGGGTGGGCCTTAAGGCCACATGTGGCCTTCTAAATCCTGAAGTGTGGTCTTTTGACTGAATCCATATTTTATAGAACAAATTAGAGGATTTGGATTCAGTCATGAGACCTCACTTCAGGATTCAGAAGGCCTCATGTGGCCTTAAGGCTGCAGGTTTCCCACCCCTGGGCCAGATCATACATCCCATTTCTTATTTTCTGTCCTGATCCACCAAGGCCAGCCTAAAAATATTCCCCTGTAACCGTAGCCTCAGTGTAATCATACAGGTTTGCTACCTGATCCCAAGTGTCTTCATCCTCTTCCTCCTCCTTTACTGATATAGGGCCCAATGGATCCAGGCCTGTACCTTTTTTCTGTTTTGTGGTCATCTGCTCACTCAAAGCACGGCCTCTGTACTCTTCCTCCCACTCACTCCTCTGGCCAGCTGGGGTCTGCCTGGTAGACATCAATACTAGTCTGACTTCAGCTTCCCTGGAAACTTCTTAGAGTTGGAATGAGTATCATCTACTGAGACACAAAAAATCATTGTTAATGTAAGAGAAATGAATTGATGGCAAAGAGCTGAGTTCTGTGACAATAAAGACCACACACCAGGATGTGGCCAGGAAAGCAGAATTCCAGGAAAGGACAAACACTCCCCACAATACTCCCCACAGTGCTCGCTTGTGAAGAGATGCCTTTCACACCCAAATACACACGTACTCAATCTGACCTTGGCAGCATTTAAGTGCTTTCTCCATGGAAGACACTAGGTTAGGCAATGAGGATATAACATACGAAAAGAAAAAAAGGCCAAGAGAAGGGTGATGGAGTGCCAGGTGGGGGAAAGAGCAAATAGGTCAGTGTGGCTGGGACAAAGCATTGGTGAAAGGGAATAGTGTTCAAAAGAGCATGGAAAAGTCCCTTGGAGGAGTCATGACTGCAAGTTCTTAGGCTGTGGGAGTTGAAGGTGGGGACACAGTACACTCCTAAATCTAGGATCACAAGGAAGACTTCCCACTCTAGGTAAGCAGGAGGATGAGTAAGGTGAGCCCCCAGGCCAGTCAGCAGTCAAAGGCAAAGCAAGGAACGTGGTCTTATAAACAACAGGGGCACTGAAGCATCTTGAGTAGCAGAACATCATGATCTACTTTGTTTTTTAAGAAGATTCCGGCAGCTGTATGGAGGACAGACTGGCATGGGCAAGACTACAAGCTGAGAGTCTGATTAGGAAGCTGTTGTAGAAGTTCTGATGAGTGAGGATAAAATCCTGAACTAGTGCCCTTTGAATGAGGGGAAGAGGTGAGAGACAGAGAGAAAGCATTGACAAGACTGACTGGATATGGGGTGCAGGTGAGGAGGGGCAGAGAGGACATGTAGGAGTAAAGGACTCTAAGGTCGCAAAACTGATGGTGCCTTTAATAGGAATAAAGAAATCTTACTAAATTCTGTTTTGGACATATCAGAGTGGAGAAGTATATGGGAAATCAGATGCAGGTGGTCAATACCGCTAGGGCTGGATATGTAGACGATTTATGTAACACTTAAAGATTTGCAAAGCACTTAAGAAATATCTCATTTTATCCTCAACAATCCTGGGACAAAGGTGCTATAATGGTCCACATTTTTTAGATGAGAAATTAGGGCAGACGTAGGTTAAATGACTTGCCCAGGGTCACCCAGCTAATAAATGTTTGAGGCTTGACTTGAACTCAGGTCTTCCTGACTCCAGGTTCAGTGGTCTATCCACTGCACCCCCCAGCAGCCTCACAGATCTGAATGTCTTCTTCATAGAGACAATAAGTTAAGGCAATTCCAAAGAAAGAAGGCGTATATAGAGAGAAGGTGGTCCAGAACAGAGCCTTGGGAGATACTTACATATAGCAGGTGGGGCACAGATGAGGATTCTGTGAAGGAGAATGAGAAGGAGTGGTCAGAGAGGGAGGAGGAAAACCAGGAGAGAGCAGCCACCGAAACCCAGAGAGGGGATGGGAGCGTATCTTCAGTCCCGGCATAGGGCACTGATGCAGAGAGGAGGGCTGAGGCCTGCAGGTGCTGATCGGGAACCGGGGAGAAAGGCTTCAAAGACCTAGGACAGGGCGGCTGCTGTTTGGACTCCGAGACCCTCCCGGGGTTTTCTCGGTAAAGACACCGGAGCGCTCTGCCAGTCGGCCCGTCACACAGCTGGTGAGTATCTGCGTGGATCTGAACGCGGGTCTGCCTGACTCCAGGCCCGGTGGTCCACGCAGGGGGCCGGAATAACACTGTCAATGCCCGTCTCACAGCTGGGACAAAAGTGTTCTCGCAAGCTCAAAGCCCCGGGCTCGAGTCAGACCGACCACTTCTGCCCCCGTGCTCCGGTGACCCACGGCCAGTCACTCGTCTCTCGGTCCTCCCAGCGACGGCCAGAAAACTGCGGAAGAGTGGCTAATGTGGACATGCGGAGGGCATTTCCTCACCAGGGAGATCCCACACCGACCAAACCACGGGTCCTGCCCCCCCCCCCAATCACGTGACAGCAGATTCCTGGCGAGGACGTCCTGGGTGAACCCGCAGCTCCTACACGAGGCGAGGGCCAGAGGGGGCGGGGGAGGGGCGGCCCCCCGCTGGGCTCCTCCGTAAGAAGCCGTCCAGAAGAACGCACGGATTCTGAACCAGACGCCCCTCCGCAGGGGCACCGCCGGGGGACCCACCGTCTGTGCCCGCCTCGCTGCTTGTCCGAAGTCGGGGCGCGCCCGGCGTCCGGGGGGTCATCCGCGACTGCCGCCCCTCCCCCGGGGCTCGGGGTCCGAGGCTTCCGCTTAATGCCACCCTCACCACGGGGCAGGGGCGGCGGACGGGGAGGGCCAGGGGGCCAGGGGGCGCAGCCCGGCGGGGAGGGAGGGCCCTCCCCGCTCCCCAGCCCGCCTCACCGAGGAAGAGCAGCGCCAGCTGGCCCGGGCCGCGCCGCCGCCTCCGCCGCCGCCAGGACAAAGGCCCGGCCGAACCGCCGAGCCCCGCACTTCCTCTTCCTCTCTAGGCCGCCCGGAGGCCTCCGCGTCTCGGTGGTCTGCCCGCCCGTCCTCGCCTCGGGCCCCCGCTGGGGAGGGCGCGGGTGACGTAGGAGGCTGAACCCCGGGAGCCCTTGGTGCTGTCCCGGCAGACAGCTGGATGAAGGCAGCCTCGGACACGCGCTCACCGGGGGACCCTGGGCGAGTCACTGTGCCCAGTCTGCCTCAGTTTCCTCATCTGTAAGGTGACCTCGAGAAGGAAAGGGGAGCCGGGGAGCTGGATGCGGACCCAGCCGCGTGGCCATGCGGGCTAAGAAGCGTTTGTGCCCCGCGGGCCTCGGCTTTTGTTTTCCCTGTAACGTGGGGTGCTAGACTTGCCTGCGAGGGCCCGTCCAGTCCTGCTCCGATCCTGGTCCCGGAGGACCAAACCCAAGCCCCCCGACTCCAAGTCCTGCGCCTCCGCCAGTCACCTCTTGTAGTGCGGGTGGTAGAGCAGGGGGACCTCCCAGCTCTGATTCTTACTGTGCGAGCGTAGGCACCGAGGCCGGGAGGTGCGAGTGTGGGCACGACTCGACGCCCGGGCTGCCCTTCCCGGGACCGCCCGGCACCCCGGCAGTGCCCTCCACTCAGCAGGTGCTCAGCAAACAAAGCACTGGGCCACTGAGGCTCCTCTCACCCGAAGAGGATGACGCACGTAACGAAACTGAAGGAAATCTAACATTTTAAAAGTCTATATGATGCACATACCTGTCTGGGGTTCTGGGAGCGTGAAGATGAAGAAACCCTCCCTGCCCTCAAGGAAACATTGTAACTGCATCCGTCTGGCTTCCTGCCTCTGTTTAGGATCACCTGCCATGACCGGTCAGCTTCCTTCCAGCACCAACATCTCTGACCTGTGTTCTCGGTGGTAATGCTGCCCTTCCAGCCATCAGCTCTGAGATCAAGCTCGCCCTCTTTGAACCTGCCTTCTCATCTGTAAAATGCCAATACTTGCCCTGCCTGTTTCACAGGACTGCCATAACAATCAAATAAGATCCCAAAAGGAAGAGTACTCAGTTAATCTTCCAAGTAAAAAAAAAAATGGAAGATGGCATTATTGTATAAAAATGCTCCTAGTACTCAATTTTTATAAAATATTTTGTGAGTAAAGGCTTTGTGGCAATATGTTTACACCTTACCAAACATATTATCATAAAATTCCTTCATAATCCAAAAGCTGTCAATATTTTTAACACAAAAATAAATTCTCAGGAAGGTATCGATACTGGTGCCAAGTATGGCCAAAGAAATTAGAATAGTTTCAGAGAACATGGTATAGTGAAGAGGACCAGACAGGCCTCGAACTCATATCCTGACTCCAACCCATTAGCATGTGACCCCGGGCAAATCATTTCATCTTCTATTTTGAGAAAATAGTATAAAGTAGGGATAGTCATTATACTACCTACCTTAGAGTTGTATTTTGTAAATTTTGTAAAACTTAAAGTTCAGTGGAAATTATACTTGTTATTAAAAATAATCCAGAATGCAGCAACTGAAGAGATTCAGGCTGCGATCAGATGTCTCAAAGACTCTATCCTCTAACTAGGATCCATCAGAATAAAAGAATATTTCTGTCTCAAGACAATTTTAATTTTTTTATTTAGACATGAAAGCATTTTTTCATAAAATTTCATTGATATCTTGTAACTTCTCCTCTATTGTTTCCCCTCCCCAAGAACTGTCCCCTATAAAAAGAGAAATAAAAAATTCAGCAAAACCAATGCATACATTGAAAAAACCTGACCAATATTCAGCAGCTGTGGATCTCACTCCACCCCCCTCCACTCCCCAACCAGAAAGTGTGCCTTCTTCGGGCCCAGGCTTATTCTTCATAATTCTGCAACATTTAATTTCTACTATCTTGTAGTGGTTGTTCTTTCCATGTATATTGTTGCAGTTTTTGTCTGTATAGTTTTCCTGGCTCTATTTACTTCATGTTGTATCAGCAGGTCTTTTCAGGACTCTCTAGATCAAAAGTTATGGACATTTTATCTAGTATATTTGCAAAATTGAAAATCGCTCCCCAGAAGGAATGTACTAATCCATAGTTTCACTAACAATACATTCAGGTGCTTGTCTTTTCATAGCCCTTCCAACTATACCCATATTTGGTCACCTTTGCCAGTTTGATGAGCATGAGGTAAAACCTCGGGTTTGTTTTGATTTGCCCTTTAGAGAAATATTTGTTGCTATTTTGTAGATGAGGGTATTTAGCCGTATTAGTGACTGAAATATGCGTTGTCTGCTCAGACAAACATTCTCTTGTCTATGCATAGGCATTGCTGAGAGAAGCTGATACCTTCCTCGGTTTTTTTCCACTGCCAAAGAAGTTAATGGTTAAAAAAGGAAGATCTCATACACCCCCAGATATTCCTAGCAGTCTTTTTTATGGTAACAAAAAACAAGTAATAAAGTAGGTGCCCATTGCTTGGGGAATGGGAGAACAAATTGTGGCACCATAGGAAATAACACATATGGGGAGGAAAGCCTGGGAAGATTTCTATGAAGTGATGAAGACTGAAATGAATGGGGAGGGCACAACACAGTGTTATATGGTTAGAATGTAGAGTATAAGAAGGGGAACAGGATGAGAGAAGGCTGGAAAGGGAGACGGGGCCAAACTGTGGAGCGTCAAGACTTTACCATACAATGAAAAGGACAACGAAAGACGTGATCACACCGTTGACACATTAGTAAGGTTACTTATTCAGGTGTGAATAAAGAGGAAGCAGAGAACGCGATCTTAATTGTCTCTCCCCATTACTTGGGTCAGGCATCAGCAGTCACCACTGGACATTTCAGATGGATCAGTCCCCACGAGGGAAGGGTCCTGTTCCAACTCTGGATCTCAGAAACCGAACTCAGAAGAGGGCTTCATTTGGGGGGTGGGAGTGGTGGGGGTTGGGTAGGAAGACATCGCTCTGGGAGTCAGCACATGGTGGTAACAGAAGCCACGAGGAAGGATGACGTCATCAGGACAAGGGTCATGGAACCATTTGGCCTAAGTCCCTCTTCTTGGAAGACAGTTTTCAAGGGCGTGGAATAAAGTACATAGACTTACAAAGGAAGCCACTTATAGTGAAAGTCCCCAATTAAAAAAACACAGGTTCTGGGACCCCGAGTTGGGAATGTCGAGCGAAGAACGTGGGAAGAGGCTGAATGCGGCTGTTTCACTGCAAATCAATAATCAAGAGGGCGGCTGGAACCCACAGATGGCACAACGGGTAGGTGCTGTGAGGGGCGCATTCCCGACCCTGGGTCCATGACATCACTCCCAGACCTGGCCCCGCCCGGGCTCCGCCCCCGCCCGGGCTCCACCTCCCTCCCACAAGCCCCCGCGCGCACGGCCGCTCCTCCAAGGCTCAGGCCCTGGTCCTGAGCCCCCGTTCGGAAGCCGTTCCTCTCTAGGAGACTTGGAGGTCGCCCCATCTCGATGGTTCTCTTCTTTTTCGGGCCCTAGAGGCCAAGAGTGGGTCGGCTCTTATTCCTCCCGTACTTCCTCTCGTGGGTGTCCGGCGGAAAGGGAGGGGAAGCATGGACGATCAGGAGCAAGAAGCGATGGTCCTAGTGCCATTGGGTAGAGCGGGGCGGGGGCGGAGGGAATCGACCAATGACAAATGGGCTGGTCCCGGGGTGGGCGGGCCTTTCTCTCATCAACCAATGGGTTTGGAACTTTCCGGGACAGGCAGAGGGCGCTGGCAAGCAGGCCCCGACGTGAGGTAGGGACGGACTTCGAGGGAAATAAGGGGTAAAGCACGGGAACGGAGAAGGGACAGGGATGGAAAGAGGCCAGATGCCGCGGCATCGGCGAACACTCGCCATCTCCCCAATCGGTGCGCGGTGGAGCACGTGGCTTCCCGGCCTCTTAGAGCTCGCGCACGCGCCCTCTGTGCCTGCGGCCGTGCCAGGGCGCGGGAGGCTCGGGGAGGAGCGTTGAGGGCCACGTGGGCTCCACAGTCCGGACTGGGGGCGGACAGCCCCGGGAGTGGAACCGTGCACGTGCGGGAAGTCTGGGGAAAGGGTGTGCGCAGGGGGGCTTCCGGAGGGACGTGGTATGAAGCTAGGATGGAAAAGGGCTGCCGAGGTTGGACAACGACGGGCAGAGGGGGAGCTGGAGCCTCTCCCATTTGGAGGGATGACGCTGTGAAGGGTCGTGCAGCCCATAACGCGCAGTGTAAGCGTCAGATATTTTTATGCCCCACGTTGGTGGCACGGAATGAGTTGTTTTTGTGAATCAGAATTATGTGATTATTAGTAGAATGCATTTTTCATATTTATAATTTGTCAATTATAAAATGCTTGGGCTTCAGTTTCAGACATTTTCCACCAACAGACAGGCAGGAACCTCATTCGGATAATCGACTAAGGAAAGACCAGAAGAGTTCAGCAGCCGAGTCACTGAAAGTCACCCATCCGCTAAGTGCCCTAATGTGGTGTGGGGTGTAAGGGAGCATGGGGAAGAGGCAGTTCTCACACCTCCTAGCGGGATCTTCCAAGGGGTGCATGGCCTTGCCAGAGGTGCCCTCACCCGTCTGTGACAGCCCAGCACGTGCTCCCCCTGCATGGGCAGGCAGTCTCTGCTGGGTGACTGAAGCATGAAGAAGCATGGGAGTTGGGAAGAAGGACCATCAGCACAGTCTCCTCCACCACTGCCTTGGGATGACAGGGCAGAGGACGTGCTTCATGAGTTTGCTCTTGTCCCTGGGAATGTGATCACCAGGCATTTACTGACTTGGATGCCACGCCTAAACACACTGCTACTTCCACCCAAGTTCTTGGTTTTTCTGCCCATCATCTTTTACAAGATCCTGGTGGATGGGGCCCCTAGTTGTCCTACAGGCCCATGGTCATCAAAATCCCCCCTCTTCCCTTAATTTCAGGGATTTCTTCTGCTTTTCCCCATGTTCTCATCTCCATCTAGCTAAATTGCTACTCCCTTACTAGTCCTTTACTTCTTTTGCCCATACCTTAAAAAAAAAATCCAAAACTTATTTTTAAAAGTGACAGATTACCAAAAAAAAATAAAAAAAGATTGAGAGGGTCCTTTTAAAATTTTTTGCTTAAAGACACAAAGTTACAGCAGGACTCCAGGAAAAATCACTGGTGTGTCATCTCAGAGTGTGAAATGTTTGTAAAGTATTAATTATCATATGTATAATGCTACATGTTCATTTTTGGAGATTACAGTTTTTTCCAATCAGTAAGCTCTAGGCTTAGTCAGTATTAAATTCACTTTCTGTTAAGTCACAGGAGGAAAAAAAGTATTCTTCTACAAAAATATCCTCTAAAAGAAAAAAAAGGAAATACTCATTTTAGGTAAAGCTTGACAGACACTAAAATTTTAGCACCACCCAGTGGCCATTTTTTAAAAGTGTATGTTTCTGAGAAACTGAGTGCAGAGAACTAGAAATCAGTTTACAATCCTCAATTCACACTCTGATCCAGAAAGAGAACCCAACTAAATTTTTCAAAACTTTAACACCATAATTTTACAAAAGAATATATCTTCCAATGAAAAAAACATCTGCCTTGTAAAATGAAACAGAAGAAAGTTAAGACCTGTTTATCACTTGATCAAGCTACAAAAATAATTTTTGTATTTCTAAATATGAATGGATACCATTTTTTGCGGACAAATATTATACATTTGGTCTTACTTTTATCTGAACAACAACAGCTAATACACTTGTGATAGCGTGTTGAAACAAACATTTGAGCCTGAAAAGCTTATTGTGTTTTCACTCCAGTCAAAGAGGAGCAAGAGCATCAGTGACACCAGATTGTGAGACATTTGGCTCTGGAGAAGGAACCTATCCATCCACATGAATGATTGTAGTATTGTAGTTATTTTATAAATTATAAATATGAAAAATGTATTCTATTAGTATCAACATATTACTGTAAATTTAAGAAGTGTTATAAAATTATACTTTATCATATTAAGTAAAACAAATTATTTAAATTAATCAGTAAACATTTATTAAGGGCCTGCTGCACTGAGGACACAGAATAGACAACTTCTGCCTTCAGGAAGCTTACAATCTAAAGAAGAAAGACAGCACAGAAAAGGAATCTGAAAAAGGTGGTGGGGTGGGGAGAGGTAAGAGGTTTTCTTTTTTTTAAATGAAAATGTTAGAGTCACATTGTTATTTAAAGCCATATAGGGGTATTGCCACATGAGATTTGGAAACTACTAGGTCATACACCCAGCTAGACTATTTCATGTATGAGTGTTTTCCACTAATTGAAAAAGCATAGGACCTTAAGGGTTTCTAGGCTATCCAGAAGAGTTTAGAATAGAGATGAGGTACTTGGTAGCATTTCATGAATAGGTAATGTCACTTATTCATTCAACAAATATTTATTAAAGGGGCAGAGCCAAGATAGTGGAGTAGAAGCAGGGACCTGCTACAGCTCTCCCCTCAAACTCCTCAAAAAATTTGTAAAAAAAATGACTCTAAACAAATTCTAGAGCAGCAAAAGCCACAAAACCTTAGACTGAGGCAAATTTCTAACCCAAGACAATTTGGAAGGTTGATGGGAAGGGTCTGTCACACCAGGTTGGGAGCAGAGCACAGACTGTGCGGGAGCAGGCCTTAGGGGACTGAATTACTGGTGGCTGCTGTGGATTCCAGACTTCTCAACCCACAAATGCTAAAGACAGCTTCAAAGGTCAGTGGGAAGGGTCTTTCACATGGCTGAGAAGGGAGCACAGTCCAATCCCTGTCCCAGGGTGGCTGTAGCTACTGCTGAAGCAGAGGCTGCTTCTGGAGCCCTCCACTTAACACAGCTCAAAAGTCAAGTGAATGGCTGGGAAAATGAATAAACTAGGGAAAAAGAAAGAGGCTATAGATTCTTACTTTCTTGGTGAAGAGGTATTTTCTTACATCATTGGTGACGAGGAAGATCATAACATACAGCCAGAAGACAAAGCTAAAGCCTCTAAGAAAAATATAAATTGGTTTCAGGCCATGGAAGAACTCAAAAGATTCTGAAAATCAACTAAGAGAAATAGTGGAAAAATTGGGAAGAGAGATGAGAGTAATGGAAGAAAATCATGAAAAACCATGAAAAAGAGGCTAGTCATTATATTTCAAGGAATTACAAGGAAAATTGCCCTGATATTTTAGGTCCAGAGGGTAAAATAGCAATTGAAAGACTCTACTAATCATCTCCTGAAAGACATACCAAAATGAAAACTCCCAGGTATATTATAGCTAAATTCCAGAGGTCAAGGAGAAAATATTGCAAGCAGCCAGAAATAATTCAGATATCAGAGTCACAGTGAGCATCACACAAGATTTAATGGCTTCCATGTTATAGGAGCAGAGGGCTTGGAATATAATATTCCAGAAGGCAAAGGAGCTAGGATTACAACCAAGAATAACCTATCTAGCAAAACTGAGTATAATCAATGAGGGGGGAATGGATACTTAATGAAATAGAGGACTTTCAAGGATATCTGATGAAAAGACCAGAGCTGAATGTGACATTCAAACACAAGACTCAAGAGAGGCATAAGTAGGTGAGTATGAAAGAGAATAAGAGCCTCAATAAAGTTAAACTTTTTACATTCATATATGGGCAATCTATGTAGTTCCTAAGAACTTGATCGTCATTAAAGCAGTTCGAAGCAGTCTACATAGAGGGCAATGGGTATACAATGATTCTGTTGGGATGATCTCAAAAAGGATGAAAGGGTGGGAAAGGAGATGGGGAAGGGAGAGATAGAATGGGAAAAATTATTTCACCCATCCTGTGACCCAGCACGTGCCAACTTGCATTGGTAGATGGAGTTCCCTAGACAATGAACTCATAAGTCAATTTAAAAAAAAAAAAGGGAAGGGGAGAGGGTTAAACTTCTAAGGTCTCGAGCTCTAAATCTTCAATAATCCAATGAACTCTCCCTACTTGAATGTTACTTCATGAATGAATGAACAAGCATTAAGTGCCTATTTTGTGCTAGGCATTAGGGATACACACAAAAATAATGTGTATCTCTCCAAGTATGTACAGAGTAATATAGGAGCTGGACCTTTGCTTTCTGTTACCAGGAACTTCCAGGTCAGGCAGCTCCATGCTCTCTGCCACTTACGGTCTTAGTGATCTGTGCGGACACTGAGGAGCTATGTGACTCGCGCAGGGTCACCCCACCAGTCAGCGCAGCAGAGAGGACTCGAATCCAGGCCTCCCTAGTTCTGAGGCCAGCCCTCTACCTGCTACAGCAGCCTGCTCCTGGCTCACGGTGGGCACAAGCCGATCTGGGGACGAGGAGGAGCGGGGCTCAAAGCCCGGGCTCGCGGGGGCCCGGGGTCGGGGGCTGCCCTTCCTACCAGGCAGGGGGAAGCCCAGCCGAGCTGCCAGCCCGGCCCCACGAGGCTCCTCCCTCGGGCACTGCCCAAGCAGTCCCAGCCGAGCCGACGCTGCCACTACCCATGTGGGCAGCGAGGGATCGGGGACAGCAGAGGCCGGCCACGACCGCTATCCCAAGGTCTGTTTGCAGAGGCCTCCAGGAGGCTGTCACCGCCCCCGACCTTGTCAGTCGCTGGGTGGCCGGTGGGACTGGTCTCTGGCAGAGTCGCTTCCTGATTGGAGGAGGGGGTGGAACGTTTGGAGATGGAGGCGGGGCCTGCTGGTGCGAGCCTGCGAGAGGGAGTGGGTGGGGTTAACGCGACCAATGAGTAGTCCGAGGTGGTGGGTGAAAGCCCCTTTCGCAAGCACGTGGGGAGCGGTCTCCAGCGTCCCATTCATTCATTTACACGCCTGCTCTCTCCTCCCTAGGTCTGCGTGTAAACGCCCCACCCGCCTCCTCGTGAGGGGGAGGCCAGTTGAGCGAGGACTTGCTCAGGATTACCTAGCGACCAAGGGTCGGGATCGAAGCCCAGTCTTCCCGGCTGCTATTATAAATAAACTTCCTCTATCTTTCCAAACCTCCCTTCTTCCTAACTTCCTTTTTCCTCGAGGGCATCACCATCCTTCTAGTTACCCAGGTTAACTTCAGTCATCCGTGACTCTTCAGTAACGCTGAGATTCCCTCTCAATACCCACTTGCCAAGTCAGGTAGCTTCCAGATTCTTATCTTGTGCAAGCATCTCTTTCCGCTCACACAGCCACCACCCAAGTTCAGGCTCACCTCTTGTGATACCCCCTTGTTCTCAACAGGGATGCCAAGTTGATAGTCCTAAAACACAGGTGTGACCACACCACTCCCTTATTCAAGAAATTTTAGTTGCTCTTAATTTCCTTAAGGATTAAAATGCAATCTACCTTGTTGGGCATTTAAAGCTCTTCACAATTTGGCTTTAATCCGTTTTACAGATTTATTTCCAATTACTCCTCTTCACAAATTCTACATTCCAGTCAAAAAGGACTATTTGTCATTTCCTCCAAACAATGGTATGCTGACCAACCAACTCGCTTGAAAAAACAACAAAAACAAAATTGTACTGCCGTCACTTTTTCACTTTTTCTCTGTCACTTTCTAAGTCTAAGCAATCACCAAAGTCTTGATTTGTAGGGTTTGCTGATTTCCCAAGTGCATGTATAAGCTCACACTGAAGATTTAACATCAAGTAAGCCAAGTTCTAATTGGCTCCAGCACAACTGTCTCCAATAGTCTCAGTCCTCTGTTCCTTTTACATAGGTTGTACCCTGTACCTGGAATGCTCTCATTTCCCACCTTCAGTACCTGGATGCTCCAGCTCCATTCAGAGCTCAGCTCAAGTACTGTCACCTCCAAGAAGCCATTAGCAATATCCCAGCTGAAGTTACTTCATGTTCACTTTGTATAATTTAAACTGTACTTATCTGTGTATATGTTCTTTTCCTGAAATGAATCAACAAGTCCCTAAGGTCTTAATAAAAAGAAACTAAGTAGATCATCTCAAGTGATCCTGCCGCCTCAAAGACAAACCAAAGGAAAGGCTTGAATAGAATCGTAAGGAACCAGAGGCACTCCCAACCTCAAATCCACCAAATTGAAAGTTCCCTCCAAAGAGTCAGATCACAACCTAGCCATGTCTGCCCATGCCATGGGGTTCTTGTCCACGTTCTCTCATATTTGCCACAGAAAGTCCACTCAACATGCCAGGAGGCTTTCCCTGCTGTCTCTTGACATGAAGATGTCAGTGGACCACTCAGGTTGTTCATCTGATAGCTTTTGCTCTCACCATGTGACAAATCCCATGCTCTTTCCTGTCATGTATTTCCTGATAACATCCTTTACTCCTGTCTTCAAAGTTCTTATTGTTACAATATGCATCTCTTCAATGCACTTGAAGTGATATTTATTGCCTACAAGCAATCCTTGTAGAGATGATGCCCATAAAAATTTTAAAGAAATAGGGAGGAGACCTGTGATTTCATTGGGAGAGGGTGAGGAAACTCTGTCTACCAATGTAGCACCTTCACTCAACTTACTAATGAATGGAAAAGCATTTATTTAGCTCATACTCTGCACAAAGGATATAGAGTCTTAAGAAAGATTTAAGTGACTTGCTCAGGTCACACAGCCAGTTCATGTCAGAGGCAGGTCTTACTAGCTCTGAGGCTACTCACTACTCCATGCTGCCTCTATATAAAAGTTTTATATTGTAGGAATAAAAAATTGACATTTGTTAGTGCTTTGTCACCCTTTCTCAGTATTAATAAGGTACATCTTTTCTTGCACTTTTGGTAGCATCCCCTCTTCTTGAACACCTTAAGATGTGATCCCTCAATGCTGACAGTCATATCACTTCCAGAATAGATCTTCTCTGGATCAAGTCTGGACGCTTCTTCCATCGATGCTCCCACTGCTGCTATTTCTGCCTCCTCTGTAAGTGCCTGCAGGTCGGGGATGTCATGGAGTCTAGGTGCAGTGGCTCAATTGTTCTTGATGGTGAAGTTACAAAAACCATCGTCAATCCTTCCCCATTTTTTGGTCTTGCTTGTCATCCTTCTGTTTTCATTTCGTAAGCCTTCAAGATAACTTCAATGAGGTCTCTTACTAAGCTTTTTTTAGAGTGACTTTTACTCTTCCTGTTTCTCTTTGCTTTGTGACATCATACTACTCATAATCTTCGATCATCCTTCTTTGGAAGAACCTAAAAATTTATTTTCTAAACTGGTGTTGTCTTTGACAGACATCTTTCTCTGACTGTCAAGGTCATGTTTGCTGATGAAGGAACTCTTTAGGTCTCTGTTACATAAACTGTTTTACACCAGTTAAACTTCTGATAAAAACTGTCACAATAATGTCATTCCTATCCATTTGTCATGATCAGTAAGTTAATTACATACCCCATTTTCCTAATTAACACGTTTTCTTCCATGTTTATGCTAATTCTGATCTTTGCTCTAACAAGTTGGTGGTATGCTTGTGCACAAATTCCCAATTCAGGGCTGATTTTCATATCAATACAAAGTCATTTCAGATATAATTTTTTGTGTGGTTATTTAATGCTTATTATATTTATCACCTCCTGGTTCCTTTTATAAGTTTTCAAAGAAGGTACTCAGAATAGAGGTGTAAAGCTTCCATATAATCTGCTTCTATAAAATTTTTCCTTTCTCATTCCTTATTCCACATTCATGCAGGAAATAGGAGGTCAAAGGCCTCCACTGGTTAAATGTCTTTAGTGCCCAACAAATTAAAACCACCAACTATTTAACTATCCCAGTTGGAACCCAACTTCTTAGCCACCAAATACCAAATTATGGCTTCTGCATTCTCATCCCCGTAATGTTAAGCAAAAACGTACAAATGGAATATTGATAACATTAAACCATTTACAATGGAAAAAGGTCTTTTTGTATAGCATTAGAGAGATGGGTGATTCCAGGGAAGCCATCAGTGTGCTACACTACTCAGAGTACTGCCCTTGAAGTCAAGATCTGGTCTCACACTCTGATAGTATCCATGGACAAGTCACTTAATCTGCAAATCCTTTACAAGTTATCAGTTATTATTAATGTAATGTAAGACTTTCCTGAGCCTTTAGTCCTTTCCTTTTTTATCTCCTTAAAAGTTTTTTTACTGGTGCTTTTATTTTTTTTTCACTGTCATTTTCCAAGGTCTCTTCCCTCCAAAGAATTCTCCTCTGTGAAAAAGCATAGCTAATTAAAACCAACACTATGGTCCTGTACTGACAACGTATGCCTCATTCAGCACTTAAATATTTACAAATTCTACTGTGAGGAATGCTTACCTATGAGTCTTTATGCCTTTCAAAACTGTTTTTTACAGTACTGTGGACATTGCATAAATTGTTCTAATTATTTCACTCTGCATCAGTTCACGCAAGTCTCCTCATATATCTCTTTGAATTCTTTATATCTATTTCTTATAGTACATTGCTGTATGTTTTCATAATTTTCTGGAAAATCTTCTACCCATCCAGAGATGAGACAGAGAGATACAATTCTATTTAGAGAAAAAAAAAGGGAAGAGACTAATATGAATACTCAAGTTACTTCTTGGGCCAAGACTGTTTTCAAAAATGTACAAGTATGGAAGTAAAGGCAGTTAACAGAAGATGGATATAAAAGTATAATATAGCTCTGTAAGAACTGTATTAGGAGTGTTAAATAAAACTAAGACGAGACTGAGACTGGCATGAGATGCGATTGGCAAAGAAAGCTAAGGACAAAAGGATTTTTTTAAAAAAATAAAGGTGAAAAGGTAAAGGTGAAGAAGCACTGAGTTCCTGTTTGGGACAGCGGGGATGATGCTAATGCATGTTTGACACAAAGCAGAGATGTTCTGCCCTTACATTTCTTGTTTCCTCTGCTGAGAATGATTACTGGACTAAAAAGGACAGAACAACAAAAGAAACTTCATAGTTTATAAGGAAATAAGTTTGATTGGATTCTTGGCAAAATTCTAAAACATTAAAAGAAAAATGAGTGAAAATGGCTGTAGTGATTACAAAGAGCCAGCATGACGTCGTCAAGGTCAGGCTAGATTCATGTAATTTCCTTTTAGACAGAGTTACTTAGCCTGATAAGAGGTGAAATAAGGATGTGGGTAGACAGCTAGTCCCCAAAGCAGCAAGGCACAGGGTCAGTCCTGCCTCTGACACATACAGGCCACGTGAGTTTGCGCTCCTCTCTTAACTTCTCAGTCTGAGGCAGCAAAGACAAAGCTCCAGAGAAGGTGACCTGTATGGGTAGGAGCTCTCTTTATCAACGAAATCACAGGTCCAGCCACTAAATCACAGTAATGGAGTAAATATTGTTACTTCAAAGTACTTGCCAAAGTCTTTCATTTTCTCCTCATGGAAAAGATGGAGATGTGCCTTCCCTGACAGTATGATTGCCAGTTTTCCCCCAGACCCTAACTCCCCTATTAAATACTAATGAGACATCTACTATATACAGGACTCCAAACTTCATGTCAGAAGTAAAGATAGAAATTCAGACAAACTATCGCAGGTAAATACAAGGAATATAGATGCTTTCTACTTCCTCCTACACCGCAATCAAGGGAGATCAGGGAAGGATTCGTGGAAGAGGCAACAACTAAGCTGATCCTTGAAGAAAAGATCTTAACTGGTGGAGAAGAGGAGAGAATATTTTCTAGGGATGGGAAGCAGCCCAGGCAGATGCAAGAAGGCAAAGAACCACAATGATCAGACCAGCTTGACTAGAAGAGTGTGAAGGGAAATAGAACAAAATAGAACTGCGAAAGTAAGCCAAGTTAGACTATGGAGGACTTCAAATGCCAAGCCAAGGAACTTGTGTTCTGGCCTATAGTCAGTTGAATGCCCTGAAAGTTATTTCAGCAAGAGAGTGGCTATCTCCCCACTTGCCTAAAATTCCTTTAACAAGAGACAATGGCTT
Source organism: Notamacropus eugenii (assembly GCF_028372415.1). Taxonomy (NCBI): domain Eukaryota; kingdom Metazoa; phylum Chordata; class Mammalia; order Diprotodontia; family Macropodidae; genus Notamacropus; species Notamacropus eugenii. The sequence continues at coordinate 9,073,316 of NC_092872.1, read as the reverse complement.
AAAATGGACATGCTCTGTCTAATTTAATGGTTTTTACCCAGGGTAAATTCTATTTAAACTCAAGTGTAGGCAAATAGAAACTCTGTAAGGACACATTTCATGGCACAGTCACTTTCCCAGAAATCTCACTTCAGATATGTTTTATTTGAGTAAGACTGGTTGGATTAGTTTCCTATGTATGTGAATACTGGCTAGGGGGTTTGATAGAGAACAGACACAATCCTTTCAGTCACAAAAATGACAATTCTCTATTAAAAATTACTAAATTATATTTCTGGTGTATTCAATATGAATTAAAAATAAAATCCAGTTTCTGGAGATGCAAATTTAAGAACCAGCTCTATTCATCAAAATATCCAAAGAAGTCTAGCTTGAAACACCTAATCACTTTAACCTTATTTCTGACTAGTTGTATTCTCTCTCTCTCAATTACTGCTCTCTTGAAGGTAGTGATTATACTCATTTCTTTGCCCCTTCCAATTGGTCCATATTAATTTAAACTGGAGACACTTCATTTCCACAGATTTTTATCCAACTCACCTTTTCACCTTGTTTTTATTGTCCAAATAATCTCTGTCTTTAAGGAACTTACAATCTAGTTGAGACGAAAACAATGAGTCAATAACACAAGATACTATATAATTACTTATAATTACTATATAATTACTTGGGAGTTCTTAGCCTGTTTGGTGCAATAGGAAAGAATAGGATGTGCAAATCTTGGTGAGCTCAGAGTACATGGCATATACTTCATGGGACTTCTGCTCAAAAAAAAATCAAAGAAAAGGAGAGAGAAGAGGTGAGGGCATTTGGGGAAGCAGCATTAGCAAAGGCTCAGACGTTGGAATGTGTACAGTATCTGGGGAGGACAATGAAGAGACTGGACTGGATGGACTGGAGGAATCAGTTTGGGGAAGAGCAGAAGATAAGGGAGGACAGGGTACATGAGGCCAGATAGTGGAAGGCCTGTGAACTTGAACTTGGGGTACACAGAGACCAACAATTACATTTAAGAGTTTCTCCCCAGGGTGAGTCCTCTGATGTCGGATAAAATTTGAGTTCCGAATAAAGACTTTTCCACATTCCTTACACTCATAAGGTTTCTCTCTAGAATGGAATCTCTGATGATGGCTCAAATCTGAATTTTTGCTGAAGCCTTTCCCACAGTCCTTACATTCATGGGATTTCTCCCAAGAGTGGATTCTCTGGTGCCTATTTAAACTTGCTTTCTGTTTAAACGATTTCTCACATTCTTTACACTGATAAAATTTCTCCCCAATGTGAATTCTTTGATGCTGAATAAGGTGTGACTTCCGAATGAAGCCTTTCCCACACTCCTTACATTCAAAAGGTTTCTCTCCAGTATGTAGTGCCTGATGATGAATAAGCTGTGAGTTCAGACTGAAAGACTTCCCACATTCTTTACATTCAAAAGGCTTCTCCCCAGTGTGAATTCGCTGATGCCGTATAAAGGTTATTTTTTGAATGAAGGATTTTCCACATTCCTTACATTGGAAAGGTTTCTCTCCAGTGTGGATTCTCTGATGCTGAATGAGTGTTGAATTAAAGCTGAAGGCTTTTCCACATTCCTTACATTCATAGGGCTTCTCTCCCGTGTGAATTCTTTGATGTGCAGTACAATGTGAACTACAACTGAAAGCTTTCCCACATTCTTTGCATTTAAAGGGTTTTTCCCCAGTATGGATTCTCTGATGCTGAACAAGTGTTGAATTAAAGCTGAAGGCTTTTCCACATTCCTTACATTCATAAGGCTTCTCTACAGAGTGAATTCTTTGATGTTGAAAGAAATCTGCACTCTGATAGAAATGTTTGCCACATTCATCACACTGATAGGATATAGGTCCTCTAGGAACTTTCTGATGTGTTGCAAGATGTGAGGTTACACTGATGTCTTCCCTTAAGTTTTTATATATCTGACATTTCCTTCTTGTTCCTTCATCTTTCACTGTCATTTTCATGAAATCTCCCTCTTCTCTTCTCATTCTGTCTTCTTTGGGATTTCTTTGCTGCTTCTCAAGCTTATCCTTTAGTGAATGCAATCCTTTAAAGTTGGATACTCGAGGAAGATTCACTTGGATGCCTACTGACACCATGTGCCTTCTATTAGATACCTCCTGCTTTGGAGTCAACTGTTCATTCTTAGTCCTGGTCTCACCGTCTGGGAGAAGAAAATATTAATATCATCTATTAGTTATTTTGGCTGTATTATTAAGTATCACATGTGAAGGCACTTACTAATGAACATGATTTTGTATATAAATAGAGAACCTGCAACCAGGAATTACTAATCCTAGGAATAGGTCAAGAGGTAGGGGAGAATAGGAAAATAAAGGAGTGGACCTCATTAGGACATGGGAAGGGACAGAGAATGTTAGGAGAGGTACAGAAATAACAGAGTAACATCAACTGACAATGTTGGGGGGATATCAAATACAAAGCAAAATTCCTACTCTCAAGGAACTTACAATCAATCTGGTACTTTAAATCCAAAACATACAAATGATGAAAATAAAGAAACAGCAAAGAGAACACAGATCCATTTCATTATCCCACAACAGCTTAGCTATGTAAAAGGCTTGAAGGGAAGCCAAAGTCAATTTATTCCAGCGGAGTTCAGAGACTAAACGTCCTGTACTCATTTATTAGGCTGATGGTAATTTGCCTTCTTGAGGTTAGATTTCTCAGGACTGATTTCCTTCTTAATTGTCAGATTTATTGGAGAGTTTTGAAAGGAAACTTTACATATGGAACACTTATTTTTATCTTCACTTACCATTACAGGTGTTTTGCGGACCCTCTTTGTTCAAACACCCCTGAACATCAGTGCCCCCTGAGTCTTCTTGTCCCAGCTGAGAGATCGCAGCAGGTTTCAATAATGGACATCCTGCTCAAGGCCAAAAGACAAACAAGACCTTACTGGATGCTTGTAGGCTCTAGAGCTGAAAGGGACCTTACAGATCACTTAGTCCCAACTCCTCATTCTAAAACTGAGGAAGCTGCATTGTAGAGAGACTAAATGATTTACTCAAGGTCACACGGGAAGAGCCAGGATTTGAACTCGAGTGTTTTAACTTCAAGTCCAGTGTTCTGATTTAATACTCTCAACTACAGTATAAGGAAGAGTGGAATTTAGTAAAGAAATATAAATTATAGGAAGATGAGGTGATTCACCTATAGGCAAGCATGCTAGGTAATGAAAATTGACTAGAGATGTTAACAGGATAAGGGAAGTAAAGGTTTAAGATTGGAAAACAAAAAGTAGAATAGTATGGAACACAGCGACCCCATTACTCCAAATTATACAGGTTAAAGAATCACCTACTTTGTTAACACAAAGGCATAGACAAAGCAGAGGAGGAAATGCAAACTCTTTGTGCCTTCACCTTTATGACAGGTGCTTTCTCTGTCTAGTGGTCCCTGTGGATTCAGAACCCAGGGCTCTCCTCCTTGCTCTAGCTGGGAGATTAGAGCAGGTTTAGGAAACACAAAAGCTGTTGAAGAGAAGAAAAAGGGACAAGATGGTGAATGACATCATACAGAGTTATCTCTTCGGGGGAAGATGGGAAAGGAGGGAAATACATAGGGAGGCCACAAGGAAGCTTAGAGGACCCAGGAAAATGAGCTCAGCTCTTAATATTGTGGAACAGGTTGTGACACCAAGATTTTGCTCATGGAGAATATTTAGGTTTTTGGCGTCTCCCAAAGACAGATAGCTCTCATGCTGGGAGAATGTGCATCAGGGTCCAGTAGAGAATTTTAGATACAAAGGAAAGAGGTCAGAATCTCTTCCTGGGAATCTGGGAAAGCTGAAGATTTTGACTGGTATTGGGATACTGCTCATATGAAATCATCTTTGAACAGATCACAGGGAAAATTCACTAGAGAAGAAGCAAAAAAGTCTCAGTTCAGAGCCTGACACCTTGTCCAGAAAATAACTGAAGTTAGAGGATATGACCCCTCATCATTCTTGAGACTCTAGTTAACCTGAATATTAACAAAGACCTTAAAACCTCGAAGTAGAAAGCCAAGAAAATCTAAAGGGCAAACGACGTACCTAGGCAAAAGAGAGTCCTTACCCAGGGAGATCAGATTTCCATAATTCTCCAGCATCACGTCTCTGTATAGGGCCCTCTGAGATGGGACCAGGCTTTTCCATTCCTTCTGTGTAAAGTGCACAGCCACATCCTCAAACGTTATCAATTCCTGCAACAAGATGACCCTGTTGTTTCCGAGACAATCCTAACAGTTCCTGCAAGGGGGCGGGGGTGGGGAGAGTTAGCAGTGCATTCTCTTGGGAGAGATGACGTGCTGCTCTATATATAACTCTTAGTGACTGTGGGAGATGAATGTGGAGCAGGGGAAGGAAAAACAGAAAGAAATGACAGCTGCTCATGGAAGAAATTTTCCCACTCAAATAGGTAATTTTTAATTTATCACCAGAGGACTTTCCACAGGCGTGCAAATTTCTCACAGACATTTAGGGATTCAGAGTTGGGATTGGGCTATGTACATAAGTGAATTTGGGTGCAATCCATTCACCTGTTCTTTATATTTTTTTATTCTGTTTACCAGATCTACTTCCCATGTTCAATATGCTACCACTTCTTTCCATAATGCTTTCATTCCTTTCTCCAAATTTACCATTCTGGGAACAATCCTTTTGGCCCTGCTACCTCCACCCAAAGCTCATTTTCATATGGTCCAGACCTAACCCCTTTTGACTCTGCCCATCAGAATCCTGGGTAAAGTCCTTTGTGGGTAGAGTCCTTTAGATATATCATATACCACCATTACACTACTTTTCATATTGTCCCTTCCTGTTGGACATAAAATTTCTACACCCTCCCTGAGTCTAAAAGAGAGAGGGGCTGGCCTTTCCATCAATCCTCAATGCTACTGATAGTCTGTAAAACTACCAATCTATTTAATGTCTATGCTATCTACATCTCTCATTTCCTTTAAATCATCACTGGTATTGTTTACTACTTCCCAGGATCCACCTTCACCCCAAGTGGAAAAACCATTCCTCCTCTTGAGCATTATTCTCAATGTCTCTTTCTTTCATCGATAATCTGTCCCTTCCTTTAGGTTCCTTCCTATTTGACTTCAAACATTAACAGGAGCCAGCATAATATAGTAGAAATAACACTGGAATTGGAGTCAGATGACCTGGATTTGAATTCCAGCTCTTCTCCTTACTAGCTAGACCACAGACAAATCACTTCAATTCAACCCTAGAAAGGATCATCACTTCTTTCCCTTCCACTTTTTTAACCCCCTACAAATATGGCTTCCCCTTTACTGAAATTTCTTTGTCAGAAGGGAACCAATGAGGTTATTCAGCCAAATCCAAAATATCTAGTCTTCAGAAGTTGATATGGTTGGTTAAAACTATTTTTAAAACTCCCATGACACCTTGCTCAAAAACTGTCAGTAGATTCCCACTGCCTACCAAATAAAAGGCAACCTCAGCCTGCCATTTATGGCCTCTACTATGTGGCTCCAACCGACTTTTCCAGCCATATCACACTCTATATTCTAGCTCTTGACTGTTTCCTTGACTCAGTTTGCTCTCTGTCTTTGCACAAACCCTCTCCCATGCTTGGAACTTACAGTTACCCTAAACAGCTTTCTTACTTTAGTCCCTTCTCTCTTTAATCAATATTTCTGTTCCTGTCTACTGTCTGTTCATGTTCCTCTCCTCAAAACCTTCAATAGCTTCCTATGGCCTTCAAAATCCAGTTCAAACTCTTTAGCCTAGCATTCAAGGCTTTCCATAACCAAATGCCTTCCTACCTGGCCCTAACTGGCCATCTCTCATAACATTTCTTTCTACATACACTGCAGCCTGTAAGGGCAATCAAATCAGGATATTTTGCTGTTTTTGTTTTAGTATAATCAAGATGTATAATGTCTCCATTTGAATGTGATTAAAGATCTTTCCTACCCATTGATGGGCCTACACTTTGTGGGAATCTTGTTTTGGGGAGTTGTTTTGTAGGGGGGGGTCCCAAGAAACTTTTGTTTTTTTCTATTGAGCTACTACGTCAGAGGGTTATGCCCTCTGACTCTAAACAGTGTATAAATACTCTGAGGGTGAGGTTTTACTTTGGGGCTTCCTGAATGGAAATGTTTGTTTGCCAGAGGAGGACTCTGAGAAGTCACTAAGGAGTCCCCCGGCTTTAAGAACCCAGATGTCATGCTTCCCTTTCTGGTAACTATGGTCAGACAGTTGGACTGTCTGTTGAATTATGGTCAGGCAGAGGAAGCCATGTCTGTTGTCTTTTTGATTTCTCTGTATTTTCTTTGAAGTTCAGGGTGCTGATTCCCCTGAACTAGGTGAATGATATATGTGTTTGGTTAAAGGAATGATACATATGCTTGATTAAAATGATTGTTAATCCCTCAAAAGTTGCCTTTCCTTTTATGAGGTAGCAGGTTCCCCTGTGTATGTTGGCATGTTTACTGTTACACAACTCAACTAGAATACTCACTGACCTTTGTTTGTGTCCTATGTTGTTCCATCATTTTTTATTCTTTCCTACCTCTAGAATGTCTTTACCCTCTTCTCCACCTTTACCTGTTGAAATACTACCCATTTTTCAAGACCATAAAGTGGTCTTGAGTGAGGCAAAGGGCAGGGATGCTGGGCATCCATATAAGCAGTGATTAAAGGTGACTATCCATGGATAGAAGCAGTGATTGAAAGGAGGGATGTTCCAGTGATCTCAGTAGGAGACTGACTTTCTTACATGGGGCAGCAATTCATTTATGAAGGAACTGTGAGTACGGATGAGAACAAATGATGAACTTCTTCTATTTAGAAATACTGGTTTATCCTTAGTTTAATTTTATTAATAATGTCTTCTTTTTAAAATTTTTTTGTCCATTTTCTTTTTAATTTATGGAATAAGACAAGAATTTCCATCACATAGTATAATAAAAAAGATGACTGTACATGAAACTACAAATCTATTATGTACAACTTTTTAACTATATAATAAAGTTATCATGTAAATTTTTTCCCCTTTGTTTGCCTGCTCCCGGAATGGTAGATTTGGAGAAAGGAATGACAGCAATCTGGGAAGGAATTCTCTAATATATGTTTGCTCTGTGTATAAAGCTATCAGAGATAACAGATGAAAAAGTCCACTAGTTTTAGATTCAGAAAGTCTGAATCAAGGCTGCTCTGCTAGAAATTAGTTGTGTGGATTTGACAAATCATTATCTCTGGAAACCTGAGTTAACTCACCTATAAAATGAAGATGATAATCCCTTACTTACCCAGCCTTTGGGCTATTGTCTTTGATTCTTCTACTTATCTGCCTACTCTTCAGTCTTCTTTACTGAATCATCCTCCATATGATGCCCTCAAACTATGGGCACACCCCAAGACTCCTTCCTCGGCCCTCTCTTTTCTCTCATTGTGCTCTCTCAGGTCATAACTTCATCAGGTCCTATAGGTTTAATTATTGCATCTATATAGATGACTTGAAGATGTGTGTGTGTGTGTGTGTGTGTGTGTGTGTGTATACACGCACACATATATATGTATATTTCAGTTTAGTTTCTCCTTATGGCTCCAGCTGTGTACCTCCAGTTCCTACTGGTCATTGGAACTGGATGTCCCTAAGGCATCTCAAATTTAACCTATCACACTTCCAAACTTCTTTGAAGGTCATCAACACCTTTTAGTCCCTCAGGTTTATAACCCAGGTGTGATACTCAACACTTCACTCTCTCTAACCCCATGTAGCCTTTTAGCTACCAAGTTTGGTTGATTCTGCCTTCATGACACCTCTCCCATTCACCTCTTTCTCTAGACTCACAAAACTATCAGTGCAGTTCAGGCCATTATCACCTCTCACCTGGCCTACTTCAGTGGCCTCCTAATTGGTCTTCCTGCCTCAAGTCTCTATCCCATCCAGTCTACTCTCCACATAGCTGCCAGAGAGCTAAAGCACAGGTCTGACCATGTCACTCCCTTATTCAAACTTCAATGGCTCCCTATTGCTTCTCAGTTCAAACAAAACTCCTGCCTGGCTGTCAAAGCCCTTCACAACTTGGTTACAACCACATCACTCCCTTCCCATACTCTACAGTCCAGCCAAGCTGGTTCTCTTGCTGTTGCTCACACACGTTATACTCCATCTCTGGAATCCATGCTTTTGCACTGGCTTTCCCTAGGTTTAAAATGCACTGCGATCACCAAATCTCTGCTTAGAAAGTCTTGTTTCTTTCAAAACTCTGCCCAAGTATCACCTTCTACATGAAGCCTTTCCTAACCTATTTCCTACTTGGCTACTAATACCTTCCACATGTAAATTTACCTGGTACTGTATGTACTAATTTGGGCATCTCCCTCAACAGAACATAAGCTCCTTGAGATGAGGGAGTGTTTCATCTTAGTCTTTGTCCTCTCAGAGCCTGGCACAATGCCTCGCATATTGTAGGCACTTAATAAATAAGAACTGATTAACTGCTGTAAAGACTCAAATGAGATTTTATAGCACTTTATACACAATATTACTACTAGTGATAATGTGTATTAAAGGCTGCTCAGACCTGTATTTACCGAACACCTCAATTCCTCAAATCTGGGAGGTAAAGTCTAGTTTGGAATTATTTAAGAATTCTAATAGTGTTAAAAGAAAAAAGTAATAGTGAATACCATTTATGGCAATGACTCCATTTTTAAAAAGTCTTAAGATACTCCTGAATGTTACAATCACAATTCCCTGGCTGCATCCTGGAAGCATCAGGACCATTCTGCTGTGTGAGCCAGTTGGTACAGGTCAGGCTTTTCAGTCATGTCATCATTTGCTCAATAAATACTCGGACACCTTGTATTAGCCAGGTGATATACTTATATTCTGATATACTTAATCAACAGCAGAGCTACTCCCTTTAAATCAGCAGGTTACACTCAGGCATGAAGATGAATGTCCCAATTCAGACAATCTATGTATGTCTCATATTCAGGTCATGCTTCATTCCAATCCATTAGCTATAGGATATAATCTTTACTTTCACTTTCCAGCGACAATGTGTCTTCTAATTGGGCCTATGCTGTCTGGCACACACACCTCTCAGCTTTCTTATCTGTATCCTCCAAGAGTAAGCTTGCAGATGCCTAGCGAAACAGTTCCAATTCAGGCACAGGACTTATCAGTAAGTATGTTCATGGACCGTGCATCAGTTTATCTGAGACCTGGTCTATTTAAAGAAGGACAAAGGTAAATTACAGCTTACCTGGGGTTCAGCTGGCAGATTTATAGCAGCCATGCCCTCTTGTGTTAACCCCCCTCTCAGGGAAGTGCAAGAAGAACCTCAGGATCTGATGGAGGAGAGGAGAAAGAACCATGAATAAAAACATTTCTACAATACAGCTTATACACATTGTAATCTATACCCTACCTATGTATACCCACTTCTCTGAAACTAGTATGTAAAATTTATTTATTGTGTCTAGTCTCTCCTTATGCATCCAGCTGTATACCTCCAGCTCCTCCAGGTCATTTGGAACTGAATGTCCCTAAAGCATCTCAAATTGAACCCACCACACTTCCAAACTTCTTTGAAAGTCATCACCATCTTTTAGTCCCCTGGGTTTATAACCCTGGTGTGATCCTCAACTCCTCAGTCTCTCTAACCCCACAATGAGATAGCTGGTAGATATGGGAATGGCACAGCAAACAGAGAAAACCCAAATCACTTGACCTAAGATTCAAGGACCTCCACACCCACTTGTCTGGCTTTCACTCATATGACTCCCCTTTATGTAATGACAAAAAATGAAGCAGAAACAGTTTCTACCCTCAAGGAACTTGTATTCTACTGGAAGAAACCAAACTGACACAATATAAATACAATGTAATTCCCAAGAAGGAAGTAGCTAGGAATCATGTTGCAGGAAATCTGAGCTGGCCTTAGATTCTTGGAGGTAAAGATGAGGAGAAAGCCCTTCCCTCCCCAGGCATTCCAGACATAGGGAATGACCTATGCAAAGGAGATAGAATGATGGGTCCCCTTTGTAAAATGAGGGGAATAGACTTGGTGACCTTTTCAGTCAGTCATTCAGAACCAAGAAGAGATCCCAGAGAGAAGGGGATTTTTTGGGGGAGGAGAGATTTAGTGTCAAATACTGGTGAAAGGTCAAGGATGGGGAATGAGAATCAACTGACAAATTAATAATTATAAAATCATGGATTTGGAACAAGAAGGGTCCTTAGAAACGTATGTGGTTGTTGCTGTTCAGTCATGTCCAACTCTTCATGATCCCATTTGGGATTTTCTTGGCAAAGATATTGAAGGGGTTTGCCATTTTCTTCTCCAGCTTATTTTACTGATGAGGCAAACAGGGTTAAGTGACTCTCCCAGGGTCACACAGTTTGAGGCCAGATCTGAAGTCAGGAAGATGAGCTTCCTGATTCCAAGCCCAGCACTCTGTCCACTGTACCACCAAGCTGCCCCCAGAGCCATATAACAGGACTTAGTAAATGACTTAAGAGGTCATCCAGCCTGATCCCCTCATTTGACAAATGAGGCCCACAAGGTTATAAGGGATTTTCCCAAAATACTCTACAGCCAGGATTCAGTCTAACCAAGGTCTCGTGCCCCATGTTCATGAATTCTTTCCATTGCACAGAATTCGGATAAATCTACTTGGGAAACCAATTTAGTTAATCAACAATCAAGCACGCCCTCGAGGGTGGGCACCGCAGGATGCAAGCACGAACAACAAATTCTGCCCCACCCCCACCCCCGCTCCAAAGGGGTCTCCCGGGCACCCCGGGGCACAGCGGGCCGTCCTTAACCCGCGGCCCTGCTGCCCAACCAGCGCCGTCCCCAAGGCCTGACACCCACGCCCGGCGCCCCCCAGGGGCAGGCGCAGGAAGAAACCGAAGGAGGGCCGTCCCCCTCCCGGCCGCTCCCCCTCCCCCGCAACTAGGAACTGGGGGGGAGGGGACGAGCAGAGCCAAGGTTACCAGCTCTTCCCGGCATCCCCCGGGGCAGCCCCTCCCCTTCCCGGTCCCCTCCGGCTGGCAGGCCCCACGGGGATCGGGTCCTCCCCCGACCCGCGGTCGCCCCAGACCCACTCACCGAGGCCGAGCGTGAGTCTCGGAGGCAGAGAGCCGGACGCCGGGCGGCTCGGGGGGCGCGCCCCAGCTCCCTCAGACCCCTGGCTGCCCAGCAGCGAGGGACGACGATGGCGAGAACGGAAGTGCGTCAGCCGGCAGCCGTCGGCTCCCACGATTCCGGTCTCCCCGCTGGGCCTCTCGCAGGTGGCCCCAGCTCTGGGGTTCACCCTCGCGGGGAAAGGACGAGGAGGATTTTGGAAGGTCGGGAAGAAGCCGAGCTCTTCCTTCGGAGCCCGTGGAGGCCGAGAGAGGGTCCGCTCAGCAACATCTCCTGGGCGGGGATTGGAAGATTGGCGTTGGAGAGGGGAGAGTCGTCCCATTGGGTGGGATGATCGGGGGCGGGGCTAACTCGGCCAATGACTAGCCGCGTTTGTAGAAAGGGCGGAAATGACAGGAAACATACGTGTTCCACGTGGTTCCGCCCTCAGTTTCGTTCCTCTTGAGGCTTTCTTTGACAGGGTGGAAACTGTTGCAACTGGAAAGAATCTTGGAGATCATCTAGTTCACTGCTTGTATTACGTCCTTTCACCTTTCAGTGTTACAGCCAAATAAGACGGTTTTCAGCCCCTTTGTAGGTTTTTTTGTCTCAATGCAAACTGTTTCCTATTCTGGAATATTGTCCCTTGTGTTCAGCAATTCAACAAGCATTTATTAAGCACCTGCAGTGTACAACGTGCCACTCTCTCCACCCTGGTGGAGGCACTTTCATTACCTCACACCTGCACAATTGAAATAGTCTGCTGTTTCTGCAGGTCTGCCTCTTGCAAGTCTTTCTGCAATTCAGTCCATCCTCCACAGCTGTCAGAGTGGTCTTCCTAGAATACATGTCTGATCATGTCGCACACACACCCTCCCCACTCAATAAACTCCAGTGGCTCCCTGGTAGCTCCAAGATCAAATATAAAATACTCCTTTATAACTTTGCCCTTTCCTACCTTTCCAGTCTTATACCTTATATTCTCTCCCTTCTCCCTACCTCCTAATATACTTTACAGGCCAGTGACACTGGTCTCCTTGCTCTTTCTCAAACAAGACACCCTATTTTCTGACTTTAGATACTCATATTGATTGTACTCCATGCCTGGAATGCTTTCATTCCTCATCTTACCTCCTGATTTCCTTCAAGTCCCAATTAAAATCCCATTTTCTTTTTTTTTCCTTTTTTCTTTTTATATAATTATGTATAGTTTTCCACATTCATCTCCACAAATTTTTTGAGTTCCAAACTTTCTCCCCATCTCTCCCCTCCCCCCACCCCAAGACACCATGCATTCTGATTACCCCTTCCCCAAATCTGCCCTCCCTTCTATCACACCCCTCCCTTCCCTTATCCCCATCTTCTCTCTTTTCTTGTAGGGTGAGTGGGATAGGTTTAGTGAAGACTTCTCAGATTGTAATTCTTCTCCCAGGGGTGAGGTAAGACTGAGAGGCTCAAGGTTTCTATATTTTTAGAACAGAATAATTCCATATAAGGATATAAAACTGTGTAGTACATTAGGGTCTCAATGATTGGAGAAAGTTTACCTAATTCTTCAATGTCTTCATTTCAAAAGGGATTGGTTAGATTTCGTGTCTAGAATGTAAGATCATATTCTCAGCTAATGAGATAATGGTCAGTGGGGGGGGGGAGGGGACTTGCGTTAGGGTCTATATAGATCACTGCCTTTTCTTTGTCTTTGTCTTTCCTACTCCAGGTGAATAGGATTGTCCCGATTCTTGAGAATCTAGTAAATAAACTTTCTGTCATCACTTTGAGAGGCCTCTGAGTAACTGATTTAAGTAGGGACCTGAGCCATCCCACACAAGGGCAAGATAGATTCCTATACCCCATTACCTGTATTTCTTATTTCCCGGTTGCATGCAAAAACAGTTCTCAACATTCGTTCCTAAAACTTTGAGTTCCAACTTCTCTCCCTTCTTCCCTCCCCACCCATCCCCACTGAGAAGGTAAGCCACTTAATGTAGGCTATACATGTGTAGTTATGCAAAAGACTTTAATAATAGTCATGTTGTGATAGACTAAATGGGGGGCAGGAGAGGATGGAGGGAACTATATTTCCCTCCATCCTCTCCTGCCCCCCATTTTTTCTATTCTCTCTTTTGACCTTGTCCCTCCCCAAAAGTGTTTACTTCTACTTAACCCCTCCTCCCATTTGTCCTCCCTTCTATCATCCCTCTACACCCCGTTTATCCCCTTCTCCCCTACTTTCCTGTAGTGTAAGATAGATTTTCATACCAAATTGATGGTGCATGTTATTCCCTCCTTGAGCTAAATGTGATGAGAGCAAACTTCACTTTTTCCCTCTAACCTCCCCTCTTTTCTCTGCCATTGAAAAAGTTTTTTCTTGGTCTTTTACGGGAGATAATTTTTCCATTTATCCCTTTCTCCTCCCAACATATTCCTCTCTCACCCCTTAATTTTACTTTTTAAGATATCATCCCTTCCTATTCAACTCACCCTCTGCCCTCTGAATATATGTATATAATCCCTTCAACTATCCAAATACTGAAAAAAGTCTCAAGAGTTACAACTATTATCTTTCCATGTTGTTGAGGGCCAAGGTGGAGTACAGGTAAAGTCCAGGTCAGAGTTTCTCTGAAGCCTGTTCTACAGTCTGTGTTAACAAACATCTGTTATGGCTCTCCATGACCTCTTGCTTTATTGTATCCATGGGAACACAGAGAACATACAGAGTACAAGGACTTTGAGTGAAGAGACAGAAGTTCCTGAAGATAACTACCCTGGGAAACAGGGACTAGATTATACTAGGAAATATAAGAAGTAAACTAAAAATGTTCTCATGGGAATAACCTTGCTTGCTTGCTTGCCTGTAAAAATCTATATAACCCCCTGCCCTCAGTTTAATAAACTGGAATTGTTCTTCACGCTCCTCGCCTGACCCATTGTCTTTCTTTTCATCACTGCTTCACTGAACCACAAAGGGGTGCTGGCCGCCCTCTGCACCATGTGGGAATGTAAGCAGTTCAACTTTATTAAATCCCTTATGATTTCTCTTTCCTGTTTACCTTTCATGCTTCTCTTGATTCTTGTGTTTGAAAGTCAGATTTTCTATTCAGTTCTGGTCTTTTCATCAAGAATGCTTGAAAGTCCTCTATATGATTGAATGACCATTTTTTCCCTTGAAGTATTATACTCAGTTTTGCTGGGTAGGTAATTGTTGGTTTTAATCGCAGTTCCTTTGACTTCTGGAATATCATATTCCAAGCCCTTCAATCCCTTAATGTAGAAACTGCTAGATTTTGTGTTATCCTGAATGTATTGCTACAATACTCAAATTATTTCTTTCTAGCTGTTTGCAAAATTTTCTCCTCGACCTGGGAACTCTGGAATTTGGCTACAATATTCCTAGGAGTTTTTCTTTTTGGATGTCTTTCAGAAGGTGATTGGTGGATTCTTTCAATATTTATTTTACCCTCTGGTTCTAGAATATCAGGGCAGTTTTCTTTGATAGTTTCCTGAAAGATGATGTCTTTGGTCTTTTTTTGATCATGGCTTTCAGGTAGTCCCATAATTTTTAAATTGTCTCTCCTGGATCTATTTTCCAGGTCAGTTTTTCTAATGAGATATTTCACATTGTTTTCAATTTTTTTCATTCTTTTGTAATGTCTTGGTTTCTTGTAAAGTCATTAGCTTCCATCTGCTCCATTCTAATTTTTAAAGAACCATTTTCTTCAGTGAGCTTTTGAACTTCCGTTTCCATTTGTCCAATTCTGCTTTTTAAAGCAATCTTTTCTTCACTGGCTTTTTGGATCTCTTTTGCCAATTGGATTAGTCTATTTTTAAAGGTGTTATTTTCTTCAGCATTTTTTGGGTATCCTTTAGCAAGCTGTTGATTTGCTTTTCATGATTTTCTTGTATCACTCCCATTTCTCTTCCCAATTTTTCCTCCACCTCTCTTGATTTTCAAAATCTTTTTTGAGCTCTTCCATGGCCTGAGACCTTTGCATATTTATTTGGGAGGTTTTGGTGTAGAAGCCTTGACTTTTATGTCTTCCTCTGATAGTATACATTGTTCTTCTTCATCCAAAAGGATAGAAGAAAATACCTGTTCACCAAGAAAGTAATAGTCTTATTTTTTCCCTTTTTTGGGCATTTTCTCAGCCTGTTACTTGACTTTTGAGTCCTTTGTCAGGTGGAAAGTATACTCTAGGGACCTGTAAATTCTCAGTTCCTCCAAGGTGGCACAATCCAGGAAGAGGACTTTACTCCTTTCCTGGCCTGTGCTCTATTCTGGGAGCAAACACAAGCCCTCTTTTCTGCCCAGGATCTGTGAGTAGGATTCCCTCTTTAGAGCCTTCACCAGCTCCACCAGGCCAAAGTTCCTCACCCCAGGGCTGCCACTCGGGGCAGAGATCCAGATCAGCTGTGAGATTCCCCCACGGGCGTTAGGCTGAGAGCTCCTAAAATGGACGCTGTGCCCAGGTAACCACTGCTGCCCTGAGACCACCGAGGCCAGGCTGCATTCCCTTCCCACTCAGGTGAAAGAGTTGTATTATTGACCTTTGAAGCTGCTTTTGGCATTTGTGGGTTGAGTAATCCAAAGCTGCTGCCCCTGAAATCTGCTCTAGCCCTAAGGCTGGGCTGTGCTTTGCTCTGAGCAGTGCAATAGACATTTCCTGTCAGTCTTCCAGGCTGTCTTGGGCTGAAAGTCTCTTTCACTCTGTCATTTTGTGACTCCTGCTGCTCTAGAATTTGTTTAAGGTCATTTTTTACAGGTATTTTATGGCCTATGGGGGAGAGCTAGAGTAGGTGCACCCCCCAAAATCCCATTTTCTACAAAATATTTCCTCCCACCTTATAAAGTATGTTGAACAAGGTTTAATATTCTTATTTTATAGATGGGAAAACTGATACCCAGAAAGGTTAAATGACTCATCTGGGAAACTGGACTTGAACTGAAGAAAACCTTTGAGTGGCACCTCATTGTAGACTTTAAAGGATTATAGAAATTTGATCAGTTGGTATTATTATTTTTTGTTACTTCTGAACATTGCATATCTGTCATTAGCCTGAAAGCCTCATAAAGCAAGAGACTGTACCAGTTTTCATTTTTATATTCCAAGTGCTGAGCACAGAGCTTTGAACACATACAGATAAACTTTGATGTATTAATGATCTCGCTGACATGTACTCCACCTTTGCAGGACAAATCCCTGCCCCCTCTTCCCCACCTTGTCATCCTATGTTTTCTTGCCCATGGCAGCACCTAAGTGCCCATGGTGACTCTAAGTAAAGAAAATATATGTGAAATGCTTTCCAAGTTTAAGACTTTTATATAAATGTCAGCTTTTATCATCATTACTGTTATCTCATTCTCACCTTTTTGGTGGGCTGCAGATAAGAAATGGACTGAAGACAAGTTGCCATGCTGCTACAATTCTTTTATATCAAATGATGTGTAGAATATTGGATAAAATGCCCGCTTTTTGTAATTACACAAGAATATTAGGATCTATGCTCATTGGTAGACTTCACAAAAGCATCTTTGGGGACAGCTTCAGTAGCTTCCAATATGACAGGTAGTACATGTTCTTCATCTAGTTCCTAGTTTTAATTTTTTCTTCTGGGTCCCTACATTCTGAAAGCATTTCATTCCATGGAGCTTAACAACTGAGTATTTCATTTCAGCATTTGTTAAAGTGTTATTCATAAATTTTCTATAGATCAATATTGTTGAGTGGTTGTCAGCAACAGTGTTCTCTCTAATGGTCTAAAGATGCTCCAGTTGAAGTTATTTATTCAATTCTCAAGGATATTCTGGCGTTATTAGCAATATGGGAATTTGTCATTTGTCACTCTATGAAGGATAGTGAGTTTCTGGTGTAAAATTCTAGCCACCTATTGTATAATTAATTTTTGTAATTCCCACTGGTGAAATATTGCAACTTGCATCATTTCAGGGCATTATCTGCATCAATCAGCGTCAGGGATCCTTAACTTCTGCAATTTGTGGTGGCAAGTGACCTAATCCTGAATTACTCCTGAAACCCCTATTATCAAAGCCACATGATTCAGCCTTGTTTGTCAACATGTTGCTGTATGAGTACCTGAGGTTGTTGCCTTTGAAGTGCCTTTTGAGTCCATTTTTGGGTCATAGCTATTTCATAGGTAAGTGAACCACTTATGATTACATTAAACAATGATAGTGTTGTATATATGTTGTTAATCCTCAACGCTTTTAGGTCTGTTCCAAAAAAGTTTTTGCAAATTTTTAACCTGTTCATCATGTGCTCTGAGAACACCTATCAATCCTCTTCCTCATTTTTGATGAGGAAGTATTAATTTTCCTACTAGTACTTGAAGTGATGAGTTCTGAGTTTCATTAATATAGTATGAATTTTTGTTGGAACACCTAGATCATTTTACTGTGCCAAAACTATACATTAAGAATGATGAGTAGGTATTAATTTCTCTAAATTTTTTTATTTCATTAAGCCCTAACCTCAAGATGCAGATCAGTCTCAACATATACAACTTTGGCTTTCACCTTAATAATTTTATTCTTAAAGTATCTTGCTTAGAAAAGACGAAAGTATTTATAAATATTGCCTTTCCCATTGGTTCAATTTAACTTCTACATTCAACCTCAGAGCCTTCATTTTCTATTTTTCATTGATACACTTCAGAAACCTTACATTTAATGAGTCCAAATAACATTTGCTATTATTGGGAAAAATTTCTATGATAGATTATTGAAGGTTTTTTTTTAATTGGAGCTATATTATATCTTGATTCATCCATCTTGTGGCTAGCACTTGAGAAGTCCCTGGAGCACAGTTAATGCTGTTGCCATCTCTGCCCACCATAGAGAGAAACCTTGAGATCTAGGTGGGAGGCTTGCCTAGGTAAACTGGTCATTGTGGAACTTTTCATTCAAGCAACCATACTAGATGGTGAGGGGCCCTTTTTTCCCAATTTAGGAGCTTACCAGTTCTCTAAAGTGTGTACATTTCTGTTCAACATAAAACTATGATGATAGCAATTTTTGATTTATATTTGATTATTGAGGATGGGAGAGAGGGGTATTGGCTGGCACTCTATAGAGAGGGATAGTGAGAAAAAATATGAATTGTCTGTTAGAAACTATCAAGACTTTTTTCAGTTAGAAACTCAAAAGTAAATGAAAGAGAATCTTATTGATTTATGTCTCATAACTTCTCAAAGCATAGTAAAAGCTTGAATCCAGATTTCTCCTGGGCAAAAGGCAAGCTCAATAGTAATTATTGTTTGGTGTGAGGCTAACAGAATTAAAGTTTAAGGTGTATAGGGCTTTCCCCATGGTTCATGGTCCATATGCTCAGAGACCCCTCTCCCACTTCTGGCAAGGGGCTGAAGAAGGTAACTAGAAAATCTCACCTCATGAGAAAAGGGGAGTGGCTAGAAATGACCAACAATTCCCACATTCTAAAGATGGGGGCAGAAAGAAGAGTAAGACTAATCCTGTTCCTGGAGCAGCAAAATCTTTTTATTTTGTACAAATGACCCTTCCAAAGAGACCATGCTATGGCAGTATGATGAATTTCTTTTGACCACATAGGCCAGGAATTTTCCATATCTTTATTTGGAGGTTCCTTCTCTCCTCTAATTTGCTTTTCAAGCCCTGTATGATTTTATTAATTATGACTTATTTTGTCCATTTTGATTCCTTCCATCACCTTAACCAGCTGGAGTTTGCTTTTTTTAAAGGAATCAAGAATTTCAGATGTTTCTTTTTCAGATTTCACACTTTTTTCCTCAAAATTTTATCTTGTATATATGTTATATGTTTTTTTTTCTGTCCCTGAAAGAATTAAAGTCCCTTGAAGGGACTATTTTGTTGTTTTGTGTACCTAGCATACAATGTTTAACAAATGCTTATTGCTTGTTTTCCAGTTTTTTTATGATGTATAACTGTTACATAATAAAAGTATCATGTTTAGTACATTTCATACATATTCATGGCTGGCTCACTTTTTTTTTCTTCTTAAGATCTTATATTAACCTTGATAAGTCAACGAAACATATTAGGCCTCATGTAACTTAAAATAGGTAATGTTTTTATCAAGATGAGGTTTGCTGAAGTTATTGAACTATATCCATTATAGAGTAATTGAACATTTATTCTGCATATCTAATTTGATGGTATGGAATGTTGGTTATATTTTTCCATCCATTTTATTCTCACCAGGTTCCTTCTTCAGGTACTTCCTGGTACACCTCTTATTCATTGAAACACCTTGGCTCCTCGGAGACATCAAATCCACCAGGGCAGCTACTGTGCATCTCATAACCCAGCCTTCTATAGGAAATGATACATGTCTATTGATCGATCCATTTCTTTACTGCTCTTCATA
Source organism: Notamacropus eugenii (assembly GCF_028372415.1). Classification (NCBI taxonomy): domain Eukaryota; kingdom Metazoa; phylum Chordata; class Mammalia; order Diprotodontia; family Macropodidae; genus Notamacropus; species Notamacropus eugenii. Next base: position 9,053,799 of record NC_092872.1, on the reverse strand, counting down.
GCTACCATGTGACGTTCTCCACTTTTAGATGTCAAGATCATGTCTACATTGCACAGAATAGAAAGTTAGCGATTGTACCAGTGTATATCATAAAATCAGGAAATTCTCATGCAAGTTTTTTTTCAGTCCCTTAAATTTCACATGTAATATTCATGTGTACATCTAGATAAACATAGATTAAATTGAATAAATATGAAATCTTTCCCTTAAGTTCAGAAAATAATTTTTTCAAGTACAAGATAAAGGAGGCATTGTTAAATAGTAGCTGGTCAAAAAAATGATCTAGGAATATGGTTAGTGAAAGGCCAGCTCAAGATGAATAAACCTTTATGGGATACAGCAGCCTAAAGTTAATGTAATCGTAGGTTGCTCATAAGATGGTGTCCAGAAATGTGATAACACTACCAGTCTGCCCTGGTCACACAATGTCTTGAGTACTGGGACCACATTTTAAAATGGATCTCTGTGAGCTAGAGGCCATCCAGAAGAATGATCAAGATGATGGAACTAGAAACCATGCCATATGATTGAATAGTTGATATTTTGCCTGAAGGGGAAAAAAGATAGTTATATAAGTATTTGAAGAACTGAGGTATGCCAGAGGGATGAACAAAGTGATGGCTAACAGTAGTAGAGAGGAAGATTTAGGTTTGACATAAGGCAAAACTTCTTAACAATTAAGAGTTATCTAAAGTAGAATATTGCCTTGCAATGTAGTGGGTTCTTATTCATGAGAGGTCTTCAAACAAAGGATGGGTGACCACTTATAGAGGAATTCTTGTTCATGTATGGGTTGGCCTAGATAGCTTCGGAGGTCTCATACAACCCTCAGATTCTGTGATATCAAAAACAGCTACTAGCAGATAATTTTCTAATATGGTGACTTTGATCAAGGTGGACATACCTTCTTCAGTGACCACCAGTGATTCCTAAGGTGAGTCAGGGACTAGAGTTATTGCAAGAGGTCCCTCTCATTGATGACTCAGTAACAAACAGACCTTCTGGAGCCAGGAAGACCTAAGTTTAAATCCAGTCTCAGACATTTATTAGTTGTACCACCCTGAGCAAATCACTTAGCCCCTGCCAGTTTTCTCAACTGCAAAACTACCTCTCAGGGCTGTTGTGAGGACCAAATGAGATATTGATAAAGCATTTACTATAGTGCCCGACACATAGGCTTGTAATAAAATACTTATTTCCTTTCTTTTTTTAAAGACTGTCTCTCACATATATGCAACACTGTTTTTGAAAGTTTATGTAGATATCATGGCTAATATAGATTTAAAAGTGCTACTAATTTCTGGGTAGACTTCTGTCAACATATTTCAGGTCAACAAATAATTAATGTAACTGTGGTGGGGGCCCTCATCAGTGCAAAAAAAAAGAGGGGGGCCTTGCTAGTGGAAAAGGGTGGGAATCAGTCAGTCAGATGATAGGTGATGAAAAAGTTTGTTATGCATCTGGAGCTATAAAAACTGAACCACTGGGATATAGAGCCAGAAGTGACCTTCAAGATCACTATGAAATTTTAAGGGATATTGTTCAAAGGAGTAAAGGTAATCTAGTTTTGGGAAGGAACATGGGTAAAAGTATAAATATGAATAGTATTAGCATAGTACGTGCATGGGAAAGTACTGAAACAGATCTGACAAAAAAGGAAGGTTTATGATGAAAGATAGCGGCTAATCAAAGTTAAGTAGGTTAGGGTGATATTGTGGAGGATCCTCTCTCATCCAGATTTAGATTTCTATAGGCTATAACCACATTCAAAAGTTTCTCCTCAGTGTGAATCCTCTGATGTTGAATAAGGTGAGAACTACAACTGAACGCTTTTCCACACTCCTTAGAAGCATAAAGTTTCTTCCCTGTGTGGATTCTCTGATGCTAAGATGTAAACTACCACTGAAGGCTTTCCTACATTCTTTAAATCCATAGGGTTTCTCACCAGTGTGGATTCTCTAATGCTGAATAAGATACGAGCTACAACTGAAAGCCTTCTTACATTCTTCACATTTATATGGTTTCTGTCCACTAAGAATATTCTGATGTTGAATAAGATATGAGCTACAACTGAAGGCCTTCCCACATTCCTTACATTCATAGGGCTTTTCACAAGTGTGAATTTTCTGATGCTGAATTACGGCTGAGTTATAACTGAATGCTTTCCCACACTTTTTACATTCATAGGATTTCTCTCCTGTATGAGTTCTTTGATGTACAATGCAAAGTGAACTACAACTGAAGGTTTTCCCACATTCCTTACATTTATATGGTTTCTCTCCAACATGTAATTGCTGGTGTCGAATAAGGTCTGACCTTTAACTAAAGGCTTTCCCACACGCCTTACATACATAAGGTTTTATCCCAGTGTGAATTCTCTGATGCACACTCAGGCTTGTGCTGCACCTGAAAGCTTTCCCACACTCCTTACATTTATAAGGTTTTTCTCCTGTGTGAATTTGCTGGTGATGAATCAAGTCTGAGCTCTCACTGAAACTTTTCTCACATTCCAGGCATGCCGAGGGTTTCTCCCCAGTATGGAGTCTCTGATGCCATGTCAGATTTGAGTCCTATCTAAAGGCTTTCCCACACTCATTACATTCACATGGTTTCTCACCAGTGCGTATCCTCAGAAGCCAAATAAAAGTTATCTTCTGACTGAAAGATTTTCCACACTCCTTACATTCATAGGGCTTCTCTCCAGTGTGGAGTCTTTTGTGTTAATAAGGTGTGAGCTCTGCCCAAAAACTTTCCCATATGCTTTACAATGATATTGTGTATCTTTGGTGTGAAATTTCTGAGGCTCAACAAGGTATAAATTAGAACTAAAAGTTTCCCTGTAGTCGCTATGGTAGTGAGATTTCTTTCTACTATGTATTTTCAGATGTTGATAAAAATCAGAACTTTGATAAAAATACTTGTCACAGTCTTCACATGTATAGGATGTTTGGCTTCCAGGAAATCTTGGATATTCAAAAAAGTCCGAGACAACACTAACCTTTTTTTCCTACCTTCTTATGCTTTTGAGTTTTTCCCTTTAAGGTGGTTCCCTTAGTCTTAACTGTCAGTTTCATTAAAGCTTTTTCTTCTCTCTTCCCTGTTTCCCTTATGGGATTTCCCTTATGTTTCTCTAAGATGTTTTCCAGGTCACAGAATTCCCTAAAGGGTGGTTCCTGGTAAACATTACCTAGGAGCTCAATTGATATCACTCTATGGGGTTCTATTTCTTTAGAAATTGATGTTTTCTGAGTTGATTCTTCTTTTTCAGTCCTGATGTTACCTGATAGGAAACAGAACATGCAAATGTTACTGATTGGCTATCCTTGGTGAAAGGGAATTGGTCCTAAGGTAATAGTGTCTTAAAAGCCTGTCTTTTGAATGCCTAAAAAAATGACTTCATTTGGTATCAAGAATGAGGAAAGAGAAGGAAAAGTTCTCAGATGTAATAAGGGTAGTTAGAATATCAAAATTGGAAAGCAAAGTTAGGGATGGCAGACATATGCCTAAGGAGAACAGAAGCTGCAATGCAGCAGCAAGAGGGATAGTCAACAACTGAGGATACAGTGAGTGATTGCAATAATTGGCAGGTAAGGGGTAAAACAGGTAACTGAAGGATAAGTCTACCACTGTGGTTGTTGCTGTGTACAAAGTTCTCCTGGTTCTGCTCCTTTCACTCAGCATCAGTTCATATAAGTCCTTCCAGGCCTCTCTGAAGTCTTCCTGTTCATCATTTCTTATAGCACAATAGTATTGCATTACACTCATATACCACAACTAGTTCAGCCATTTCCCAACTGATGAGCATTCCCTTGATTTCCAGTTTTTGGCCACCACAAAAAGAGCTGCTATAAATATTTTTGTACATGTGGGACCCTTTCCCATTGGGATTATTTTTTTAAAACAATATTTTTATAACTGTATTTCAACATAATTTGTTTCTTTTACAACCCTACATATTTTATGTATTTGAAAACATTATTCTGAAAATACCATATTGTCAAAGGAGTCTATGACACCTAAGAACAGATCCTCACCCAAACCCTCTCTTTCTTAAAAGAGATGTAGTTCCTGGACGTTGCAGCTCCCTCTTTCCTATGCAAATGATCACAAATTAGCATTGGCAGTTGACTGCTGATTCCCTGCCTTATACAGAGGGCTCAAGGAGGGCTGTTTATCTCTCAGAAACCCCATCAATATCTCCCTCCTTTCTAATGGGGTAGGAAATAATGACTATGGGAACCAGCAGGGTTGGCAGAACTCGGATTTTGCTTACTGGAGCACAAGGCCAAAAAAAGTCACAAAAATTTTGAGTTTTAAAAAGTTGAGAGAAAGGATGAGGTCTATATTCACTCACCCGTACAGACATCTATTAGGTCTTCTTTCTCCAAATTTCCCTTTGTATCCATGATCCATGGCTCTTCCCTTCTCTCTAACTGGGTGATCATGATAGGTTTGGGAAAGGCAAATGCTACTTGAAGGGAGTACAATGGGACAGGATGGTTAATTAAATCCTGGCAGAACTGATTCTGCTAGCCATCCCAGCCCTGTGTCTGCAGAGCCCAGATGAGGAGAAAATAGAAACACCCAGAGAGTAAGTATGAGAAAAGCCCAGAGGAACAGGGTTGTGCTTCTAGGAGAATGTGGTCAGGAGAAAAAGTTGATAATTTCACTTACGAGGGAATACAGCCTTTTCCCTAAGATGTAAGGAATTATTAAGTTTGGACATACATATTAGGATGCTGGAGAATGGGCTGGAGTTTCATCCTAGGCCTGGGTGAAAAGCTGAGGTCTGACGGAACTCCAGGATGCTCAGATAAGGCAAAATGTACACAGAGGAAAAATCCTCAAGAATAGGACTTTCACTGAGAGGCAAGACAACAAAGTTCTCCCTTGTTATCTATAGGACTACAGGTAATCCTTGATCAGGACTGAGGGATTAGGAACCTCAAAGCCAGTATTCTGCTACATATTATCAGAAATCCCAAATTCCCTAAAGTGCAAGAATGCTGCAAAACCCTCAAGTGTAGACTGAGTCACAGTGTGGGGAAGAGGCCTTATCCAAGGAGATCACATCACTGTAATTCTCCAGCATCACATGCCTACATGATGCCTGCTGAACAGGAGTGAGAACTTCCCATTCCTTCTGGGTGACTGTACATAGCCAGATCTTCAAAACTTGCCAAAACCTGAAATACAGTCCTTCTCTCTCAGGCGAACTCTCCAGGGCTTAGTCTCTGCACTGGGGGAACAGCTGGCAACGTAACAGAAAAAGGCAGGGGAATGTTGTTGTAAACATGCATGAAGACTGCTGGAGAAGGAGACTATATGGAGAGGAGGCAAAGAATGAAATTACATCCTCCCTTCTGGCTTAGAAGAGATGAGCTTGGCTTAAGTTTCCATTCTGCATTGCAGAGAGTTCTCTGCCCTGCCACTTCACAGCTGTGTGGCCTTGAGTGGGTTTTTGCCATCTTCTCTGTAAGAGGAAGGGGTCTGACTGAAAACCTATCGTCCGATGCCAAGGATCCCACGACTACAAGGCAGCCACACGGGATCACCAAGACTGCAACAGGCCTTTCCACAACAGTGGGGCCTCACCAAATGCCTGGTCTCAGCTGCCCCAGACCTCACGCTCCCGCGGCAAAGCAAAACAAGTCTTCGTGTTGCTCCTCGGGGCTTGCCGGGTTCTTTCTCTTCTTTCCCTCTTCCTTGGCCAGGACTCTCCCAACAGGAACCCCTCTGATGAAGGATCACATTCGGAGGCGCCATGGGTGCTGCCCCTGGGATTTCCCACGACCCCCTCCGGATGGGCCGTTGTTACATGGAAGGGGCCGCACAAGCTCGGGGGCTGAGCACGGAGGTCATCCGCCCCCGCCACGCAGGCAGACTAGGGGAGCCCCCGTACACCCAGCAGCCGAGGGGAGACGGGGAGAGGCGAGGCAAGGTTGGGGAGCCCGCCCCACACCGGGACCTGCCCCTAACAGTTTCGGTTCCTAAAAGTTTACACAGCATCCGCCCAGGGCGGGCGTTGGGGGAGGGGGCTCTCTTTTGCAGAGGAGGAAACTGAGTCTCCGCGAGGGCACGTGGCTTCCTCAAGGTCCAGACCCGGTTCTCCGGCCTCCTTCCGCAACGACACGAGCCGCCGACAGGCGAGAAAGGTCCCCGGCTGGAAAGTGGGGAAGGCCCTTGGAGGGAGGCCGGGCCCCAGGAGCAGAGGGCGAGCAGAGGCCTGCGGGCAGAGAGGACGCCCCTCCCGGAAGTCTTCCACGAAGCCCCGGTCAGCCGAGGAAGAAGGGAAGGGTGCAGGCCTCAGAGCGGAAGTGGTGGAAAGACGGCGGGGAGCTGGAAGTGCGCCAGAGGGATGATTTCCGTTCGTTCAGGATACGTTTCCCCTCTAGGAATGCTGGAGGACCCCTCATCTCGATGGTGTGGAGGACTCAGAGCCTGTGGGCGGAGCCAGAGAGACCCGCCTTCCTGGGGGCGGGACCTTGGGTGAAGGAGGCGGGGTCATCTGGGAACTGAACGCGGACCTGGAATGAAGCGTTCACAGAAACCAAACGGCCGCGCAGAGGGATCCGGAGCCCGAGGAGTCCGGAGGGGAAATAGGAGGGGGAGTCCAAGAGAAGACTGCCGCAGCTGGGGAGGACTCAGGAAGCAGGATCACCTCCACGGTCCCCCGCATCCCCCCCAGGCACCCAGACGTCCAGGGAGTACCCACGTGCGCGCCGCTGGTTTGGCCCAGAGCTCCAGGTCTCTATCTGTTCTTGCCCCATTAGCTTTGACCTGTGCCCCTATCCTGCCTCTTGCTCCAAGGATTCCTTCGTCCCCTTCTCCCTATCCCCGCGGCTCCAGGAGCAGACCTCTGCTGTGGTGGCTGTTTGTTGCTGTCCAGTCCTTTCAGATTTCTCTTTGTGACCCCATTTGGGGTTTTCTTGGCAAAGATACTGGACTGGCTTGTCATTTCCTTCTCCAGCTCATTTTACAGATGAGGAAACTGAGGCAAACAGGGTGAAGTGACTTGTCCAGGGTCACACAGCTAGTAAGTGTTTGAGGCCAGATTTTACCCCAGGAAAATGAGTCTTCCTCACACCAGACCTTCCATCTCTGACACTTACTAAGGAAGTTACATATCTTAATACATATTTCCTGCCATCATGAACCCTACAGTTTATCAGGGGAACGTGACACAAATACAGATTATGGATTATACACACAGCGTCCCAAAAGTCTTAGTGCAGTGTTGAAATATTTCTAAAGCATAACTAACCATTCCATATCAACCACATACTGGCACAGCCCCATCCTGACTTTTGTCATTCCAAAACCATATTCTAGCTCTGTGATCTCTAACTTAATATCCATGTTATTTTGTTGTCTATTTCTGTTAATTTAACTATACTTCCCAAGTCCCTCCTTCTTAGAATTCCTAGAGAGGAGACACTGTTCCCACAGACCCAAGAATGCCTGTATTGTCCCAAAGATGTCTATATGCATGGGCCTGCCATGGAAACTGTTTACTCAAGACCTAAGAATGACAATTTTGGGTTTCACCTCTTTGTGGTTTTTAAACTTATGGGCCCTGCCCTTGCCCCAGCATGTCAAGTCCTCCTCAGGAGGATTTCTACTTGCAAACATTTTCCTCACTCTGAAATTAATTAAACTTCTGTTTGATTCCTGACTCTTCTGATCTGCTTTCTTCAGCTCTGGCCACCCACAAGTTAGAGACCGCTTCCAATCAATCCCCAAAATCTGAATCTGCAGAGCCAAAGGAAGCTAATGGGGGCTCAAAGTGGGGGCCTCTCACATCCTTCACTCTGATCCTGGCTGGATCAGTCCCAGCTCTCCTTTCCAGTTCACTGGAACTCCACTGGGGGCCAGTGGTGCATCATGGAGCTGTTTATTTGAATGCAGGACTGCATTGGAGCCTTCAAGAGCACCAGTAGCTCCCAGCCACCAATAACAGTGAGCAGGCCAGAAGGCAGTAAGTAGCCTGTGGTTGACCTGAACTTAGCCATATCTCAGTGGAACTCCCAACTCCTCTAAGTAGCTGCTTGCCTTTGGATGATGCTGCATGACCCAAGCAGTGACTGCAGAGCCTTGGAGCTGCCTGGGCTTTGTATACACACTGGCCTCCTTCTTTCCCTCCCTCTAGCATACCTTGTCTGAGGTAGAGGGAGTAGTGATGTCCCTGCCTTCAATACCTCCATCACTGGCTGGGGTGGAACATCAGCAGACCCAAGATGGATGGGTTCAGATTCATCAAATCTCATAATTCAAAAGTGACACAGACACGCTGACTCATGACCAGAAGACAGTGACTAGTGTTGGGAAGGGAAATGCAGACCACATCACATGAGAATTTCTTTAATTTATTTATTGATTTAATGAAGTGAGGCCCTTTAGTCTAGAGAAGACAAAACTGGGGAGGCATCAAAAGCTGTCTTCGGGAACTGAAAGAATATCACATGGATTAGAAATTATTAGTCTTAATCTTTGTCCCAATAGGGCTGAACTAAAGAAATAGTGGAGAGCTAATGGGAAATTTAGGCACTATTATGTAAGAGAAAACACTCTTCAAGACTATTTTAAAAGACTTTTTGAATGAGTTACCCCTATAAGAGTTCTTGAAGAGAGGTTGTATGAAGCTTGTCAGGTATGTTGTATCAGGGATTCAGGTGGGGGTTATACTCAGTGGCCTATGAGACCCTTCCAGCACTCCCTTAAAATTTTATAATCCACTTCTTTCCAACGTTTTTTTTAATTATCATTTTTATCATCACATTTGACCCTCACAACCCTTGGAAAGTAACTGAGGCAACTATTATGAACCCCAATTTAGAGATAAGAAAATTAATCTGTAACTCCAAAATATTGTTTTATTTACCTAGGTCACAGAGTTGAGATGGATGCCTGGGTTCTCAGATATTGAGGCCAAAGACCTGTTCTATAGAGCCCCGCTGTTCTATGTTTTATAACTGGAGACCCTTATACTTCCCATCCTGCTTCACATAATTGTCCCAAATTGGGGGTTGGAGAGCATGCATATTTTATTTGTTGATTCATTCTGTCCTGATTGCAAATTGTAGGTGCAAGAGATGGACTTGGGTTTCTGCCAGACATGTCTTAATGAATCCATGCCTTTTTTTCTTTTCTGATTGTTTTATATCACGCCTGAACTCAATAGAAATATTAATATCTGGTAACCAAAACAGAGGCCACACGTTATCCCTAAGTCAGACATGTATAAAACCTAGATGTTACCTGTAGTCAGATCCTTAATACTATAGAGCTTAAGTCTCCTTGGCTTCCCCAAGGGCAGAAACATTAATAAAAATAATGGCTCACATTTAATGTAGCACTTTAAGGTTTGCAACAACTTTTTGGGGTAGGTAGTGAAAATATTATTATATGGCTCTCATTTTTCTTGTTTTCTCAATGTATAGGGGAAAGGGAGGGAAGTGAGAGAGAATTTAGAACTGAAAATAAACCAGTGGAATTTTAAAAATATGTCCATTTTACAGAGGAGGAAACAGGTTCAAAGAGGCTGTTATTTGCCAAAGTTCACAAAGCTAGTGGTACATTGAGCATTTAAACCCAAGACCCTACCCACCCTCCAAAGCCAGTGCTTTTCACTACATCTTGTTGCCTGAATAACAACTTTCTCACAAATCCACCCTAGCAGAAAGTACTTATTTGGGACTCTCTTGGTGTGGGTGTTTCCAGGCAAAGCAGGAAAATGAAAGTGCTGTATAGTGCAGAGGAATGAAAGTTACAGGACTTGGCTCTGTGACACCCTACTGTGCAACCCTGAGCAAGTCAGTTAACCTCTCTGGGTCTCAGTTTCTTCATCTGTAAAATGAGGAGGCTGAACTATCTGCTGCTCCTTGGATACTTCTTTTACCTTTAAATCTATGATCCTATGTTCAGCTGGAAATCACGTAGAGAGGCATTTGTACAGGTGCAACTAACCAATGAGCATTCATTCAGCCATGAAAGCTGATGAAATCACCAAGGAAGTCCAGGGAAAACACGCAGGACAGAGCCTAAGGCAGTGCCACAGGTAGGGAAGGGGCAGAAGAAGGAGAATCAACCAGTAAAAAAAAGAAAGAAAGCAAGCCTTGCACTCCCTCCCCACATGCCCTTGCTCTCCCAGAATGTCCCAGCTAAGCCAAGGGCCCTGACTTTTTGGGCTTCAGTTCATTTGATGACATCACTATCTCATCTTCTCAGTTCTCTAGGGCTAAGAACTTCCGAGTCATCTTGGATTCTTTCTTGGATTTCCCTCAAATCATTACCGAGTTCTACTGATTCAAATCCCTTCATAATCTCTCCTATGAATCCCCTCCTCACTAAGCTTGTTGCAGACCCACGTGTGTGTTATAATGGCTTCACTCGTTTCCTCATCTATGAAATGAAGGGGCCAGACTTGATGGAACTCCAAGGTCTCCCTACAGTTAGGGGTGTGCCGGAGTCGGTTCATCTCGATTCACACCATTGTTATAACTTCAACGTGAACAAATTCAGCAAACGCTACAGGTTAGGGCTTCATTTGGTTGCTGTCTACACTTAAGTGATGGAGAAGATGTTAGTAACACAGATTAAAATTAAAAGTGGGTCGTGTGTACATGCTTCCTCCCATCCTGGGGGCCGGTTGTTAAACGTTTAACAGCACACCCATGGCCTCCTGCTCTGTATCTGTGATCTTTCTTGAAAGAGAAAGCCAAGTTTGCTTCCCGAGGTAGAGACCAGGAAATTGAAGCCCGCAGGGTGTTTCTTGGGGACATCTGTTTTTAATCTTTGAATTCCAAGAGCTAGGCAGAGTCGCTTACGTCATAGGCATTTAATGTTTCCTCTATGGAAGTATCCAAGCAATTAACCCGCAGCTTCCAGGCCCGAGTACAGCTCCGGAGAGCTGGGCCAGCCCGTGAGCCTCAGACCGGATCCCCAGGAGCGCGACTCCTCCCGGGAGCCTCCAGATAGGGAAAGGCGCCCAGCGGCTCCACGGTCCACGTGTCCCTCCAGAGGCCCGGCCTGTGGCCCCACAGTTTCTCCCGGAGCGAGGGTCCGCAGGCGCTGGGGGCCGGGGGCCGCCCTGGGGCTGGACCGCCAAAGGATAAGGCTGGAGCGCTCCAGAAGAGTCCACTATCCCGGCCTCCAGAGCCCTCCCCAAAGTATAGGAGAGAAGAGGCGGGGTCAGCGATCCCATTGGGTGACTGGGCCAAGGGGCTGAGTGGTGAGGCCTATGAGCGGCCCCGGACGTCAGAGGGGCGGGACCTTCCACGGACGCAGTGAATTAACTCAGGAAAAGGCGGCTGACCAGGGTCCTGAGCGCCATGGAATGACTTGCTGCTGATTGTGTAGTCGGGGAAGGGTCGAGGAGACACTGGGTCAACAAACATTTATTAAGCGCTTACTGTGTTTCAGGCACAGTGCAAGAAAGGCAAATAGTCCCTGCCTTCCAGAAGTTCGAATTGGGGAGCTAACAGGTAATGATTAGATCCAGAGCCGATGAAGGTAATCTGAATGCAAGTGCTCCTGCAGAAGGCTGAACTGAGGCTAGGAGGAAGCCAGAGAAAGTTAGAGGACAATGAAGACCTCCAGGGTGAAGGAACATGGAGGGCCATGTTGGGGAAACTGCCAGGTGGGTTGGCCAGGGTAGTTCACTTGGGGGTGTGTGTGTGTGTAAGGTGTAGGAACACTGGAGAGGCAAGAAGGGATCAAGTGAGGATGCTAAATGCTAAGCAGTGGCCTTTATATTTGATCCTGGAGGTCATAAGGAACCAAGCTCACTGAGCAGTGGAGTGATGACCAGAAAAATCACCTGGCAGCTAAGTGGAGGGGAGAGAGACTTGAGGCAGGGAGGCCAGTTCAAAGGCTACTATACTTGTTCAGGAGAGAGGTGTCTAGAGCCTGAATTAAGTTGTAGTTGTAAGAGAAGAGGTTGCATGGAGAAGATATGGAGGTAGAAAGGACAATATTTGGTAATGGAGTGGATACACTGGGGCTGAGTCTAGGATTTATTCTGTAAAACTTGGACTCAAAGGGCTGTACTTGAGGACCTAGAGGGCCACATGTAGCCTCGAGGCTGCAAGATCCCCACCCCTGATCTGGGTGATTGGGAAGACAGAGCATTCTGTAAGTTATGGGAAAGTTCTGAGGGAGTGCAGGTTTTGGATGGGTGGGTGGGGGAGACAAGTTTTATTTTGGATATTTATTTTGAGATTCTTATGGGACATCCAGAAGTTTAGGATATCCAAGAGCAAACTGGTGAGGTAGGAGAGGCACTCAACAGAAAGATGAGGGCTAGATATATAGATCTGGAAATCGTCTGTTTAGAGCTAGCAGACCTAGGGTACATAAAAGGGTGGTAGTGACAGATGTAATGAATGTATATTTATTCAATTTTTTGAAGCATGGATGCAATTGGTTAAATGAGTGGTTATTGAAAATGCCTATTCAAGGAAGTATGTCATTTTGCCCTAGTAAGCACGTAAAAAGGGTTAGGGTGGACTGTGGTGACTTCAGATAGTGAAAATCTAAAACGTCACATCTGCAGATTTCTCCTAAGTAGAAAGACCCCAAAATGAGTCAGGAAGACCTAGAATGAAAATCCTACCTCAGAATTTTTATAAGATGAAACTGTGAACTTAATTTTAAAAAATAAAATTGAATACTGTCAACAAAATTCAGACACTTTTTAATAGCTCTGTGTTAGAAGTGAGTCTAACAAGCCCCCAACAGTAAGAAACATGCTGACCTTGTTTGTTGAGAAATCAGGAAAGCTTTTACTAATCTTTGTCTGTCCCCCCGAACGGACAGGCAGCCTCCCCAGCAAGGTTACAGGACTACTACAACACGCTCCGAAAAACGGAAGTTTCTTATGTTGTTTTCTGAACTTTTACCGTCCCATGGCCATGTGACTTTGTTCTTTCCGACAGGCTTTTCCTCACAAAACTCCTTGAATCTGTGCATTAGTTTCTGACCTCTAACCTGCTAGGTCACATGCTAGGTCACAACCCTTATCACCTACGACTGTGGAAGACAGAACTTTCTTGTTTCCCACACTCTGAAATAAAGGAGACTGATGGAATGGAGTGCTGGATTTGGAGTCTGAATCTACTAGTACCTGTAAGGAATCTTGGGCACATTCCATTTCCCTGGGCCTCAGCTTCATTATCTGTAAAATGAGTAGTTCAGATTAGGTGACCTCCAAGGAGCTAGGATCCTTCTAACCTCAGCAATGCAAGCTCAGTTAAGTGACTTGTCTTGTACCTATTTGTGTTTATTCACTTTATATTTGTGTGGTTACTTCTTCCTTCCCCCATTAAAATGTCTGTGCTTTGGAAGGATTATTTTTCTTTATCCTTGTGTCCCCAGACCCTAGCACAGTGTCTGACACATAGCAGGCACTTAATACTCATTAAACTGACTGTTCAAGGTTGCAGTTTCTGGGAATTATCTGCATAGAAATGATCATTAAGTTTGTGAAGGCTGAGGCCATTCTAATGATCCCAATTCCAGAAAGCCAGAAAGGGACAAATCCCTGTCTCATCACTTTACAGATGAGGAAACTGAGGGCCACATTAGTGAGATTCTAGGAAACCAAGTTAAGGCCAAGTACCAGTGACAGAGTGCCAATCAAAGTTTTCAGATCCTTTATTTGGTTTTACAATCCCACAGGTACCTAGCACAATGCCTTGTACATTGTAGTCACTTAATGTTTGTTTAACTAAATGTGACAACACAAACTCAATCCCAGCCTTACAGTTTCCATAGGTGGTCCAATCTCATAGATTACTTTGAAGATGAGGAACACACCTGTGAATATGATCAGTATTTGAAGGATTTGTCTTTCCATGCTGTTTCTGACATTCTTCCCAGGTGCCCTCTGGGTCTCTAGTTGATTTGCATTGTTTCACTGAATTTTAGAAATTTTTGTCTTGAGGAAATTTCCTCTTTATCCTAAAAACATGAGTCTTATCTTTAGGCAATTTTAATAATTCCCTATTCAGTCAGGTATTGGTCATGATTCATTATATATAAATATTTCCCCATTTTCCTCTAACTTTTCTGGTTAATCAGTTACACATTAATTATAAATTTTTACAGTCTTGATTAGGCATCACAGTGAACTTTGTTTAGGATTATAATTACATATCTTTTTTATACTACTGCTACCATTCCTAAATTTTAACTGTCATAATTTGCCTAGGGTCAAACACCCAGCTAGTCATGACCATAACTAATGTCTGGTCTCCCACCCAAAGAACCTTCCCAAGAAGTGAACACAGCGGGAAGAGAAGGGGGGCACGGGGAGAGAATGGGAAGGATACAGTTACCATCGCGCCAGCCACTTTAGAATATCTTTTTATATTTTTAAAGCTCTTCTATACCTACTTTGTTCTTCACAACTTAAGAAGTCAATTGTGAACTTCACAACTTGAGAATACAATGTGTTCTCCACAAGAAGTATGTGGGGAGGTCTTATTGCTATTTCACAGACACTGATAAATTCTTAACTAGATTGTGAGTATGTTGAGAAGTGGCGGAAAGGACATAATAAACTGCCTTGCTATGTATGGCCACACATATCCAACTTAGGATAGTTGATTCAGACCCACCCTCCAAAGGCACTTTAAAGAACACCTCCATCCTACCTTATTTTACAAAGGAGAAAACAGGCTGGCCTACATTCATTGATACCTGCCCAAGATGTGTCAGTGGTAAAAGAGAAACTAAAACACAGGTCCCTAGACTCCTAAGGCCAGGATACCACACCCATTTCCTATCCATTTAAGATCATTTCTTCAAAGTATCCACTTGAAAATCACCCAAAAAATTACCTAACATTCACCTTCAGAGTGATCTTTTTTGGAATGATTAAATAGGGGAAAAGTTTCTCCACCAGCCATACTGATGTTAAGATACATACAAGGATGGCAAGGCTGGCAGAAGGGCAAAGTAGAAGGAACTTTAGGAAATGAGTGAAGGGCAAGACTTGTTACCCTTGTTCTTTCCTTATTCCTTCTCTTTAATCTAACCTCCCTCCACCCTCCATGTTAGCAGGAAGAGAATGAAATCAGAAGAAATGGTTGAAAAGACTCATAAAGTCTTCATTCACCCTCCTATCTCTCCAGTTGAAAGGAGCTTATTTGGGGATCAGTCTATTGAAAAGTGCTGATCTCTCCTTTAACAATGGCAGTCAGACCAGAATGAGGCCTCAAGAAACACTTGCCGCTCTGGATTTGGCATTCAGGTTAGCAGGTCAAGTCACAAGTGCTAATGGGCCCAGAGAATTCAGAAAGGCTAGGGATAGGAACTAGATTTGGTGATTTCAATGATGCAGCAACTCCCCCACATTGTAATGCAGCTTGGCACCTTGCAGCTTCTAGTCTTAATAATGATAATTATCATCTTGGAAAATTTGCCTAGAACAATGAGAAGTTAAGTCACTTACCCATGTTCTCACAGCCAGTATGGGGCTCAGGAGGAGAAAGTGAGTCCTCCCTCACTAAAAACAAAGTCAAGTGCAAGTCATGTCATCATTTCTCTCATCATGATCTTCTTTGAAAATGAAGGATGAACACAACCACAAGCCAGCATGTTTCAGAGGTGAGACTTGCGTTCAAGTCTTCTTGGAATCAAGCCGTCTCTATCCACTACTGCACACTACCTTTTGTGTGGTTTAGATTATCTTTAGTACTTTTTGTCCTGGGCAGGTGCAAATCTGCATGGATTCAGACTAACCTGACTCAGAAAGACAGTTTTGCAAAGCAGATAACCCATCAGTTAATAAAGCAATAGCTGACAGACCTTACCACCAAACAATGGATTTATTCTTTACATTAAGGAGAAACCAAGTAAGATATCATCTTAATATATATTAACAGAAGTAAAGGAGTTCCAACAAATTCAAATAAATATTTATTTACTGAATGTCCAATTCAAATTAAGATTTTGGGTATTGTAGGTGGTTAAAAAAATCTAATTTCAAAGAACTTCTTATCATTCTGTAGTTAGAAAACAAGAATCTTGTTTTAAATAAGGCAATAAATATTTAAATAATGAGTGGTAATAGATGTGCCCTAGGACTTCAGAGAAGGGATAAACCAAAGGGCTGGAGAAATAGAATGAGAAATGTTAATAAAGGTGGGGGGGGGGGGGGGTCAGATTATGTGAAAGCCAGAAAGAGAACCTGGGCAGACCTGCAGGAAAAGATTTATCTCGTTCACTGACTCAGTGAAAAAGTTCAGGGTTTTTTTTTTTTCTTTTTTAATAAGGGGGTGACAGGTTGATGAAAGCAGTGTTTTCTCTGTATTAGGGTGCTAAATGGAATGAGTATTAGTTAGCAGGAGAGAAGCTCCAAGATGAGAAGTCACTGTATTAGTCCAGATGTGGATTTTTTAGGTCTAGACTAGGATGGTAGTAATGAGAAAAGGAAGGATCAGATACAATTATTCTGATAAGACACTGATGTAAAGGGAGGAGTCAAAAGTAACTCTTGAGTTTTGATTCTGAATGATAGGAGAAGTGATGGTAAAACAGGGAAGGCCAAAGACCTGATTTACGAGAAAATTAACTCTCTCCATATATTAAGACATATTGAACTTGAAGTTATGGTGGAAATATCTAGTAAACAGCTGGAGATCTCGAATTGTAGCTCACATGAGATCAAGCATAAAGAGGGAGTAAGGCATTTGAAACAATGGAAATGGCTTGGAATCTCCAAGGGCATAAACAAACCAGAGCAAAGGATCTATCTGGTTAACATTACAATTAGAAAGGAAAAAACTACAAACAAGTTTCAAAAAGTTAGGCCAATATAGTATGCCAGAAGTCAAAGAGTGGTCAGTAGGATCGGTCTAAAGTCACAGAAAAAGAAAGCTGGGAAAAGACCATTGAATTTAGCAAGGGATCAACTTAATAGTTTTCAGCAACGTTGGAGATTAGAGTGAGGCAAGGAGTGAAGAAGTTATGGGGAAACGGAGGCATTAGGTTGAATAGAATTACAGACTATACTATGCTAGGTGAGGGCATACCATTTGGAACCAACCACTATCACTACGAGGTTTTGCCTTGCTGGTAAACCAGAACACTATCCTCCCCCAAAGTATCCCTTTCCTGGTCATTACTGGAGATAAATAATAATCTTCTAAAACTTTTCTTCTAGATTTCATGTGGAGCCATACAACTTGCCATTTCCAGATCTACTGACACTTTTGGTTGTATTTTCACTCTGCTTGCTTGCTTGCTTCCTTCCTGAGTACATCTATAGAGCTCTCTCTATATCTTGATAAGACTCTGAAGCTCTTTCCTTCTGATCTTTTTCAAAAGAATCTTTTGAACTCACCTGCACAGTCCATAATAGTTACCCATAAGAGAGGGAGCCTCTGTAAATCACCTATACTCACTCCATAACCAAATGATAACACCAGTTTTTCCAAGTAGGAAGTTTTGTTCCTCTCTGGGAGATCCTGCCCATATCTACCAGCCTTCTCCCTTTGAGGTCATTTCCTGGATGTTGACATTATGATGAGCAAAGCTGTCAATTAAAAGGCAGATTGCAGGAGTCAAGTGATAAAAGGAACTATATAAGTTAAAGATTTCTTTATGCCATTCATCAGGGTTACCTTTTATTTCAGGGGAATAATAGTGGCAACTTACCTCTCCTTAGCTCTCAGGTCTTAATTCTAGACTATTTCCCTATGGGAAAATCACAAACTGCAGAAGAAAGATCTCATCCTTTCTCTTTACCACAAAGGGATCAAAGACTTACTCTTTGGGGCTCCTTATTTAGCCCAAGGCATGACCACAGTCTTATCTTCTATCTTATCTTGGTCAAAGTCGGAGTTTTCCTTTTTGTACTCTGAGAAAGAAATATTATACTATACCACCCCAGGATACTCTAGGGAATAGACAAAATCTTTGGTAATCCAAAGGCTGAATATCAGAAAATTATCTGCAAATTTAACTTTCTTCTCCCAATGTTCCCCCTCCAGTTTGGTCACTCTTCATCTATAGGGACAGTGAAGTGACATCCACCATTTCTCAGTTGGTATTTATTCCAACAAGATGAGACCTTAGAAATGCTTTTAGTTTGCAAAAAAGGGGAGACTTTTTTTTCAAATGAAGATTCAATCTCTGAACTCTCCATTAGCTCCCAGTGACTACTCTTATACGCCATCAGTGGAATAGCTGAGACTGACCTTCTAAGTGGAAATAAAGTTAGGGCTAAAAGAAAATTTTTCTACATCTGTTTCACTCATAGGCTTTTTTTTTTCCTGCAGTCTTTAAACCTGTGTGAAAGACAACTTCCTAAGTGAATGTACTGCTTTTACTATCTGGAATCATCAGGCAAGTTGTTCTTAATAGCTTGATGTTTTATCCTATTTGGTTTGGAGCACCAAAACTTTAAAATACTATTAATGGAAATTTAAGAAATTATATAATTCTAATTAAACAGCACATGATACATATTTTAGCCTCTTCTGAACAACTCAGCATCATTATGCAAAGTATTAGTGTACTGCCTGTGCTAGAATGAAGTCTATATCCTGAGGGGTGTAAGCCTAAGGGTTATTTGTGCTTGGGACTATTTTGTTTGAATTCATGTCTATTTCTTAGTTTGCTCCATCCTGTGATCAGCTGTCACATGCAGGTGCTGACTGAGGTATTCTTTCCCTTCCTTCTAATTCCCTTTACCAATCTGCTGTTGCAAATCTGACCTGGGCTTGGAAGCCAAATAACCAAGCTTCTTGGAAATGTGTGCAAAATAAGAGTGAATCCCCCCTGTAAGTGAAGCTCCATGAACTTTGTGACAGCTATTATGGTTGTTTAAGAGTTTAGCTAGTCCCTTAGCTGTGTTCTAAACTATTAAAAGATGGCTGAATAGCTGAGTTCCACTATATGAGGTATTCTTATGTGAACAGGTTCCCATATGGGAAGAATTCCAGCTTGATAATTAACTCTAGTTGCACATCTTATCAAACTTTCTTTGCAGTCACTATATTCAAAGACTTATCTGCACTATGTATCCTCTGATGCCGAATAAGGTTTGAATTCTGACCGAACCCTTTCCCACATTCGCTGCATTCATAAGGTTTCTCTCCAGTATGAATCCTCTGATGTCTGATAAAATGTGAGCTCTGACTAAATGCTTTACCACAATCTTTACATTCATAGGGTTTCTCTCCACTGTGGATTTTCGAATGTTGAATAAAGCCCGAGTTTCGACTAAAGGCTTTCCCACATTCCTTACATTCATAAGGTTTCTCTCCAGTGTGAATTCTCTGATGTTGAATGAAGTCTGAACTATTGCTAAAGCCTCTCCCACAATCCTTACATTCATAGGGCTTCTCCCCAGTGTGAATTCTTTGATGGTGAATAAGGTTTGAATTACAACTGAAGGCTTTTCCACAGTCACTGCATTCATATGGTTTCTCTCTGGTATGAATTCTCTGATGAATAGTATAACCTGTACTTTCACTAAAGGCTTTCCCACACTCATGACATTCATAGGGTTTTTCACCTGTGTGGATCCTCCGATGTCTAATAAAAGCTGAATTTTTTCTGAAGACAATTTCACACTCCTGGCATTTATACTGTTTTTCTCTGACATGAAATCGTTGATGTCGAATAAGGCTTGTGCTCCACCTGAAGGCTTTCTCACACTCATTACATTTGTAGGGCTTTTCCCCTGTGTGGATTCTCTGATGTCGAAAAAAGTCTGAACTTCGATGAAAATTTTTATCACATTCTTTACATATGTAAGATCTATGTCCTCCAGGAAGCCTCTGGTGTATGTCAGGGCATGTGCTGACACTGACGTCTTTCTCCAGTTCCTTATCCTTCTTACTTCTCTCCCCTATGAGGGTTCTCTCATCCTTCACTAGCCTTTGCAGAAACTCTTGCCTCATTCTCTCCTCGACAGTGTCTTCTTGCTGCTTCTCTACTCTAATCTCTAAACCACAGCCATCTTGAAAGGTAGAACCCAGGAAAATGTCCCTCTGAAGTCTGTCTGATATCACTGTGTGAAAGTTTGTTTCTTCAAAAATTTCTTGTTTTGGATTTGGCTCTTCACACTCTGTCCTGGTCTCACCATCTGACATAAGAAAGAGAAAACAAGAACTTGTTGAATTGAATTTCCAGTACAAATGTCACCTTTTACCAGTGTTGGAGTAGGGGGTGACAGCTGTGAAATAGGATCAAGTAATACTAAGAGGTTCAGAAAGACAGATAGCACTTGTGTTTACAAAGATGGCTTAAGGAACATAAGAGAATGAGAAGGCAAGGAAAAGGTTTCAATATTCAGTAAAGGATTTGAGGCTAGAAGGAAGTGAAAATAGTAGAGAATCACAGAATCAAAGTGCAAAGTTATAGATCAGCCTCTGTCAAAGAGTACTGATATGAAGTTATATATTTTAAGCATCTACTGCAGGACAGAAATTCCAAGAAGCATTTGGTGAATAAATAAAGTCAGTATAAACTCTATCCTAATGCAACAGAGAATCCACTGCTTCTCAAAGCAGCACATTCTACTTACAGATAGAGCTAATTTTAGGACTGTTTCCCTCTTGGTGGGAAAAAGAAACATACATTTATTAAGTGGCAGCTGTGTGCCAGGCATTGCGCTAAGTGCTTTCCAATATTATCTCATATGATTCCCATAACTAGGAGAACTGACTATGAGGTGGGCAATATTATTATGCCCATTTTGTGGTTGAGGAAACTGAGGCAGTCAGAGGTTAAGTGACCTGCCCAAAGTCACCAGAAATGAACTCAACTCTTTTTGACTCCAGACCCAGTGCTGTATCGACTGAGCCATTGAGATGCCTTTCTACCTGCCACACTCTGCCACAGCAGATGATAGGATCTTGACAAGCTAGAGGACAGAACTGAATCTATTAAAATGAAATTCAGGAGAGATACATATAAAGTTTTATACTTGGGTACAAAAAAATTAACTCCATTATTATAAGACATGAGAGGCATGGATGTAGCAGTTCTTATATTTCAAAGTCAAATTTTCTATTTAGTTCTGGTCTTTTCATTAAGAATGTTTGAAAATCTTCTATCTTGACGAATGTCCATTTTTGAAGGATTATACTCAGTTTTGCTGGGTAGGTGATTTTTGGTTGTAATGCTAGCTCCTTTGCCCTCCTGAATATCATATTCTAAGCCCTCCAGTCCTTTAATGCAGAAGCTGCTAAATCTTGTGTTATCCTGACTGTAGCTCCACTATAACTGAATTGTTTTCTTCTGTCTGCTTGCAATATTTTCTTTTTGACATGAAACTCTGGAATTTGGCTATAATATTCCTGGCAATTTTCATTTTGGTGTCTCAGGAGGCTATCAGTGGATTCTTTCAATTTCTATTTTACTCTCTGGTTCTAGAGTATCGGGGCAATTTTTCTAAGATGTAAGGGCTCTTGTGGACCCTCCCAGCTGTAGAGTGATTATCAATAGTCTATCAATAATAACTGTTACTGTTTGCCTCCCAGTCTAATGTCTTTCCTTCTCTTGGCCTCATTAAAGCAGCCATGCCCTGGCTACTTCTTAAACAGGCCTATTCAATGAATGGGCGTTACCTCACCCTAAGTGAGTACCTGCAAACACCTTGGCTTAATGGAGCCAAGGTCTCCCAGTGCATTCTGGGTCATCTCCAGTCATTCTGATAAATACTGGTCACTGGATTCAGATGGCTCTGGAGGAGAAGTGAGGCTGGTGACCTGCACAGCCCTCCCTCACTCAAAACAAAGTCAAGTGCAAGTCATGTCATAACTTCTCTAATGGCGTGGTCTTCTTAGGC
This sequence comes from Notamacropus eugenii, assembly GCF_028372415.1. Lineage (NCBI taxonomy): Eukaryota > Metazoa > Chordata > Mammalia > Diprotodontia > Macropodidae > Notamacropus > Notamacropus eugenii. The sequence continues at coordinate 9,031,994 of NC_092872.1, read as the reverse complement.
AACGAGGGACAAACACAATCACAAGATGTTCTAAAAAAGATCTGGGTGTTTTAGTAAAGAAGCTCAATATAAGTCTCAGAGTAATGTGGCAACCCAAGAGTTGAAGCAATCTTGAGTGATAGATAATAAGACGGATAGAGTCTCTAGGAATAGGGAAGTGATAGATAGATCCATTATATTTTAGCTTCTTGGGACCTTAACCCAGAATACTGTATTCAGCTGTGGATATCATAGTTTAAAGGCACAGATAAGCTACTAATCCAGCCCTAACATCTCCGACCTCCAGATTTGCATCTATAACTGCTTCTTGGGCATCTTAACCTGCATGTCCCATGGACATTTTAAATTCAACATGTTCAAAGCTGAACTCATTGTCCTCCCCACCCCCCAACATCCTCTCACCCTTCCTAATTTCCCTGTTACTGTTATGAGGAACCATCTTCTTCCCAGTCACCTACCTTACAACGTAAGTGTCATCCTTAACTCCTCATTCTCACCCCACATTTCCAGTCCATTGCCAAGGCCTATCAAATTCACCTTCAGAGCATCTCTTGCATGTGCCTTCTCCTCTCCTCTGACACTGCCACTACCATGGTGCAGGCCCTCATCATCTCACACCTGGATTAGCCTTCTGGGCAATCTCCCTGTCACAAGTCTCTTCTCACTCCAATCTCTCCTCCACTCAGCTATCAAAGTGATCTTCCTAAAGTGTAAATCTGATCACATTATACCCCTACTCAATCAACTTCATTAGCTCTCTATCTCCTCCCAGAGATTTAAAAATGTAATAGAGGGTTCTCTATTTAGTGTTCAAAGTTTTCCACAACCTGGAGCCTTCCTACCTTTCTTACATCTTACAATCCATCACTGGACTCTGCAATCCAGTGGTACTTGCCTCCCTGCTGCTCCTCAAATAAAACATTCTATCTCTCAACACTGGGTATTACTACTCATGCCTACAATGTTCTCTCTTCTCGTTTCTGCCTACTGGCTTTCCTAGTTTCTCTCAAGCCCTAGATAAAATCATGTCTTCTGCAGGAAGCCTTTCCTGATCCTTAATGCTTCTCTTTGTTATTTGAAATTTATCCTGTTGACAGCCTGTTTAGTACAAATAAGCATGTTGTCATCCTCACTATACTAGGAGTTCCTCGAGAGCAGGATTATTTTAATATTTCTAGGACTTAGCACAATGCCTCGCAATAGTAGGTGCTTAATAAATGTTTATCACTAAACAGAGGAGGGCAACCAAGATGGTGAAAGAAACATCATACAAAGATCAGTTAAAGGAACTGAGCATGTTTAACTTGGAGAAGAGAAGATTTGTAAGGAGATTATAGCTGTCTTCAAAAGTATCTGAAAGGCCAGCCTACGGAGGGAGCACCAATTCCATCTGGTCTCAGGAGGTAGAACGAAGAACAATGGGTGAAAGTTGCAAAGCAGTTAACTTAGGTTCAACGTCAGGAAAAACTTTCCAACAATTAAAGCTGTCTTGAAATAGAATGAAGGCAGTGAGGTGACTCAGTGGAGAGAGAGGTGGACCTGAGTCAGGAAGCCCAAGTTCAAATCTAGCTCTGTGACCCTGGGCAAGTTGACGTTTACCTCAGTTCCTACTCGGTCAATTGAGCTAGGGAGGGGAAAGGGAGGGAGAAAAATGTGGAACTCAAAATCTTATAAAAACATGAATGCTGAAAACTATCCTTACACAAAATTAAAAAAAAATACTATTTACAAAAAGTGTTCTTCATGATATTACGATAGTAGTAAGTTTTCATTTTTTAAATTCCCAGTTTCAGCGGGTAACTGATGTCCCATTGTGCAAACAAATGTCTGATTTCAAGGCTTGCCTATTAGAGCTCTGTCGCATATGTAAAACACTTTATACACTTTAAAGTGCTATTTAAATACTAGCTATTAGTAGTAGTAGTATTACGCCCCCATCTAAAAGTACTTCCTCTTGTAGGTGGCCAAGGGGTCTTCACAGGAGAGGAGGTTCCAGGCTGAGTTCTGAGAAACGCTGTCCAAAGTCACTCAAGTGTTATCTGTAACATATACACTAACTATAAGGGAAATTGGGCTGGGCCATGGGGGTCTGCTCATATCCTGAATGGCTAGAGATGACAGTAGTGGGAAAGATAGCACTGATGCCCCAAGAGTGGCATGTGAAAGAGGAACTCTGAGAAGCAAAGTGACGAGGTGCACTTGGTGGAGAAGTAAGTCTAAAACCTTGTCTGCTTTTCTGTATCATACATACATCATGACAACTTTATGGACTACTTCTTTAAGTATTCCCTAACATCTGTCTTATAGAAGTTGTACAGAATTCCACCAACAAAATTTTATTTTATTTATTATCTCTATTAGGACCTTTCCATCCTTCCTTTGGCTATATTTCTTCTGGCTACATTTTTCAAGGTGTTCACGGGTTGGGGTCAATCTTCTGGGCATCTAATTTATATGATCAGCTAGTCAGCACTACTCCCCAGTTATGCTAACATAGCTGACAAATTCTCTGCTTTGGGAAAAGTTGCTGCACAGTATTTCTTGTGTTGTGTTCCAATTAAAGAAGAGCTTTTCGATCTCACTGTTCCTGAGCTGTTTATGACAACTGAATGTCAACCAGACGTGTTCCCTTCTGTGGAAGGTCACTGCAAAGTTCTTCAGACTTGCTCAAAGTGAGATCTTCCCTCAATCAGGTTGTTCTTGCTAGAAGTTGTCGTTAATTTGCACGACAAACTGCCTTAGGACATAGAGACTTACCGTGCTCATCTGCTAATCTTGTGCAACTACTTTTTATCTTTTTTCTCAACTTGAGTTTCAAATCTCTAACCATTTTTATTCAAGTCCTTCCAGTTTTTGTATACTGTTTGTATACTGTTCTCCTTGGTGGAGAAAGGAGAAACAGAAGTTGAGGAGTTTTGTCTTGTCTCTTTCATTTGTCTGTTCCAGGCAGACTGGTCTGCCTTTTTCCTTGTTCATCTTGTTCTAAACTTACCTCTAAATGCCACTTTGGAAGAAATCCTGGCTATCTATTATCAAACATACGGAAAAAACTTCCAAATCATTAATAATTAAAAGAAGGCAAAGCAAAACAAGCCTGAGATTCTACTACACACTTATGAGATTAACAAAGACAACAGGAAGGGATGATCACTGGAAGAGACATGGAAAGACAGGCACCCTATTGGTTGGGACTCACCTCTATAGTTTATCTGGAGTTTGGCCCCCCTACCTAGAATTCCTTGCCTTTCTTGGTCTTTAAAACATACATTGTTCAAAGGCCAGCTCAACTCTTATGTGTTCCATGAATTCTTCCCTTACCATCCTACACTAACCATTCTCACTTCGGAATTCCATTGCACTTGTAGTCAATAAACCATAATTTGGCACTTAGTTTCAAATCTGTTTCAGTTTTTCTCTGAAGTGGCAGAAAAAAAAATTACTCCTTTGTAACAACTTAGCATAGTTTAGCAAAACTGCACAGTCCACCATCTCTCTGTCTGGAGGTGGGTTAGCTCCTGGAGAAGTCAGAGCAGGCCTAATAATTCTCTTGTATCCACAGGGCTGTAGAAAGAAATCGTCTGGTCATGCCACCACTCTGCTAAAAAAAAAAAAAATCTTCATTGGCTCCCTGATGCCTCCTAAACAGTGTTTCATACCCTTAGCCTGCAGATTCAAAGTCCTTACAAGCTGGCACCACCTTATGCCCTGTTAACACCTTTCAGGCAAAATGAATTATATGCAACCAGCACACTTGAACCTCTGCTACTTTCTTTGCTCCTGCTGTTCTGTCTGTACTGTCTTCCCTCTTCCCTTTGCCTACTGAATCACAGTCAATCCTTTAAAGGCCTACTCAACTGCCACCTATACTTCTCTAATACACTTATGTTGTTAATGTCTGGTAATTCTATTTCAATATAACTAATTTCCTTTGTAATCCTGTATATTTTATCTGAGGCATTTAGGAACATTCTTCTTTGAAAGGATCTGTAGGCTTTGCCAGACTGCCAAAAGGATCGAAGACACATAAAAAAGTTAAGAATCCCTGCTATATACTATTATGTATGTTTGTGCCTCACCTTCCTACTAGAATGTAAACTCAGGTGAGGGAAGGGACATGTTATATCTAAACTTGTATCTCCCTGTTCTTCACAGTAATCTGCAGGTAGTGGGCAATTAATAAATGTTTAATGAGTGAATTAAAATGTTAATTAATTATTGAGAAGGGACTCAGTAATTACAAGCTGACTTACTGATTAGTGGACAAGGAATGGAGACATGATAACAAACCAGATGAAAGGCCTAAGGGTTCAAGAAAATGAAATACAAAAAGTAGTGAGTGATGAGAAGAATCAGGCATACTGGGCTATCAGGACTCGGCATACTGGCTCATAAGGACTCGGCATACTGGGCGATAAGGACTTGGCATACTGGGCTATAAGGACTTGGCATACTGAGTTATAAGGACTAAGTTCTGTACTGAGTGACTATACACATGTAACCAATTGAAGAGAAGGGAAAAGGATGGGAAGGAAATAGAATTTATTGTTTTCACTTTTACAGGGGTAATGGTAATCTGCCTACTCATATAACAATGCTTAACCCTGACAAGGACAGAAACTTAATGTCATAGATATACTTCTTTCAACTGAATAACTGATTTGAGTTCAGAGAATTTCTAGAGGTCCTTTCTACCTAGTGACTCAAAGAATAAACACCTGCGAAACGTTTCTATGATGTTTGTTTCTCAGCATTTTGTAAATAATATGGACTGTGTGTAAAAGGGGGAAACTGACAACGTTCCCCTTACTCACTGGAGCATATCCTTCTTAGGTCCTCTTCATCCAGACTGCTCTGCAGATCCACAACCCACGGTTCTTCCCTTTGGTCCAGATGGGAGATCATGGCAGTTTTTAAAAATGGAAATCCTGTTTGAGGCAAAGAGAAAAACAGTTAAGTTAAAGAGAACGTAAGAATTGGGCCCACTAGAAAAGGGTAAAGATGGTAGCAGAAGCTAAGACACAGATAAGTGCTGAAATGAATAGGACAGAGACATGAACCTAAAAGCATCCTGTATAAGCCAGGAATGTTGGGACAGAAAACCTTTACTCAGGATTTTAAAAAACCAAGAAAGGTCTAATGATGATATGAAACTAATTTATTTGTAAAATCCAGAGGCAAGTAATTCTCACAAGGTTATCTACCTCTGTTCTATTCCACAGAAGAGCTACTTCTTGAATGACTTCTAAAATAATTATTTGTACAAACAACTAACCTGATTATGTAGACAAGTAACAGATCAAAGAACCTGGAATACACCACATGATAAATGAATAATCAAGAAAACTGTGATTAAAGAGCTACACAGAAGTATGAGCAAAAACAAATACGAACAAAAACTACTGTCTCAGCCTTGTCACAGGAAAGCAGGACAACCAGACTGTGCTGTGAGAGTTCTATGTTTATGATTTAAAAAAGGTACAGTATTGTTTTTTATCTTCGGTCACTTGGGTATGTAAACCTGAGCTAATAAAAGGAGACGTAACTAAAAAGATCTGTTACCTGCCACTGTGTCTCAGAATTCAATCTGCTGCCTCTGCTCATACCCTAGGGACAAAGAGCTATCTATATATTGGGGACAGAGGGGCTGTAAGGCATGATGTTCAGTACCCCCATTCTTACCAGTTCAATGTAATGAAAGAAATTTGGGGCAGCAGTGGTAACGAATTAGATCAAGGACCCCTAACTTTTTCTGTGTCATGGATCCCACAGCAAAGACCACAGATCCTTTCTCAGAATAATATTTTAAAGGCATAAAATATATAGGATTACAAAAGAAACCAATTACACTGAAATATAGCTATCAAAAACATTTTATAAAAAAAAGTTCACAGAACTTTCAGATTTCAAGAACTCCTGAACTAGATAAATGGAACATGGACGGAAGGAGATGGAAAATAATGACTATTAAAGCAATGAGCAACAGGGAAACTAGGGATGTTAGCAGTAGGATAAGACAATACATATTTTTTAAATTTCAAAAAAGTTAAAAGAGAAGGAAAATAAATTGATATGTTTTTACTCACTGAGCTGTACACACACACACACACACACACACACACACACACACACACACACACACACACACCTTTTAGGCACTCTCCATCTGGTACAACTTGTGGATCCAGACCCCAAGGTTCTTCCCCTCGCTCCAGCTTAGAGATCACTGCAGGTTTGGGAAATGGAAATTCTGCTCAAAGAAACAGAATGGGTCAGGATGGTGAATAAAGTTATACAGAGTTGTCCCTGAATTCTATCTCAGTTTGTGCATACAGGGAAGAGAAGGGAATTGCCCATGAAAACTGTGAAGAAAGTATAGAGGCAAGTAAGGAATCAGGTCAGGCTTATACTCCCAGGAAGACTAAGTAGGGTCAGGGAGTTCTAGGTTTCAATCAAGAGGAAAAACAATTCAGAAAAAGATGGGAAAATTCAACAGAACACGTACAAGATCTTAAGAATGACTCCCATATATAAAAGAGGGGCTGGGGTCTCCTTTAGAGAGCTAGGATAGCAAAGTGGAGGATTCAGCATGGAATGTCATCTAACTTCCATTGCAAACAGAACAAAGTCCCCCAAAGAATAAGAAACAAAATCTTGCTTTAGGGCCAAAGGAATCTCAGGGCTCTCTCCAGTTGGGAATCCTTGAGAAGCAGCATGGTAATCTAAAGGCCTTTAGTCATCACTGTGTTATTAAAGACCCCATAACATCTAATAAGGAAATCAGGAAGCTACAAAAGTTGGATTCTAAGTCAAAATAAGTCAGAAATCTTACCCAAGGAGACTATATTTCCATAGTTTTCCAGCATCACGTCCCTGTACAAGGCCCTCTGAGGAGGGGCCAGATCTGCCCATTCCATCTGGGTAAAGTACACTGCCACATCCTCGAACATCACCAACTCCTGAAACAACAGATTCCTGCTGCCCCAGGGACAATTCCAGCTTCTGTGAAGTGCAAAATTTGTAGCACAAAGGACCAGAAAATGGGACCTATTGGTATATACCACTCCAACAAGTTGTGCTAGGTAGGTATCACATAGGGAAGGAATATAAAGTAAAAGTATAATCACGGAAATAGGAGAATGATTTGGTAAGTACTCCAGTCCCTTTGTCTGGACATTTGTTCTTTTTCAAAAATTAATTTTTATTATTCTCTTTTGTTTTTACATCATCTGTATTTCTCAATGTATCCCTTCCAGAGAGTCATCCCTTATAATAAAGGATAAAAAAAGAGGGGGAAAATGTTTTTTTTTTTAATTAACCAAATTATCCAAAAAGTATGAAATTATATGCAACGTTCCACATTCAAAGTCCCCCACCTCTGCAAAAGAGCAGAGGGAGAAGCCTTTTCATATATATTCTTTAGATGCAGGTTGGCTCATTTATTGCATTCACTGATTATTTTGTGGATGTTCTGTCCATTTCCTTTTGTGGCAGTCATCATATTCACTTAAAGGTAAACAAAAACATTTTGTTTTCCTGGGTTCATTTACGTTTATTTTGCACCAGTTCGTTTATGTCTTCTCATGCTGCTCAGTATTCATCACATCCACTGCATCTTTACAACAAAGCAATATTCCCTTATAGTAATTTACCACAACTTGTTTGGCCATTCTCCAATGGATGGACATGTACTTTGTTTCTAGTTCTTTGCTACTACAGAAAGTGCTGCTATAAATATATCGGTGCATTTGGGACTTCTATGTTTGTCCTGACTTCGTTGATATATACGGCTAGCAGTGGCATCTCTGGAAGGTTTAGACATCCAAATTCCTTTCTATAATTGACATAATTAAATTATTTAACCCAACTTTTTTTTTTTTTTTTGCTTAGAATACTAATTTTATTGAATTTTTATACCCAGGCCTCCAGGGTTAGATACTTTAGGGTTGTCTCACTACAAACCTAGAAACCTTCAGCCTCTAGAACAAAAACAAAGCAAGTTCAACCATCCAACCCAGGATCATTCTACTCTTCTTTCTCCATCCGGGTTCCTTCAAGGCTGAACTCCTAGAATGCATATAGCTACCTGATATAAATACAAGCATTTCAGTTTCACTGGAGCTCTCCTAACCATGAATCCATTTCTCTCCCACTATCTATTTTGTATAATTCCTACCTTAAAGTCCTAGCTAAATCTAAGACCTTATTCTGCAAGGGTCACTAACTCTACAAATGCAAGCTTGGCGCAGTGGAAGAATCCATGATTCAGCAGATTGCCAAGGTGATGCATAATGAAATTTCAGTCTAATAAACATCCATATATTTTTCACTGCAACTGTTGTTTAGATACGCCTCTCCCATTCTATACTTGTAAAGATGATTTTTTTTTAAACCCAAGCATGAATCTTTGCATTTATTCCTTTAAATTTCATCTTATTCAATGTAGCCCATTGTTGTAGTCAGCCAAGATACTTTTGAGTACTGTCATTTAAGTTAGGTATCCCTCCCATTTTCATTTACAAATCTGACCAAATTTGCAAATATGCTTTTTTAGTAGGTGGTATATCTACTAGAGTCACCCTTGTGGGCTAGGTTAAGGAACTGAAACCACTCTCAGGACTTAGTTGGCTCGGAGCACTAAAGGCTGAACCCACTGACATCACTTCTTGGCTGCCCAAAGAGCTCCAGCTTTTGTAAGATATTTGGCAAGTGGACCACCACGGACAACTCAAGAGGAAGAATAATGAGCTCAGTTTACCCAGTTCTTAACATCTTTCTTTTATGTCCCTGTTGAATAGCCTTCTTCTGCTATAGCTAAGTAAATCTCCTTTTTTCAAACTCGACTGACCTATAAGTGTCTAATTTCATTCCAACATTGAACCTAAACAACTAGGCGGCTAGCCTAAGTGAGATCCAAGGAATAGCAACTTTAATCAATACTAAATGCATCTTTGTATTAATTGCTATAGAGACATACTCTAGTCCCTGACATTACCTCAGTGGATAGTTTTAGCTTCAACATCTTGGTCATACCGAGTTGGGCCTTTCTTCCTGTCAACTGAACCCTAGTTCTGACACAGTACGAGGAGAAAGATGGTATCACAGAAAGGAACTTGGACTTGTACTTAAAAGAACTAGTTTTGAATTCTGGCTCCAACATTTATTTGTCACATGGGCAAGTCTCAACCTTCACTTACCCAATGGAAACGGGGAAACGTTCTCTTTCCCTTTTTTTCCCCCTCAGCCTCCCCAGCTGCAAAATTGGGAAGAGATTTACACACTACTTACTTCAGTGGGTCACTGTAAGGAAAACACTTTGTAAGCCTTAAAGCAGAAAAGCATTGCCTTCTCTTATCTCAAACAACCAGCTCTAAGTTTTCTTTTTAGCACCCAGCACAGTGCTTAACACAAAGCATCCTTTGTGTTAGTATCAATAAAGGTTTGTTGAAGGAGTGACTGAAAACAGCTTTCTCTTCCTTTCACCCTTAGTAGATGACCTGGCCTGACTTTATAAGGGAAGGATGAAGTCACCTGTGAGAGTTCCTTCAGAAACACTAACATTCACCATAATGTAGCATTTCATCACATCTCTACTCATAGCCTCCCTATAGGTACACAGAGAAGAAACAAGTTCCGTTTTTCTCTTCTGGATCTCACTTCCCAAAACTACGTACGTCCTTCTCTGGCAATCTGTGGGGTACATAATATCCCTACCCAAAAAAGCTCACAAGCCCATGTAAGCTATTTCTCTTATTCAACCAAAAGGTTCAGAGAGGTTGGGACCTCTCCAGGGTGCCACAGGTAGTAGACCCACAGGGTCCCTCTGACTCCAAATCCATTACTCTTTCCTCTGTACCACATTGCTGTGTGAATTGTAGACCTGACACAGAACTAATCTCTGTCAGGGAATGGTTTCCATTTATCCCTCATACCTATTTGGATTTCCTTATACCAAGTTCAATCATATAGTCATTTGACAAGAATTTTTTCAATTCATGTGAGAATACTGAGGTTGAAACCAAGTAACAGCCGTAACTCACATTTTGTCTAGCACTTGACAGTTTATAAAGAACTTCCCTATTAAGAACCCTATGGGGTTTATTATCCTTATTTTATAGATAAGGTAACTGAGAAGTTAAGAGATTTATTCAAAGTCACCCCTAAGAAAATAGCAGAGTTGGGGATCAAACCCAGGCCTGAGGGCTCCACATTCAGTGATCTATTACAACTTATTAACATGACAGTAAAGAAGACATATGGGCATGAACAAATTTAGAAGTAGCAAGGCTCATCTCTTAAAAGATATAGCAACATTTACATTTCCAAATGAAAACTATACTCTTCAGGACAGGTGTTTGGGAAGCTCTACAGTTATTGTAAAGATGTCATCACTGATCAAACCCCTTATGATACTATTTTGGGACTATTAGGAAAGCATTTAAGAAAACCAGTCTCATCACTTTATAGACACATTTTTATTTATTTATTTAAACATACACATACATGCAAGAAAAGCCAGCCCAAACAACAACCGAATCACCCAGCTTGATCACCCATCTTATCAACCAGGTTTTGCTCTAAGAAAAAGCAGCAGTCTGATGGAGGGGCAAGCATGCTGGTCTGGCAGCCATGCGACCTGGTTCTGCTATTAACTAGTTGGGTGACCTTGGGCAAATCTTCCCCCTTCCGGGCCTCTTTCATCATTATTATTAAATAACTAGGTTGGATTAAATAGTCTCTGTGGGCTCTTCCAGATCTAACATTCTAAATTTCAAGAAACAAAATGAAAAACAAAGTGTGTTTTGGCTTTGTAAAAGTCAAATCAACCTTCAAAAGGCAACAATTTGCTAGTTTTTAACTTCTTTTTCAGGGCTAACCATTATCTCTAGCTTAGAATGTTCACAAACAAACACAATACTGAATATATTATATAGTCTGCCCAAGACAGAGTATGAAACACTCCTACTTCCCATGACCTTAGGTGTTTTAATTCTATTAATGAGGTCTGAAGTTGCATTAGATTGGGGGAGCACAGAGAACAGGTAGGGAGAAAGCTGCCACACACTGTTGGCTCGGATTTAGCTTTTGTTTTTTCCATATACAGCTGCTAATTATGTCTCCTATCCTATATTTATACAATTAATTGAAAAAAACCACCTTAAATGCAGAACTTGACATTTATCCCTATTATGTTTCAGTTTGTTGCTTCTGGCCCATTGTTCATAAGATTTATAACGAGAAGAGACATCTGAGATCATCAAATTCAAGCCCCTCCTCCCAATATATAGAGGAAACCGAGGCACAGAGAGAGGAAGAGACTGGCTCCATGATACAATTAGTAAATAGAAGAATCAGGATTTGAAAGTAGATCCTGACTCCAAAACCAATACTCTTTCGCTTTTATTAGGATTTTGTAAGTTTTGACCACCATATTAGTGATGCCTCTGAGGTTTAGATCAACTACAAATTTAGTCAACGGTGTCATCTCTAACTCCAGCCAAGTCACTGATAAGATTGAGGGGCACTGCCTCTATCCCTGCTTCCTGAGGGGAACAAAGCAGTAGTACCATTCTCTAATTGTTTCTATACTCCAATAACATACCCACCTCTTCTTTGGATTCATTTCTACTTTAAGCTACAGTCCCTAATGATAACACTGCCGGTAGATGCATGCGTGGTCACCTCCGATTTCAGGCACAGGATTCAACAGATTTGTTCCCTGGCTTCTGCATTAGCTCATCTCCATCTTGATTGGCTAGGAAAGGGCAGAATGAATCACAGCTCACCTGGGGCTTGGTTGTCATGACTCCTGTGCTCCCCTATTTTGTAGGGGCAAGAACCTCAGGAGCTGAAGAAGGAAAGAGAGCAAGAGATCACATAAGTTACATCCTTGGACCCATCTGTACTCCCCACCTAAATCACATATGCCCACAGTGGATTCAAGATGTTGGTCCTTCCTTCTTGAAAAGGACCAATGACAGGAGGCTGACATCTTGACTTGCAAGTGAATTTGATCTGAATGAGGCAGGGTTTGCAAAGTCAGCTCCTGACTCGTTAGAGTTCAGTGGCTAGATAAAGGTCAGGACAACTGGCAATGAACCTGATGCAGTGAGACCTGGGCCTTTTTAAGGGAAGTCTTTCCCAGGTCTCAGTAATTAAAAGCTAGGTAAGAATGGAGGCAAAATAGAGAACTGACTCGAATGTTTAATCATACAAGTCATTCCCCAATTGATAAATGGTCAAAGGATATGAACAGGCAATTTTCGGAAGAAGAAATTAAAGATATCTATAATCATATGAAAAAATGCTCTAAATCACTATTGATTAGAGAGATGCAAATCAAAACTACTCTGAGGTACCACATCACACTTATAAGATTGGCAAACATGACAGAACAAGAAAATGATAAATGCTGGAGAGGATGTGGAAGAGTTGGAACACTAATTCATTGTTGGTGGAGCTGGGAGCGCATCCAACCATTCTGGAGAGCAATTTGGAACTATGCCCAAAGGGCTACAAAAATGTGCATACCCTTTGACCCAGCAATATCGCTACTAGGACTGTATCACCAAGAGATCATAAACATGGGAAAGGGTCCCACATGTACAAAAATATTTATAGCAGCACTCTTTGTAGTTGCCAAAAACTGGAAGTCAAGGGGATGTCCATTAATTGGGGAATGGCTGAATAAATTATGGTATCTGAATGTAATGGAGTACTATTGTGCCATAAGAAATGATGAACAAGAAGACTTCAGAAAGGCCTGGAAGGACTTATATGACCTGATGCTGAGTGAAAGGAGCAGAACCAGAAGAACTTTGTGCACAGCAACGACCACAGTGTGCGAGAGTTTTTTTTGGTAGACTTGGAATTTCGTAATAACGCAAGAACTTCTTTAAAAAAAAAATCCCAATGGTGGTTCTCTAAGGCAAAATGCCTTCCACACTCAGAGAAAGAAATATGGAAGTCATTCGCAGAATGCAGCAGATCATGCTTGTGTATGTGTATGTTTTTGTGTATCATGTTTTGATTTGTTATATGATTTCTTCCATTTATTTTAGTCCAACTACATAGCATGACTATAGTGAAAATGTACTCAAGAGGAAAGTATATGTAGAACCTATACAGAATTGTATGCAGTCGTGGGGAGGGAGGGGGGTCGTGGGGGATAGATGTGGGGGGGATAAAATCTCAATTGTATGGCAGTGATTGTTAAACATTAAAAAAAAAAAAAAGAATGGAGGCAAAAGATGGCCTAGTGTGCCTTCACAAAAGAATCAATCTTTGAGGAGATGACCCTTAGGTTTTTAGCTAAAACAGAGATAACTGCTCTATACACTCACTCTGAGCCATCAAAAGTCGAACAACAAGGAAGGAAGGCTTGGGCTGGGGCCAATTACTGGTTATTCAGTGAGAGGCAGAGTTCTTTGGGTTCAAAGGCATAGACAAGTTGAATCTCAACGGACTTGGACACAAGTTTCTCATTAAAAGACTGCTGTTAAGAAGGAAAATGATTAGCAGCAATGCCTCCGTGCCAAAAACGTTGCTTGAGGACCAGAGGATTGAGTTAAAAGGTAAGACACAAACCTCCACGATTACCCACAAAAGAACTGGGAAAGAGCAGTTAAAGGAGCCACCAGGCCACAAAAAGCAACGAATTCCAAAGATCAAAAGGAAGAGACTGGACAGAAGACAGAAGGACAGGAATATTCAGCGGACAGAGGATATGGCAGTGTGACTGATGCACTGCTTCACCAATCACTGTTAACACCGTAAATCAGAGCTCTTCGAAAGGAAAAAAGTGTTTTAAGCATACTGTGAAAAATAATTGCATGCAGTCTTTTAAAATGGGCCTGTCCCGCCATTGGCTTGGAGACCTTCTGGGGGAACTCCAACGTTCTACAGGTGAGCACTTACCACGCAACTTCTTCCGACCCGGAGACCGGTTCTCTATTGTCTTTACCTAGCTGCCTTCGCACGAAACTACTACGTAAAAACACCAACCCACCCGCAAGAAACGTGTTCTCTTCTAAATGGGGAGGGTCTTCAGCCACGGAAAACACGTGACCGCTCAAACAAACCCGGCAAAGGAGGCTGGAAACGCCAAAGAAACACGGGAAGCTGAGGCAGCTGGGTGGGCCTGGAGGGGGTCAGACCCAAGTCCCCACCCGCTTCGGACACCGCGTGGCCGTGCCGTCCTGACTGGGGGAGTCTCGGTCAGAGGCAAACCACCCGCGAGTCAAGACGTCCCCCTCCTGACAGTTCCCAACAAGCCACCTCCTCCCTATCCTCGCTGGGCAGACCCTCGCTCGCTCGCTGGCCCACGGCCGACACCCCGCACTTCTCCTGCCTCCCCCGCCCCCCACAACGCGCCAGTCTTCTCGGACATCCCCTTCCTGAGCACCCCACGACGGCCTTCACGGCAAGCGTTACCACCGTAAGGTGGAGGCGGCCTCGGTTTCCGCACCACGCACGCACGGTGCCCGTGGGGGATGGCTCTAGATCTAGGGGGAGCCGCGGCTCTCGTGGCTCTAACCACGTGGATCGTGGAAAGCTTCGGAGACAAGGGAAGCACCGGCCCGGCCTGCCGTGGGGCGGCGATGGGGGGGGGGGGGGTCACACCTACGGCCCTCCTCCCGTCTCCTCGAGCTTCTCGGGCCTCGGCGACGCTTCTACCACGTGCGGCCTAGGGAGACCCGCAGCCGGGAGCGAGGCGGGGCCGGCGCGTCTCCCCAGGAATCGGGGGTGCGGGTGGGGTGGTTCTGGGGGGGGCCGTGGGGCGCGCCCGGCCCCTCAGCTTCCCCGCCACTTACCGAGACACAGTCCGCGAGGGAGTGCCGTGGAGAGCGCCGCCGGAAAGGCTCGGCGCCCCCTCCGAAGGACGCAAGCCGGACGGTTAGGAGAACAATGGCGGACCTGGAAGTCAGCGCGTCATCCGGCACCTTCCGGGACTGGGCGCGAGCCGCCATCTCTAGGACGCGAGGAGGCCGCCTCCTCTCGCTGGTTTCTTTGTTCCGATTCTCCGCCCCTTCTCCCGAAGCCTCGGGAACGGGGGCGGGGAAATGAAAGTGGGAGGAGGGGCCTATCTCCATTGGGTGGGGACTCGGAGGCTCACCCAATGAGCAGGGGAGCCTGGGGAGAGGGCGGGCCTGCTTCTCCTCTGCCACAGGCGCACAACAGCAGGCGTGGTACTCGTTACTCGTCTCGATTTAAGAAGCAAAGCAGCATTTTTGGGTCAGGATAAAAGATCAGTTTAAAAAAAAGGAGGGGACGGCGTGTCCCGGTGAGTGCGTAGTGCTGCCCTTGCAGGGAAGGCGCTAACGTAGGGATGGGGAGTCCTAAGGACCGGGAGTCGGTGTATTTAAGGAAACGTGGAGGCCCTGCCTTTGACTGGGGCCACTTGGGGTCAGAACCAGGTGCAGGAAAGTGAGCAGAACGTGTTTGTTAAAGGACTTGGAGGTCGGTAAGCGACCAGATGTTCCCGAGAGCGAGGCTGAGAGTTCGTAGGAGTCCGAGCTGCCCCTGTCCGAGCTTCCCTCCTGCGTGACATTCTGTGTAACATTGTGTAACATTCTGTGTAACATTGTTACCAGTGACTTTGATAGAAGCTGTCAGCCGAGACACTGAGCAAGGTGCGTGCAGACCACAGCGAGGCTTTCCTTGTGTAGGCTGCCTTCCTTTCCAGGAGAATCGCAATGTCCATATGGCAAAGAGCCACAGGAGTGCTGGGTAGTCCGTGCCACCAAGACTGAGAAACCAGGACATACGAAACTGAAAAGAGCACGAGCCGCGAAAAGGAGAGCAGGAACACGTCAGGGAGGTTGCCAGGGCCAATCTCTGGTCTAGAGGACCCTGATTTTAGAGAACTTACCCAAGAAGAGAGGGTGTACCTCTCTTCAAGGGAGCAAATGTTTGTTCCAAAGCTTATCTCAATTGCTGTGTGTTTAACATGATTGCACATGCCATGCATGTATTAGATGGCTTGCTGTCTTGGGAAGGGGAGATTGGAGGGAAGGAGAAAAATTTGGAACTGAAAATCTTCTAAAAATAAATGTTGAAAACTATCTTTCCATGTAATTGGAAAAAATAAAGTATTTACAGACAAACAATTCTTGTTCACCTAGTCTTTTAAGCCATGACTGAGGTAAAGCTGTGGTTCATCATTACTAATATGTATGTATTTTGTTACTCAAAGGCAGCTGAGGGAGAATAAATGGGTGGTGAGATACCCAGTATCCAGGGAGAGAAAGAAATATATCTTATTACTTCTGAGATCTTTCCTAGCACATTGAGGGCACAGGGCTACACAGAAGAGATATTTTATTGATTCATATTTTTATAACCTCCCAGATGAAGGAAACAATGTGGATCAAGATTATCCACTTTAATAGGTACAAAATAGGCTTAGCTATTTCTGATGGGGGGGAGAAGGTTGTGAGTTGGGAACTGGTATTGCCCTACCACGGCTCATCCTTGGCTTATTCATAATAACTGCTGCCTTAAATCCTATTCATTTGCAGTTAAACAAAGCTGGAGAATATCATGAAACTGATGACTGAATTTTTGTAATGTAGTCTCAGGCCTTCCGCAAAGCCAGGAAATCTCTTTATACTTTCCTATCAACTTACCATCCCATTCACAACAATAACTCTTCTTAACCTTTTTGTCCCTCCTCAAACCACGCATGACTCTCCCCAGTTTTCAGGCTGAGAATTTTGTCTCATATCTTACTGAAAAAAATTGAAGACATTTGCCATGAGCTTGCTCTTGGCCCCTTTTCAACTCACATCTCCCAGATGCTATCCACCGCTTTGCTCTACTTTTACTTTTGCCTTATGTTTTTCTTGCCAGGGCACATCCCTCTATGTGCCCAAGTAATCAATCCCATTCTATACCATCTCCTTCAGCAGATTGTCCCCTCTATCACCACTACTCTCTCACTTATTTTCGATCTTTCTCTGACTTCTGCTTCTCTAGTATGCCCATGTCTTCCCCATTCTCAAAAAACTTTCACTTGAGAACAATTTGGAACTATGCTCAAAGGGCTATAAGAATATGCATAGTATTTGATCCAGAAATACCATTACTGTCCTTAAAAGATTTTTAAAAAGAGAAAAGAAACTGTACAAAAATATTTAAAGCAGCTCTTTCTGTGGTGGTTAGAACTGGACATCAAGAAGATGCCCATCAGTTGAATGGCTGAACAAGTTGTAGGATAGGATTGTCATGGAATATTATTGTGGTATAAGAAATGACAAGCAGGATGACATCAGAAAAACCTGGAAAGACTTATGTAAACT
The DNA here is from genome assembly GCF_028372415.1 of Notamacropus eugenii. Taxonomy (NCBI): domain Eukaryota; kingdom Metazoa; phylum Chordata; class Mammalia; order Diprotodontia; family Macropodidae; genus Notamacropus; species Notamacropus eugenii. The sequence continues at coordinate 9,014,697 of NC_092872.1, read as the reverse complement.
TATAACAAGTGAAGGGAGCAGAACCAGGAGAATATTTTTTACATAGTGATAATGTTTAATATAAAATTTTGGAATAATCTCTTTGTTCTCTCTGAAGTAAACTCAGAGAGTGCCTCTTCCTATGTCAGCAAAAGCCAGCCAAGGCTGACTCTACATTCCTTAAGGAGACCTTTAACCTAAGACACTATATCTTATTATCTATAGACACATACTATGTTATGGCATATCTTGAATAATGGGACTTTCCTTTGTATCTTATTATCTATAGACACATACTATGTTATGGCATATCTTGAATAATGGGACTTTCCTTTGTATCTTATTATCTATGGCATATTAATGGTAAAGAAAATATAGACATCTTAGGTCGTAATTTCTATTGAACATTGTTTATCCTTTCCTATGTCAGTTATCTGTTTAGGGCAGGAAGCCTGCCACTTACTAGTGGTGGGATTTCTTTCCTTATCACCGAGACATATGCTTACCCAGCCTGGAATCCCAAGGCCTGACTGACATTGCTTTGTTAATTGTCCTGTCTTACTGAATTTATGATTTGCTTAATTAGGAGAGTTTCTTTCTCACGGCAAAATGTACTTAAGACAGATGATTTCTGTACTAGGTAGTCAGAGTCACCTCTGACTCCATAGCGCTATGACTGTTATCTTTAAGAGGGAATTAATTAATTAATAAATAACACATGCCTTTAGTCTGATGTTTTTCCTTTAACCAAGTTTTCAGGTTAACAATAGTTACAGACATAGTGTCCAAAGATCAACTTCCTTAGCTGTTCTCAGCAATGCAATGACCCAAGATACTTCCAAAGGATTCCTGGTGAAAAATGCTATTTACCTCCAGAGAGAGACTTGATGTTGTCTGAATAGAGACCGAAGCACAGTATTTGTCTCTCTTTATCCATCCCTCCCTCCTTCTCCCCCACCCCCATCTTTCGTTGAGTCTTATTGCACAAAGTGACTACTATGAAGGTTCAGGAGCTAGGTCATCTGAAAGAATTCAGCAGGCAGATATTCTCTCCCAGTCAAGATGGTTTTACTGATGCAAAAGCAGTGGGCTAGCTCTGGGGGAGAGGAGGGAGGAGACTATCAACTTTCAGAGGGACAGGGGCTTGTTTTAATACGCAATTTTTGTGTGCTCAGTCAAGACTTGAATATGCTTCTGCCTGAATAGTTAATCACAGGAAAGAAGTGTCAGGAAGGAGAAGCGTGTGTTGGGTACATTTCAGAACAGTTCAAGGATGTGATCACAAACCAAGGAACTTAGCTTGCTCCAGTTTGCGGAGGAGGGCTAATCACAGAGTATGAACTGAATAAGCAAGGTTTTTGTTGACTGACAGAGCTTCCCGTTACTGGGCAGACTTAGATGAGGCTGGACATAGTTGCTGGACAAAAGTCAGCCTCATCATAAGCTATAACAGATTGCTTACTGTCATGGAAAAAGGGTAAGGGAAGGAAGGAGAGATAAAATTTGGAACTCAAAATTTGAAAACAAAAAACATCGAAAAACCAGTGACTGTTAAAATTATTTTTACATGTAAGGGGGACAAAATAAACATTATTAATAAAAACTCTCAGTTTATTCATCCATCCCCATTTTTTATCATTCCACATCTCTCCCTTTGTTTTGTGCCAAACACCTTGGAAAAGGCCATTTACAAGAGGTGCCTCCACTCTCCTTTCATTCTTTTTTTTTTTTTTTAACTCTCAGCAGTCTAGCTTCTGGCTTTGTTATTCAAATAAAGCTGATCTTTCCAAAATTCCCAATGACCTCTTAATTGTCAAATCTAATGACCTTTGGTCATTCCTCATTCTTCTTGACCTCTCTGCAGCCTTTGACACTGTTGACCACCTTCTGAGTGGTTCAGTTCATACAAGGATGGGGTCCAGATAAGAGTGAGTAACTGGTCATGAGACTTACGCTCCTCTACCACACATAATTAATAGACAGATAGACTCATAATTTTTTAAGACACACAAAGGGCATTTATTATGGTTGACATCAGTTATTGGAAGCAATAACTGAGTTGAGGCCAAAGGATGTGAAATAATTCTTCCTTGGCAAACACCTACGTCATTGGTGATCCTTCAAATGCTGATTGATACCATCACTTATGCATAGATATAGTCCCAGATTTATTCCTATAAATTTTTTGTATTTATTTAATATCAAATTTTTTCCCAGTAACATGTAAAGACAATTTTAACAATTTAACAACAATTCAATTTGCTTTTAAAATTTTGTTCCCTTTCTCTGTCCTCCTCCCTCCCTTTGAGAAGGCAAGCAATTCTATATAGATTATATATGTGTAGTCATGCAAAAGCTATCCATAAGAGTCATGTTGTGAAAGAAAACATAGACAAAATTCAAAAAAAGAAAGTGAAAAAAACCCCAAAGTTGCTTCAATCTGTATTCAGACACCATCAGTTCTTTCTCTGGGGATGCATCAATAGCATTTTTCATCCTCCAGCCTTCAGAGATATCATGAATCAGTGTATTGCTGAGAATAGCTAAGTCATTCACAGTTGATCACCATGCAATACTGCTGCTACTTTGTACCCAGTACTTTTCACTTTGCATTAACCCATGGAAGTCTTTCTAGGTTTTTCTGAGAGCATCCTGCTCATCATTTCTTATAGTACAATAGTATTTCATCATAATTATATACTGCAGCTGATTCAGCTACTCCCCAATTCATAGATGTCCCCTCAGCTTCTAAAGCTTCACCCCCAGAAAAGAGCTGCTATAAATATTTTTGTACACGTACGTTCTCTTCTTTTTTGTTTTTTTAATCTCTTGGGATGCAAATCTAATAGTGATATTGTTATATCAAAGGGTATGCATGGTGATATAGCAATTTGGGCATTGTTCCAAATTGCTTTACAGTTCAATCAATTCATAACTCCTATGACAGTACATTAATATCTCATTTTTCCCCACATCGCTTCCAACATTTGTCATTTTACCTTTTCTGTCATGAGGTAGTACTGCAGAATTGTTTTAACCTGCATTTCTCCAATCAACAGTGAGTTAGAATATTTTTCATATTGCTATAGATAACTTTGATTACTTCATCTGAAAACTGATTATACCTTTTGATCCTTTACCAATTGGGGAATAGCTCTTATTTTTATAAATTTGACACAGTTCTCTATATGTTAGAGAAATGAAGCCTTTATCAGAGAAACTTGCTTCAAAATTTTTTCACAGCTACTGTTTGTGAGAAACGTGGTTTGGGAATCGCAGCACTTTTCAGGCAAGGTCAAGGGGTTAGCTCCCAGGATGAGCTGCCACTGCTTGTTACTTTCCTGGTAGTGTGTCCTCTGGAAGACCCACATGATAGATTCATTCTCATTGAATGAACTCAGAAACAAGGCAGGAGTGAGATTACACAGTTCTGTCCTTCCTGTTAGAGTTAGGGTTAGTTCAAATTCCTCAGGGTTTCATTACTTTCCCTATATTCCCTCCTCATGCAAATTACACAGGTGTGGTAGTGAGGATGCTTGTGACCCGGACATGACATCTAGGATCCAAGCTGTTTGTCCCATCCCCTCTCTTTCTAGTTCCCGCCTGAAGCCAAGATGTACTGGACCATCATCCTTGTGAAACAGGTTATGCATGTTTATCTTACCACAAGTTCCCATCAGTTTTACTATTTTTCAAGAACATTTGTGGAAGCAAAACAAGATACAATAATGTTCATTCTTACACTGTTGCTAACTATATTCCCCTCCATCCTATTCCCCCTACCCCCATTTATTCTCCATCTCCTTTCACTCTGTCCCTCCTCTAAAGTGTTTTGCTTCTGATTACCCCTTCCCCCCAATCTGCCTTCCCTTCTATCACCCCTCCCTATCCCCTTCCCCACTTCTTTCCTGCAGGTTAAGATAGATTTCTATACCCACTCATATTTGTAATTTTATACTAACCCAAGACTAACATTCAAAACCAGGCAGCATGCTTCTCCTAAGATCAATGGTGTTGGGAGGGAAAATAGCCTGAAATTTCAAGGAATGAGTGCCTACTGGTGCCCAGTGGAAATGTTTCAGCTTGTAAAAAGTCTCTGGAAGCAACTGTGAGCAACTCTAACGGGAGGACCCCGTACCAACTAACTCTATTTATTGAGTTGTTTGCTCTGGTTTGTTCCCCTTCAATGATGTCATGTGGAAGGGATTTGGGCCTAGAATGGTATAACAGCAATGTTGAAGTTTAGGGGTTCTGGGACCCTGAAATATTGACACCTGGGTCCTGCCCGAATGAATTTGACCCAAGCTCTCTTGTAGTGGCAACCTGGTCAGATTGAATCTGAGCATCTTAATGGAAGCCTGGATGGATCTTATACAGAAAGACTGTGGGAGGGATTTAGGGATGGCTGAAGTAGTCTGGGGTGATTGGAAGAAGGTTCTAGGGAGGATCGTTATGGAAGGGGCAAGTAGTCTGGTGTGACTAGAGGTAGGAAGCCAGGAACCAGGAGAATGGGGTGTTAGATAGGATAAAGGGTGAGAAGTAGCCAAGGAGATCCAAAGATAACAGACAATGAAGGGCTAGGCTAGGTTAAGGGTAACAGAGAATTGGGCATAGTGATAATGAAAGGCTTAGAGCCTCAGGAAAACACCAGATCAAGTGGGGAAATTCAAGGAGAATTCAAGGTGGGGTTTGCCAGGATAGGTAGACAAATAGGACCCAAATTCTTTCGGGGTAAGGGGCAAAGGTCTTGGCTTGGGCCTATATCCCACCAGCAATAGAGTCTATTCAAAGGATCAGGGAACCCAAAACTTTGCTTTGCTTTCCCCCTCCTCCCAAAATTGTACTTTAAAACAAGTGGTATGGGATCCCATGCTGAATGACCAGCATCAATAATAATTCTCATTACCATAACCCTTTAGGACCCTTTGGGCATAGTTCCAAATTGCATTTCAGAATGGTTGGATCAGTTCACAACTCCACCAACAGTGCATTAGTATCATAATTTTCCCATACTCTCCAACATTTATCATTTTCCTTTTCTTTGATAGATGTAAGGTACTACCTCAAAGTTGTTTTACTTTCCATTTCTCTAGTCAAAAGTGATTTAGAGCACTTCTTTATATGCTTGTATATAGCTTTGATTTCTTCATCTCAAAACCGCCTATTCATATCCTGTGACCATTTATCAATTTGGAAGTGACTTGTATTCTTATAAATCTAGTTCTCTATGTATTTGAGAAATGAGACACTTACTATAAAGACTGTTTCCCAGTTTTCAGTTTTCCTTCTAATCTTGGTTGAATTGGTTTTGTTTGTGTAAAAGCTTTTTAATTTAACATAATCAAAATGATCTGTATTGCATTTTGTAATGCTCTCTATCTCTTGTTTGGTCATGGACCTATAACTCACTTAATTTCTCCTTTAATAATTTGGATGTTATACCACTTGGTGCATATATGGTTAGGATAGATATTACTTTATTGTCTTTTAGCAAGACAAAGTTTCTTTCCTTATCCCTTTTAATTAGGACTCTTTTTGATTTTGCTTTGTCTGACATCAGGATTGCTACCTCTGCTTTTTTTTTACTTCAGCTGAAATGTAGTAGATTTTGCTCCATCCCTTTAACTTTACCCTGTGTGTGTCCCTCTGCTTTAAGTGTGTTTCTTGTAAACAACATATTGTTGGATCCTGTTTTTTTTTTTTAATCCACTCTGCTATCCACTTCTGTTTTATGGAAGAGTTGATCACATTCATGTTATGATAACTAATGCTATATTTCCCTCTCTCCTTCCATCTTTTCCCTCCTCACAAGTGTTTTGCTTGTATCTACCACCTCTCCTAATCTGCTCTCCTTTCAGTCAGTTCACCCACCCCTTTATTAAATCTCCTCCCTTCCTAATTCCCCGTTGGGTAAGATAGATTCATATATTCAACTGACTGTGCATATAAACAGGTCAGGTTTGGGTAAAACAGACAATTTTTAGGGCACTTTTTCTAGCATCTTCCTCACAACAGGAGTTGAACAGTGCAGTCCATTAAAGGCTGGTCAGACACCAAGAGGGCTGTCAAATCCCATTGTTATTCCACCCTATGACCTGGGCCACCTATGTGCATGATCATAAGTACACCTCCAAGTGTGGCCACAAGGGTTGCTTTGCTACTTGCCTATGGCCAAATGACTTAGAGATAAATAAAAATGGTTAAATGGTATGGGTGACATCTTTTGATCTATGCATAAATTGGATTTAAGTGAGGCAACCTTGCACAAAATCATCAGCCTCACTCTCTTTTCCAGAATCATCACAGTCCAGTGGCAGGACAAAAGTCATAAGGACTGGTGATGGCTTGGGATGCAGTGAATGACTTTGGTATCTTCAATGTCTAACTAAGCTTTAAGTGCTCCACAGTCCCTGCTTCATCCGCCTTCATGGCTGTTGGAACAAATTATTCTCATCTGCCCATACCATCGGAACAATTCTTCCCATGCTTGAGGTAGATACCCCCTTAATGCACTGAAGGGTTTGAGATCCCTCTGTTACTCTCAACCTGTCTTAGCTCATCTGCTGAAATGACTTATGGAGGTGTGGACATTGCACATGTTCTTGGAGTCACAGGTAAGAGTTGGGTGGATCAGGTTGACACCAAAGGGGGAAGACAACCCTGAAAAGTGTTCAATAGCCCTCTCATGAGTGGTACTAGTCTTCCCTGAACACACCCTATGGACATAGGGTAAGGAGAAACTGAAGAAAGATATTAACAAATTCATGTGGATAGGGATATCCGAATGAGGGATAAGGTCTCATCTCAGCCTCCGAGATTATAAGGGATGAGAGAGGCAGGTAGGAAACAAAGAGTGGTTTAGAAATGGGAGGAATAGATTATAGGTTTGAATAGATTACTTTTCTGTGATCTTATGAAGGAGACCATGTCATAAAGGGATAACCTCAATTTATTTGAAAAATAGGAGTCAAAGTCATCTATTCAGAAAAAAAGAAAGTGGGAATATAGTTGGAGGATTGAGGACAGAGGAGAAGTTTTGGAACAGAGAAGGAAGAGTCAGTCCTAGATTGAATTGGGGTCGGTAATGTCATCAAGAAAAACCATTATGAACCCATATTTATTAAGTATTCATGATATGCAAAACTCTGTGTTAGATACTTATGATACAAGGAGGGAAAAAAATCATAGAATTTCAGATTTGGAGGGGAACCTCCTCAGGAATCCTTTCTATAACATCAATAAGTCAATAAAGGAAACAAGCAACAAGCAATAAAGAATCAACAATACTCCAGGCACCAGGAATTTAAAGAAGAAGAACAAAAGAATCTCTGATCTAGAGGAATTGACATTATAGGAAGGGAAAAAAGAGCACATCAAAAAGTCTATGCAGAATAAATACGCAGTTACAAAATACAAGGTGGTCTGGGAGGGAAACCAGTAAAAACTGTGAGCCTTCATTTAAAATGTGGTGCTTGAACTGTCTTGAAGCAAGAGAAGAACGAATTGAAATGGCAATGAGGGGAGAATACATTCCAGCCATGGTGGGTATCCAGAGCAAAGCTGTGGAAACATAACTTCCCTTGAGGGAAGAAGAAGAGGAAGAGGAAAGTTGGTGGCAAGCAGGACTTTCTTCTCTTGCTGTGTCATTCTAATTCCATCTCCTGCTTAATTTCCAGCCTTTGGAAATGCCTGTGGTTCAGACCTTACATTACTCTTCCTACACTCTGTGATCCAACCTAAGTGGCCTTTTCTCTGTTCTTCACACAGCCCTCCATCCTCTGCCAATCAGTCAATAAACATTTATTAAGCACCTACTATGTGCCAGGCCCTGTGCTAAGCCCTGGGGATACAAAGAGCAGCAAAAAGCAGTCCCTGCCCTCAAGGAGCTCACAACCAGATGAGGGAGACAAACAAACAAATATGAACAACTTGGGAGGCTGAAAAAATGATTGTACCTTGGACACAAATGGGCAAATTTGGAAGAGGATAGGGTTTTGGGAGAAATAGGATAAGTTCTGTTTTGGACATGCTGAGTTTGAGATGCCTAAGGGACATCCAGTCTGAGATATCCAGCAAGCAATTGGAAGATGCCTGGGTGGACAAAGTGCTTGCTTTGGCAAGGAAACGGGCTATCTCATGATCAGAATTAAGGAAAGGAGGAAAGACTTGAAGATGTCAGGAGTTTTTGAGATGAAGAGGAGAGTTCATGACAAGTGACCTCAATTCTCTTGAGTAAAGTTCACCACAAGTGGTCATACCTGCACAGTATTACGGCCTTAAAGTAGAAGGATTGTACTACCTCCAGAAGCTGCCCACTTCCCTTTTGATGGGTCTAAATTTTAGGTATAATGGGTACAAACAGGTGGGCCCTTCCTCATCTGTAGGTCTTTGAGTGACTTCTGGTGGGTCATATGTGTGCTAACTTAGTGCTGAAGGGCTTGATATTTTGTCCTTTGGTTTCACCCAAGCCAGTGGCAAGAGCTTCAGAAGGAAAAACAGCTTCTGCTCTTTCTTTTCTTGCCACTCTTCTGAATGTGTTGCTTGGAACATCCTCTTTCTGGGACTCAGAAAATGCCCCTTTCTCCCCCCACAAATAAAACTGTCTCCTCATATGTTGTTAGATATGAAAATACTATGTTTCCACACAGATATGGCTTTTTTGCAACAAGAAATACTTAGAGTCAAGAGAAAAGTAGGAAAAGGTCACAGTGACACCAGCCTCACCTGGGTCTTTGGTAAGGAATAAGACAAAGGGTAAAAATGGCTTAAAGTAAGCATGCTTAATAGCTTTAAAATATTGATTTCTCTTCCCCAGGAGGAGCTAAAGCTCATTTTAATGCACATGCAATGTGTGTAGAGGGAGGGGGGACCATATCTGGGGGAAACATGAAGTAGGAATACTAGTAAGTTGTGCACCTCAAAGTACTCAACCAATGAGGAAATGAGGAAGGGACTTTGCATTTCTGGATAGGGATAAAGGTGCTTGCTCTTGTTTCTGTAGGTGTGTGTATGTTCTAGCAGCATGCCTGCTTCTTTTTTTAATTAATTAATTTATTTTTAGTTTTCAACATCCATTTCCACAAGAATTTGAGTTCCAAATTTTCTGTCCATCTTTCCCCTCCCCCACCCCAAAACACCAAGCATTCTGATAGCTCCTTTCCCCAATCTGCCCTCCCTTCTATCACACCCCTCCCTTCCCTTATCCCCATCTTCTCTCTTTTTTTTTGGAAGGCAAGTTAGATTTCTATACCACATTACCTGTATTTCTTATTTCCCAGTTGCATGCAAAAACAATTCTCAACACTCATTCCTTAAACTTTGAGTTCCAACTTTTTTCCCTTCCTCTCTCCTCACCCATCCCCACTGAGAAAGCAAGCAATTCAGTATAGGCTGTATATGTGCAGCTTTGCTAAAGACTTCCGTAACAGTCATGTTGTGAAAGACTAACTCTATTTCCCTCCATCCCTCACCCCTTAATTTTATTTGTCTGAATATCATCCCTTCCTATTCAACGCACCCTGTGCCTTCTGTATATATGTATATAATCCCTCCAAATACTGAGAAAAATTTCAAGAGTTACAAATATTATCTGTCCATGTAGGAATATAAACAGTTCAACTTTAGTAAGTCCCTTATGATTTTTCTTTCTTGTTTACCTTTTCATGCTTTTCTTGATTCTTGTGATTGAAAGTCAAATTTTCTATTCAGCTCTGGTCTCTTTTTAAAATTTCTTTTTTTAAATTAATTTTATTTATTTTGAGTGCTCTGCAATCACTACCATATAACTTGGATTTTTTCCCCTCCCTCTCCCTACCTTCACCTTCCCTCCCCAAGACAGCATACAATTTTATATAGGTTCTACAATACATTCCTATTAAATACATTTTCTCCATAGTTGTGCTGTATAGAATTGAAATAAGTGGGAGAAATCATATAACAAACGAAAACGTAATACAAAAGAAAATGATCTGCTACATTTTGCAATTGAATTCTGTAGTTCTTTCTCTGGATGTGGAAGGCATTTTGCCTTAAAAGACCATTGGGAGTTTTTTTTTAAAGTCCTTCCATTGCAATGAAGTTTCAAGTCTACCAGAAAAACTCTTGCACACTGTGGTCATTGCTGTGCACAAAGTTCTCCTGGTTCTGCTCCTTTCACTCAGCATGAAATCATATAAGTCTTTCCAGGCCTCTCTGAAGTTTTCCTGTTCATCATTTCTTATAGCATAATAGTATTCCATTGCATTCATATACCATGATTTATTCAGCCATTCCCCAATTGGTGGGCATCCCCTTGATTTCCAGTTTGCAGCCACCACAAAGAGTACTGCTATAAATATTTTTGTACATGTGGGACCCTTTCCCATTTTTGTGATCTCTTTGGGATATAACATTAGAAGAGATATTGCTGGGTCAAAGGGTATGCATATTTTCATAGCCCTTTGGGCATAGTTCCAAACTGCCCTCCAGAATGGTTGGATCAGCTCACAGCTCCACCAACAATGAATTAGCCTTCCAACTCTCCCACGTCCTCTCCAACATTTCTCATCCTCCTGTTCTGTCATGTTTACCTATCTGATAGGTGTGATGTGATACCTCAGAGTTGTTTTGATTTGCATCACTCTAATCAATAGTGATTTCGTAGCTCTGGTCTTTTTTATTAAGAATACTTGAAAGTCCTCTATTCATTGAATGACCATTTTTTCCCCTGAAGTAGTTTACTCAGTTTTGCTGGGTAGGTGATTCTTGGTTTTAATTCTAGGTCCTTTGACTTCTGGAATATCATATTCCAAGTCCTTTAGTCCCTTAATGTAGAAGCTGCTAGATCTTGTGTTATCCTGATTCTATTTTCACAATACTTGAATTGTTGCTTTCTGGCTACTTGTAATATTTTCTCCTTGACCTGAGGACTCTGGAATTTGGTTACAATATTCCTAGGAGTTTTTCTTTTCAGATCTCTTTCAGGAGGTGATCAGTGGATTCTTTCAATATTTATTTTACCCTCTGGTTCTAGAACATCAGGGCAGTTTTCCTTGATAATTTCATGAAAGATGATGTTCTAGGCTCTTTTTTTGATCATGGCTTTCAGGTAGTCCCATAATTTTTAAATGTCTCTCCTGGATCTATTTTCCAGGTCAGTTGTTTTTCCAATGAGATACTTCATGAAGTCTTCTATTTTTCCATTCTTTTGGTTTTGTTTTGTAATTTCTTGGTTCTTCATAAAGTCATTAGCTTCCATCTGTTCCATTCTAATTTTTAAAGAACTATTTTCTTCAGTGAGCTTTTGAACCTCCTTTTCCATTTGCCTAATTCTGCTTTTTAAAAACATTCTTCACCTCACTGACTTTTTGGACCTCTTTTGCCATTTGAGTTAATCTCTTTTTAAAGGTGCTATTTTATTTGCAAAACTACACATATATAGCCTATATTGAATGCTTTGCCTTCTCAATGAGGATGGGTGGGGAGGGAGGAAGGAAGAGAAGTTGGAACTCAAAATTTTAGGAACATATGTTGAGAATTGTTTTTGCGTACAGCTGGGAAATAAGAAATACAGGTAATGGGGTATAGAAATTTATCTTGCCCTATAGGACAAAAGAGAAGATGGGGATAAGGGAAGGGAGGAGTGTTAGTAGTGAGGGCACATTGGTGGAAGGGGCAATCAGAATGCAAGGCATTTTGGGGTGGGGGGATGAAAAAGATGGTGAGAAAATTTGGAACTCAAAATTTTGTGGAAATGAATGTTGAAAATTTAAAATAAACAAATAAATATTTGTTCATTTATCAATCCTTTTATCAGGCAATCAGGAAAAGGCAGAAAGCAGGTGAAGTTAATGGGCCACCTTTGTTGCTTTTTGGCAACTTCCAGGAGCAGTGAATGGAGAAAGGTGAAGACAGTGTTATGAGATTCTGAATGATCCATATATTCAATTTCGTGTATACATGAGGACAAAACAAGGAAATATAAATGCAGTATCTGCCTATTGGAATGTGAGCTTCTTTAGGGCACAGAATGTTTTTTGCTTTGTTTGGTATCCCTAATACTAGCACAGTGTTTTAAACATACTCAGTACTTAATAAATGTTCATTGAGTTAAAAAAAATAAAAATGAAGGTGTTATTTTCTTCAGCATGTTTTGGGATCTCCAGCAAACTGTTGACTTCTTTTTCATGATTTTCTTGCATTGCTCTCATTTCTCTTCCCAATTTTTCCTCCACCTCTCATACTTGATTTTCAAAATCCTTTTTGAGCTCTTCCATGGCCTGAGACCATTGCACATTTGTTTTGGAGATTTTGGATGCAGGAGCCTTGACTTTTATATCTTCCTCTGATGGTGTGCATTGTTCTTCCTTATGTGAAAGGATGGAAGAAAATACCTGTTCACCAAGAAAGCAACCTTCTATAAACTTATTTTTTCCCCCCTTTTCAGGTATTTTCCCAGCCAGTTATTAGACTTGAGTCCTTTGTCAAGAGGAGGGTATACTCTGGGGCACTGTAAGTTCTCAGTTCCTCCAAAGTGAGAGGAGTTTACTCCTCTCCTGGCCTGCACTCTGGTCTGGGAGCAAGCTTTTCTGCCCAGGATCTGTGAGTAGAATTCCCTCTCCAGAGCCTCCATCAGCTCCACCAGGCCAGCACTCTTCTTTACCCCAGGGCTGCCACTCTGGGCTGAAATTCCCCCAGGGGTTTAGGTCAAGGGCTTAAAAATGTAGGCTGCTGCCTCCTGGGGTCACCTGGGGCCACATGGGTCCAGGGCTAGGGCAGGAGGACCCTGCTCCCTTCTCACCCAGGTGAAAGAGCTTTCTCACTGACCTTTGAAGCTGTCTCTGGTGTTTGTGGGTTGAGGAACCTGGGAACCACAGCTGCTGACAGCGGCACCTTGAAGCCAGCTTAGGTCCTGTCTCTGCCACACTGTGTGACCAAGGCTGGGCTGCACTCTGCTCCAAGCCCCATGTGATAGACCTTTCCTGTTGGCCTTCCAGGTTGCCTTGGGCTGGAAATCTCTTTCACTCTGTCGTTTTGTGGCTTCTGCTGCTCTAGAGTTTGTTTAGGGCCATTTTTTACAGGTATTTTATGAGCTGTAGGGGAAGAGCTCTTACAGGTTGTCCTTCTACTCCACCATCTTGACTCTGCCCCCCAGCATGCCTGTTTCTTACAAAAACATAAAATAAATAAGCTTGCCTCATCCACCTTGGGAATCTTTGTCTTTCCTCTAGAAATCTTTCTAACAATATGGCTACTAGAAGAGGTGGTTGTACAGAGGAACCTAAGTCATATATTAAGGTTCTAGCTATCTCTTCTCTTTGCATTTATTTCTCTGGGCAAAGGTGACCCAAAAGCAATCCTGAGATGGATGTTTCCAATATTGGAGGGAACTTTATGAATTCAAAACATCAGAAATTCTTGGATCCCAGGAGGATGAACATAGTTCCTGTCCTAGCTTGGTAGAAGATATGGACTTCAAGGGAATGATTTGGAAAAAAAATCTCAGTGCTTGTTATGTTTTCATATTCCAGTACCCAGCTCCTGGGACAATATTATGATGATAGTTATAAGTTACTGCTTCCTATTTAAGTCTTTATCACTACATGCTCCATGTTTTGGCATTCCTTTTGTCTGGAGGAAATTTATACTTGTCCCATACCTGATCCATATTGCACCTGGAGTATCTTTTTCTGCTCCCTCTCCAAGAGGACCCCAGACTTGAGCCAAAACTCAGCTTTAAGTGATTTTCCCTGGGCTCTGAGTGAAGTAAGAAAGCAGAGTGTTAGAAGGAAAAAAAGGCTCAACTTGTTACCTAGACTTGAATCTTGGTCCATATGAGTGGGCCCACATATAGAAAAGAGACAGAGAAACAGAGAGAGAGACAGAGAGAGAGAAACAGAGAGAGAGACAGAGAGAGAGAAACAGAGAGAGAGAGAGAGAGAGAGAGAGAGAGAGAGAGAGAGAGAGAGAGAGAATGCCTTAACTTCCCAGGGCTCAGCAGCCATTTTGTGGGATTATACTAATATTAAGCCTAAATCCTCTCTGTAGCTTCTGCCCTGGAGCTCCTGGCTCTGCTGAGGTGATTGTAGGTGATCTCTTTTCTTTTCTTTAAGTTGTAATCAGGCTCCATGAGATGATGCTGGTTACAGGAATGATAGTGCTGAGGACAACAACACATCCCACTTCTCTGAGCTTTGTTCATTTTCAATCTGACAACACTGAGAGCAGCAAATGGTGGAGAGTGATCACATGGCAATAAGGTTAAGGAAAGGACTTTGTTGGGTTAACAGTACAGTTCTAGTTTCCCAAGAGACAACTTTAGCCCTTACCTTTCTTAAAAGAAAAGAAACTTAGTGTTAAGGTGTGCCCCTGAGTCAAGGAGCAGCTGGAAAGGGAATGCATCAACAGGCCTATGACAGAAATCAAGAGAGAATTTTTTTTTTGTTTTATTTTATTTTATTTTATTTTTTTTTATTTTGTAATGTTTAACAATCACTGCCATACAATTGCGATTTTATCCCTCCCCACCTACTCCCCACTACCCCCCTCCCTCCCCACGACTGCATACAATTCTGTATAGATTCTACATATACTTTCCTATTGAGTATATTTTCACTATAGTCATGCTATGTAGTCAGACTAAGATAAATGAAAGAAATCGTATAACAAATCAGAACATGATACACAAACACATACACATACACAAACATGATCTGCTACAATATGTGAGTGACTTCCATATTTCTCTCTCTGAGTGTGGCAGGCATTTTGCCTTGAGATCCTCCACTGGGATTTTTTTTTTTTTTTGGTAAGAAGTTCTTGTGTTATTACAAAAATCTAAGTCTACCAGAAAAAACTCCAAGAGAGCATTTTTAAAGTGAGTTAGGTAGGGGAACTGGGAAGGGGAAGGGGTGCAGTCCCAGTTCCAAATCCAAAACCCACCTTGAGCTCCAGCCCTAGGCACCTTGGTTTTTCAGAACTTTCATGCCAGGTTGGCTGGCTGCACCACTCTGTCTACAATCATAGAGGCAAGGTCCCAGGGCTTGAATTCCTGGTATTGGGTGGCGCCAGAAACTGAGGACAAACAACATAGAACAAAATCAGGTCCATTTCTCTGAGCCAGGGGATACAGGGAGCCTCCCCTCTCTCTGGCTCAGTTCATGGAGGGTGCAGCAGATAAGATTTGCTGAAAAGAGCACAGCCAGAAAGAGAGTGAATGGCTCAGTCTCACTAGTTTTGAAGATGCAAGCAGCCAATCAAAGGAAACAATCTTCTTCACTCCCCCACCCCACCCCAGGCACCCTACAAGTGATAGGGGATGCAGTGGGCTCTGTGCCCCACAAAAGCACCTCTGTATTAGATCTGGGCATGCCTGGAAAGCCCAGTTGGCATCGAGAATTGTATTTTCTTCCCCTTCCTTCCTTTGAACTTGAGAGAGACTTCCTGTTGGTCCTTCAGGATACATGGATAAAAGTGCTGCTGAAATCATATTGAGGCTTCCTGTCCATCATGTGGACAAGAGCAGTAGACTTTTGGAGTTGGTCTATTGAGCTGTCAGTTGATGCCAGTGCATACATGCTCTCTTGAAGGTAAATCCCACACATCTTATCAGGGCCATGGTGCCATTTCTGTTTCTGTTGTCCATGCTAGGTCCCAGTGGCCATATTCTTCTTTTGGCTTCTTCTTTGAAGCTCTTTTAAAACTCATCTATTTAGGGGAAGCTTGGTGGACAGAGCACCAGGCTTGAAGTCAGGAGGACCTGAGTCCAAATCTGGCCTCAGACATTTAGTAGCTGCGTGACCTTGAGTAATTCACTTAACTCTGATTGCTTCCAAAAAAAAATGTAGCAAAAACCCTTCTGTTCAGATAAAGGTCCCTCATTTTCTGTTCCTTCTGGGCTCTGACATTCAGATGCCTTTCCCAGTGAGTGAAATGGCCCCTAAAGCCCTGTGGCCAAATAGCTCAAATCATCAGTACCCACCTACCCAGCTATGGGTCCCTTAAGTTCCCATGAATGAAAAAGTGAAATGAATGAATTTAAAAACCTGTATTGAGCCCTCACTATGTGTCCAGAGGTGTGCTATGTAGTAAGTTTACATATAGAAAAATCAAGACCGCATACAGCCACCTAGCAATTGTCTTCATTCAGTTTACCAGCAGATTTGCCATTCTAGTTTAGGAAGACTAGATTGTATCCTAGGGGATGCAAGCCCAGGTGGGTCATTATTTTAGTAGAGACACTGTGCCTGCTGTACCAGAAGTGTGAGTTGCCTTGGCCAGATATGTCTCCTACACATGTGCCTTACTGCCTTGATATTTTAAGTTTGTGCCCACTCTTTCCCTCTCCTGAGCTCTGAATATGCTTGTGGGAGAGTGTGCCCCAGATATGTGGGGGCATACAATGTAACTATTGTCTTTGCTAGACCACTTGAGTAAATAAATGACTGTTAAGGAACTGAGTTTACTGTCCAATTAAGACGTCTATCAGTGGTGGCTCCTGAGCTAGTATGAAGGATAGTCACCTTAGTAGCATTAGCGGTAGAATTAGTAGACTCCCTAGGTCTCTAGAAGTAGTAACAGCCACTCCTTTGGGCATCCAACCCGGTCAGTGTCACTGTGAGTTGGTCAAAGGAGCTCTAAGTGTGGTGTTACATAGAGAAAAATAAGGCCAGCCTATTTGGCAAGGTTTTAGGGAAATTTAGCCAGTCCTACTTGTCAAGGACTCTTGTGGATGCTAGTCCTATCATACTCTTTTAGTTGTCTCACCCATGCTCTCTAGGCTGTGAGGTTCAGACCCCTCCCAATTAAAGGAACCCTCTGAGACCCAAACCATTGTGGGTGATGCAGTCCAGAGAAATGAAGATAAAATGCCCATTAGGTTCCCTCTGCATAATGATGATGTTGAACCCTGAGTGCTGAGGTCCCTTCTAGCACTGACACGCTCTGGTCCTCAAGAGATGGGCTTAAAAGCAGGGAGGGGGAACAGGTGAGAATCCCACAGTCTGGGAAGTGATCTCGGGAGAAGGAGAAAGGAGCTTTCCCACTTGTTATGCGTTGGGCTTCTCCTCCTCACATAATGTCTGGCTGAGTCCCTCCTACTGCCTTGTCAGTACAGGTGTTGGAGGAAGAGCCATTTTCTTCATTTATCCCACCTAGAGATGTCACTCACAATATCCACTGAATTAGAATGCAAAAACAAAAAAACCAAAAAACAAACCCAAAGGACATGAAGTAGAAATGGAGGAATGATATGGGAAATGTTATGGATGAGGGATCAAGTGATTCTAGTTGTATTCCCAGGGTGGCACAGTGGATAGAATGCTAGACTTAGTCAGGAAGACCTGAGTTCAAATGCTGTCTCAGACACTTACTAGCTGTGTGACCTGTGTCACCCCCTCCCTAAATAACTCCTGACCTTTTCTGACTGTTCTCCCTTTGGTGGCCTCAGGTTTCTGAACATTGTACGTTTAGAATAACACAGCCCGTGTAATAATTAACCTCTTGTAGAAAGTTAGGGACAGGACAAGGTACAGGCAGCAGTAGTCTTTCCTAGGCTTATAAAAGCTTCTCATCATCAAAAAGCACTTTCATTCTTCCCTAAGTGGCCTGGGAACAAGCATTCCTTGTGGTGTCATGATGGCATTCTGGGCTTCTGTGTTGATAGTCCTGGTGACCACTGTCCTGGTAGTGCTGTACAGGCTGGATGCCTTTCGTCACAGGAGAGCCAGAGAGCCTCCTCTGGACAAAGGCCCTATCCCCTGGCTGGGCCATGCCATGGATTTCCATAAGGATGTTGCCAGTTTCCTGAAGAGGATGCAAGAACGTCATGGGGACATCTTTACTGTTCAGCTTGCTGGTCGATACATCACCTATGTCACAGACCTTTTCTCCTTTGATGCCATTCTGAAGGAACACAGACTGGACTTCTCTGAATTTGCATCTGATCTGGTTTTCAAAATCTTTGATTTTCGAAGACCGAAAAATCACAGAAAAATGATGAAGAAAAACAGCTTAAAACACTTGATGAGTACTGGTTTAGTTGGTCTGACCCAGGCCATGATGGATAGTCTGAAGGTCGTGATGCTAGAACCTGATGCTGACTTGAGACCAGGACCCCAGGAGTGGAAGCAGGATGGTCTCTTTCAATACTGCTACAACATTGTCTTTAGAGCTGGTTACCTGGCCTTATTTGGCAACTCACCTATTAATGGCAAGGGAGGCCATGCTCAGGACCTCCTCCAATCCCAGAAAGTCTTTGAGGAATTCAGAAAATTTGACATTCTCTTTCCTCGGATCTTTCATTCTGTGCCACTGTCCAAGGAGAAGCAAGAAATAAGGAGGCTCAAACACTTCTTCTGGGATATTCTCTCTGCAAGACAAATGCTGGAGAAAGATAATGTGAGTAAATGGATCCTTTCCACTCAGCAGATCCTGGCTGACATGGGAGTGTCTGAGATTGAACAGACCAAGTATAATCTGACACTACTCTGGGCTTCTCAGAGCAACACAGGTGTTGTGTCCTTCTGGGCCCTCCTCTTCCTCCTGAAGAATCCCAAGGCTCTGAAGGCTGTGAGGGAGGAGACAGAAAGAGTCCTTAGTGATATGGGGCAAGAGATGAGACCAGGTGGAGTGCCCATCACTGTTGAGTATAGCATGCTGCAGCAGACTCCAATGCTAGACAGTGTCATGGAGGAGACATTACGCATGGTGATGGTCCATTTCCTGAACAGGTTTGTCACGGAGGACATGATCCTGAAAATGTATGATGGCAGGGAGTATGCCCTTCGCAAGGGAGATATAGTTTCCATCTTCCCATACCTTTTCCTCCATATGGATCCAGAAATCTACCCAGATCCCACTACATTCAGATATGACCGTTTCATGAACCCTGATGGCAGCAGAAAGGTAGCTTTCTACAAGCAAGGGAGAAGGATCAAATCACCCATGTTGCCATGGGGTGCTGGCCCTTCCATCTGTCCTGGCAGGTTCTTTGCCCTCAATGAGATGAAGCTGTTTGTGTTTTTGATGGTTGCACAATATGACATAGAGTTGGTTGATCAGGAGGTGAAGATCCCTTCAATAAATTTGAAGCGATTTGGAACTGGTGCCATGCAGCCAATACATGATGTCCAGTTCCGGTATCGGTTTCGCTTCTAGTTTGACTGGAAAACTTGCACAAGCTCAAGCATACAGTGGGGTACAGTCACTTTTTCCCCTTTCTACCCACCTACTCATTTCCCAGAATCTCCTCTCCTATGACATGGATTTTGTCCTCACCACCCTACTAAACTCCTCTTCAATGCCTTTCCAATCAACACATCCAATTGTCTTTTCTCAGACATATTTTACTTCTCTGTAGCTTTGGACACTCTTCACTATTATTTCCTCCTAAAGAGTCTCTTCTCCCTGGGCTACCTCTCTGATTTTTCCTTAATCTCTTTTGCAGACTGATAGAACTTACAGAGAGTTTGGTTTCACTTGAATAATAGGGAGAAAAATTTTCCAACAGTTTGGGCTGTTCCATGGTGTAATGGGCCACATTGGACACAGTGGGGCAGATTAATGGGGCAGTGCCAGCAAAGGTCAGCAGTCAAAGATTGGGCAGAACTTTTTCAGGGATATTGTGCAAGGGACTCTTGCTTAAGTACAAGTCCACCTAGCTGGCCTCTGAGGTCCTTCTCAGGCTGAGATTCTGGGAGTGAACAGGCATTTGTAGGACATCTTGGATTCTGTCACCCTGCTCTCTTCTTCCTTCTGACTGCTCTTGCTTTGTCTCCTCTGCAGAATCATTTTTTGACTCCAACCTCTTCTCTTGTCCTCATAGCCAGCCAGTAACTATGTTCTTCTTCTCCAATCTGCCTCACATCTGTCCACTTCTTTCCACCCTTGCTCTCCTAGCCCTGGATATGAGTGGCATCATTTCTCATCTGGACCGTTGCCTGCTCAGCCTCCTGCTCAGCCTCCCTGTCCCACCAATTCCATTGATATAGGCTACCAGAGTCATCTCCCTAAAGTAATGTTGTGACACCATCACTCCCCAGCTGAAGGATGCTCTGAATCTCCTATTGCCTAGAGAATAAGATCCAAGCTCTTTAACTCAGTCATCAAACCCCTCCAACAGACAGATCCCACCCTTTCTTATGCACCTTCTTTTCCCCTAAGTTCCATATACATATTATATTTTCCCTTTAAAGTGAACCATTCACAGTTTTTCAAAGATGCTCTGACTTGTTGCCTATGCAGAGCTTTTCTTATGCATGGGTAGTATTAAGTTGGACTTAGAATCAGAAGACCGACTTCATATCCCAGCTTTGTTTCTGCAAGTAGATGTTTGCTGTTTGAAGTCGTTTCACCTTTGTGAGACTCAGCTTTCTTTTCCATAAAATGAGAAAGTCTGACTAGGTGATCTCTAATCCCTTCCAGTTCTAAACTCTATGATATTCTGCCCAGAATACTCTCCTCCATATCTTTACCTATTTAAATTTAACCCATCTTTGGATTCATGTATGGATATGTTTTATATCCTGCCATGGGCTGCTATCTCCTTGAGAGTGCAAACAAATTGTATCAAAGGGTAAGGATTGATCAGTATTTCCTCAGTTCTCTTTGGATAGAGGTTGCCTTGACTGATGGCCACATATCTTTTGGCTGGCTTGGCTGCTATATGCATGGAGAGAGGTATTAGCAGAGCTCACATAATCCATTAAGATCATTCAACTAAACTGGGTAATAATTTGTACAGTATGTGTCTCTGATAAAGACTTCATTTCTCCAATACACAGAGGACTGAGTTAAATTTATAAAAATACAAGTCATTCCCCAATTGGCAAATCATCAAAGATGTGAACAGGCAGTTTTCAGATGCAGAATTTAAAGCTATCTTTAGTGATACAGAAATGCTCTAATTCACTATTGATCAATGAAAATTAAAACAACTCTGAAGTACCACCTTACATCTACTAGGTTGACTAATATGACAGAAAAGGATAATGATAATTATTGAAGAAGGTGTGTTTAAATTGGGACACTGAGGCATTATTGGTGGATTGTGAACTAATTCAACCATTCTGGAAAGCAATTTGGAACTATGCTCAAACAGCAATCAAACTGCATATTCTTTGATCAGGCAATACCACTACTAGGTCTGCATCCCAAACACATCCTAAAATAAGGGAAAGGACCCACATATACCAAAATACTCATAGCAGCTCTTTTTGTGATGGCAAAGAATTGGAAATTGATGGAATACTGGTCATTTGGGGAATGGCTGAATAGCTTGTGGCATATTGTGGTAATGGAATATTATTGTGCTATAAGAAATGATAAGCAGGTGGATTTCAGAAAAACCTGGAAAGACTTACATGAATTGATGCTGAATGAAGTGAGCAGAACCAGGAGCCCATTGTGCAATGATCAACTATGATCGACTTGATTCTTCTCAGTAATACAATGATCCAGGACAAAAAGATTCATGATGGAAAATGCTATCCACATCTAGAGAAAGAACTATGATGTCTGAATGCAGATTGGATAATATTATTTTCACTTTTTTTGTTTCTGTGTCATTTCCCTTTTGTTCTGATTCTTCTTTCACAATATGACTAATGAGGAAATAAGTTTCCCAGATTGCACATGTGTAATCTATATCAGATTGCTTGTCATCTTGAGGAGGGGAGGGGGGAGGGAGCTAGGGAGAAAAATCTGGAACTCAAAATCTTATAAAAATGAATAATGAAAACTGTATTTACATGTAATTTGAAAAAATAAAATATTATTTACAAAGAAAAAAATAAATGACCCAAGGATATGAATATGTGGTTTTCAGATGAAGAAATCAAAACTGTCTATAGGTATATGAAAAAATGCTGTAAATAAGTATTGCTTCTAGAAGTGCAAATTAAAACAGCTCTGAGGTATCACCTCATACCTATCAGATTTGCTAATATGACAGAAAAGGAAAATGATAAATGTTGTAGGGGATGTGGTAAAATTGAGACACTAATGCCCTGGTGGCAGAGTTGTGAGTTGACCCAACCATTCTGGAGAGCAATTTCAGAATATAGCCTAAGGGCTATCAAGCTGTGCATACCCTTTGATCAAGCAATTCCACTACCAGATCTCTATCCCAAAGAGATCCAAAAAAGGGAAAACAACCTATTTATACAAAAATATTTATAGCTGCTCTTTTTGTAGTGGCAAAGAACTGGAAATTGAGAGGATGCTCATCAATTGTGGAAGGGCTGAACAAATTGTGAGATATGACAGTAATAGAATACTATTGTACATTAAGAAATGATGAGCAGGCTGATTTGAGAAAAATATGGAAAGGTTTACACAAATTCATGAAAAGTGAAGTGAGCAGAACCAGGAGACCACTGTACACAGTAACAGCAATACTATATGAAGATCAACTGTGAATGACTTAGCTTTTCTCAGGAACACAATGATCCAAGACAATTCTGAACGACTCACGAGGAAATTGCTGTTTGCCTCCAGAGAAAGAACTAAGGCTGTCTGAATACAGACTGAAGCATACTATTATTCTTTTTCTTTCTTTGTTTTCCCTGCCTATTTCCTCCATTTCTCTCATTCCTTCCCTTGTTCTTTCCTCCTTTCCTCATACCCCCCTCTTTTTCTTTCTTCCTTTCTTTTGTTGTTCAAGTCTTCTTTCACAAAACGACTAATATCACAACGTTTTACATGATCGCTTA
This sequence comes from Notamacropus eugenii, assembly GCF_028372415.1. Lineage (NCBI taxonomy): Eukaryota > Metazoa > Chordata > Mammalia > Diprotodontia > Macropodidae > Notamacropus > Notamacropus eugenii. The sequence continues at coordinate 8,992,030 of NC_092872.1, read as the reverse complement.
TGTATAACCTACATCAGATTGCTTACACTCTCAGGGAAAGGGGAGGGGAGGGAAGAAGGGATAAAATTTGGAGCTCAAGATCTGAAAAAGCCAATGACTGTTAAAAACTGTTTTTCCATGTAAGTGGGGGGAAAATTAAATAATTGAACAAACCTCTCACTTGAGCCACTCATCCCCACTAGTTATCATCCCATATCTCTCCTCTATTTTGTGCCAAACTCCTTGATAGTTGCCTCCACTGTTTCTTTTCATTCTTATCTTAACTCCCTAGCATCTAGCTTCTGGCCTCATCAAACAAAATTGCTCTTTGCACAACTGCCAATGACCTCTTAATTGCTAAATCTAATGGTCTTTTTTTTCATTCCTCATTCTTCTTGACCTCTCTGCAGCCTTTGACACTGTTGATCACCTTATGAGTGGTTCTGTTCACACAAGGGTGGGGGTCAGCCAAGAGGGAGTAACTGATCACCTGCCTGCTCAGTAGCTTTATACTCCTCTAGCACACATAATTACTGGGCACATATATCTCTAATTTTATATTGAACCTGGGCTAACATTCAAAACCAGGCATCATGCTTCTCCTAAGGTTAGTGGTGATGAGAGGGAAGTAACCTGAGGTTTCTTTATATATATAATATATGTGTATATTTATTTTTACTTTTCAACATTCATTTACATAACATTCTGAGTTCAAAATTTTCTCCCTATCTCTCCCCTCCCCCCACTCCAAGACACCATGCATTCTAATTACTCCTTCCCCCAATCTGTCCTCCCTTCTATCACACCCCTCCTTTCCTTTCCTCATCTCCTGTATTTTCTTGTAGGGCAAGATAGATTTCTATACCCCATTACCTGTATTTCTTATTTCCCAGTTGCAAGTAAACACAATTTTTAACATTTGCTTTTTAAATTTTCAGTTCTAATTTCTCTCCCTTCCTTCCTTCCTCCCCACCCACCCCCACTGAGAACATAAGCAATTCAGTATAGGTTCTACATGTGTAGTTACACATAAGATTTCCATAAAATCATGTTGTGAAAGACTCACCATATTTCTCTCTATCCTATCTGCCCCACATTTATTGTATTCTCTTTTTTAACCTTGTCCCTCCCCAAAAGTGTTTACTTCTAATTACCCTCTCCTTCCATTTGCCCTTCCTCCTATCATTCTCCCAACCCCCTGCTTCTCCCCTTCTCCCCTACTTTCCTGTAGTGTAAGATAGATCTTCATACCAAACTGAGTGTGCATGGTATTCCCTCCTTAAGTCAGATGTGATGAGAGTAAACTTCACTTTTTCCCTCTCACTTCTCCTCTTTTCCCCTCCATTGAAAAGCTTTTTCTTGTATCTTTTATGAGAGATAATTTGCCCCATTCCATTTCTCCCTTTCTCCTTCCAATATATTCCTCTCTCACCCCTTAATTTTTTTTTTTAGGTATCATACCTTCCTATTCAACTCACCCTGTGCCTTCTGTCTATTACTCAAATGTTGAGAAAAGTCTTAAGGGTTATTAATATTATCTTTTCCTGTAGAAATGTAAACAGTTCAACTTTAATAAATCCCTTAAGATTTCTTTTACCTTTTCATACTTCCTTTGATTCTTGTGTTTGAAAATCACATTTTCTGTTCAGCTCTGGTCTTTTCATCAAGAATGCTTGAAAGTCCTCTATTTCATTGAATTACCATTTTCCCCCTGAAGTATTGTACTCAGTTTTGGTGGGTAGGTGATTCTTGGTTTTAATCCTAGCTCCTTTGACTTCTGGAATATCATATTCCAAACCTTTTGATCCCTTAATGTAGAAGCTGCTAGATCTTGTATTATCCTGATTGTATTTCCATAATACTCGAATTGTTTCTTTCTGGCTGCTTGCAATATTTTCTCCTTGACCTGGAAACTCTGGAATTTGGTTACAATATTCCTAAGAGTTTTTCTTTTCGAATCTCTTTCAGAAGGTGATTGGCGGATTCTTTCAATATTATTTTACCCTCCACATTCATGAAAGATGATGTCTAGGCTCTTTTCTTGATCATGGCTTTCAGGTAGTCCCATAATTTTTAAGTTGTCTTTCCTGGATCTGTTTTCCAGGTCAGTTGTTTTTCCAATGAGATATTTCACGTTGTCTGCTATGTTTTCATTCCTTTGGTTTTGTTTTATAATTTCTTGATTTTTAATAAGGTCATTAGTTTCCATCTGCTCCATTCTAATCTTTAAGGAATCATTTTCTTCAGTGAGTTTTTGGATCTCCTTTTCTATCTGACCAATTCTACTTTTTAGGGGATTCTTATCTTTGTTGGCTTTTTGGATCTCTTTTGCTATTTGGGTTTGTCTATTTTTTAAAGTGTTATTTTCTTCAGCAATTTTTTGGGGGGTTTCCTTTAGCAAGCAGTTGGCTTCTTTTTATGATTTTTTTTTCATCACTCTCATTTCTCTTCCCAATTTTTGACCTACTTCTCTTATTTGATTTTCAAAATCCCTTTTGAGCACTTCCATGGCCTGAGACCAATTCATATGTTTTTGGAGGCTTTGGATGGAATAGCTTTGACTTTGTTTTTTGCTGTTTGTATGCTTTGGTCCTCCTTATCACCAAGGTAAGATTTGCTCTTTTCTTCAGCTATTTACTTGACTTTGGAGCTCTTTGTCAAGGTAGTTCTCTGCTTCTAGTGGGGGTAGGGGTGTACTGTCAGCTGCTTGATCCCCCCATAATCTGCGAGCCTAGGGTTCCAGAAACAGTTACTGCAGTTGCCCCTGCTGCTGCTGTGGCTGCTGCAGGTTCCTCAGGCCCCTTCCCCCTCTGTCCCCTGGAGCTGGTGTAGGACCACTCCATTCTCCCATACTGGTCCCACAGGCTTTTCCAACTGACCTTCCAATTTATTCTCAACATTTTGGGGTCATGAAATCTGGAATCCACCACAGGTGTGAGAGATTCAGTCTCCCCAAGGCCTGCTCAGGTCCCCTCTGTGCACTCACAGCTCATACTGGACTGCTCTCTGCTCCCAGCATGGCATGATAGACACTTCGCAGTGACCTTCCAGGCAGTTTTGGACTGGAGATTTGCTTCACTCTGTCATTCTGTGGGTTCCGCAGCTCCAAAATTTGTTTAGAGCCATTTTTTATAAGTATTTGGCTGGGCTTGGCAGGAGTGCTCTAGAATGTCCGTGCTGTTTCTTCACCATGTTGGCTCCACCCCCAGCCTGAGATTTCCCAAGGGTTGAGTGCCTGCTGGTGACCAGGGAAAAGGTTTCAGTTTTTAGGAAGTCTCTGGAAGCAACTGTGAACCTGGTAGAAAAATTTTATACTGCACTCTCCCACTCCATCATTAATAGAATCACATCCTGCCTTCCTATAGACCTAAGGAATCAGATAATTAGAAGTACTTCTGCTCCTGGAGCACCCCAGGTATGACACGCAGCCAACATTTGTGTCACAGAGGTCACTCAGGCATCATATTAGAATGCTGAAAGAGGAGGTGGGGGAGTAGATTCAAAAGCTACTGTGCTAATCTCTAGTTACTCTTTAATTTTCTGAAGGTCAGGCAGGCCAACTGTCCAGAGGTGAAGTGACTCTGGACTTTTGAACAAGGGTGTTGACCTTACCAACTCCCTCAATTTATTGAGCTTTTGCTCTGGTTTGTCCCCCTTCAGTATAGTTATGTGGAAGGGATTTGGGCCCCAAATGGTGTAATGGCAATAGTCTATTCAAATGATCAGGGAACCCAAAGGTTTGCTGTCCCTCTCCTCCCAAAACCAGGTTTACTTTGAGACAAGTGGTATGGGTTCCCACGCTGAATGACCAGCATCAATAATAATTCTCATTGCCATAACACTTTAGGACTTAAAAAGTGCATTCTCCACTGTGAAGAAGAGAATGCTACATAGGGAGTCAGAGGACCTGGGTCTGAATTCTAATTTTTTTACTTACTAGCTATATGGCTTGGTGTCAAGTCACTCCATCTCTCTCTATACCTCAGTTTACTCATCTGTAAGATGAAGGATTTGATTAGGTCATTCCATTGGATTATGCCAATGGAGGTTGGGATGTTCATCTTTTCATCTGGGTTTGCTCCTCCAAGGCAGCTATTGTCTCTGGCATTGCCTGTTTCAGGCTCAAGGTGATGCATTCAGCAGAGGTGATTATTCTCTTTGAGACAGGGGAGAAACCCTTAATTTAGGATTGGCAGAAGACTCTCTAGTTCTGTTCTTTTGTCTGTGCTCTGAAGTTCTTCTGCCCTACCTTGCAGGTAGCAGGTGTCAGAGCAGAGAAACTCAGCCTCTTGTACTCATGGCCATGAGGTCTTTTTACCCACTTTTTCTGGATTGAAAAGAGGTCATCATAGTGACAATTGTTATGCAAGCTTATGGTAAATAGCTAAAATCTCATCTCTGTCAGCTAAGCCATAACTGGTTTTGTACAACAGTCATAAAACAGTTCTTGGCAGAGGTGTGGGGTGCATGTGATGGTTCCTCAGGTATGAACTCCAGAGTTCTCCTGTTGGTCATTAGCTAATGAGCAAGTGAAACAGAGAATGGAAAAGCCAACTGTGCCTTTGTTGTTCAGTTGTTTCAGTTGTGTCTGGCTTTTCCTGACACCATGTGGGATTTTCTTGGCAAAGATCCTGAAGTAGTTTGCCATTTCCTTCTCCAGCACATTTTACAGATGAGGAACCTGAGGCAAACAGGGTTAAATGATTTGGCTAGAGTGACACAGCCCTGGCTAAGAGCAAAGTTTTGGCAACTACTTTGTAAGAGGCTTCATAAGCAAATCTCACATTGATTTTTGTCTTTGCCTCTTTTTGACATAAAAATTCAAAGTCTAGAATGTTATCATCCTTTCACATGGATATGACCTCAACAAATTATCAGAGAGAAAAAGGGGAAAAGAAACACTGAAGTTGAGTCTTCTTAACCTCACTGAATCTCCTGAATGCATGGCTAGAATGTATTTTCTTCTCTGAGTCATTTCAATTAATTCCTCTTCTGCTTCAAGATATAGCTCAAGCACCACATTGTACATGAAGCCTCACAGGTATTACTGGCCTCTGTCCTCTACCACCTTTCATTTTGTAACTGTCTATTTATTCTATATAGATTTATTGATGTGCCGATTTTCCCCCTCAGCAGAATGTAAGCTCCTTGAGATCAGAGTTTCTTTCATTCTTTATCTTTGTGTATCCCCAGTGCCTACGTTTAGATGCTGGTTGCTTTCTTGTTTGACAAATTGGTTGACTGATGTTATAGAGAGGGTTCCATTCAAGGTATAGTTTCGAGGAGATGTCTGAAGAGGTTCCTCTCCAAATCTGAAGCTCTGTGGTCGTTTCCCTCTTTGTATCATAGTAATCTAACACAGGACTTTGCCTCTCATGGATGCTCAGTAAATATAGCTTCAAGGTGGTTATGGAGACATAGCTTTCCTTGAGGGAAGAGGAAGAGGAAAGTTGGTGGCAAGCAGGACTTTCATCTCTTGCTGTGTCATTCTAATTCCATCTCCTGCTTAATTTCCAGCTTTGGAGGTGCCAGTAGTTCTGATCTTACTATACATTATGCTTCCCACACTCTGTGATCCAATCTAACTGGTCTTTTCTCTGTTCTTCACACAACCCCCCATATGCTGCCAATCAACCAAGAAACATTTATTAAGCATCTACTATGTGCCAGGCCCTGTACTAAGCCCTGGGGATACAAAGAGCAGCAAAAAGCAGTCCCTACCCTCAAGGAGCTCACAATCAGATGAGGGAGACAAGCAAGCAAATATGAACAACTTGGGAGGCTGCAAAAATGATTGTGCCTTGGACACAAATGGGCAAATCTGGAAGAGGATAGGGTTTTGGGAGAAAGAGGATAAATTCTGTTTTGGACATGCTGAGTTTGAGATGCCTAAGGGACATCCAGTCTGAGATATCCAGCAGGCAATGGGCAGGTGCCTGGGTGGACAAAGAGCTTGCCTTGACAAGGGAAGGGATTATCTCATGATTAGACTCAAAGAAAGGAGGAAAGACTTGAGATTATCAGGAGTTTTTGAGATGAAGAGGTGAGTTCATGACAAGTGACCTCAATTCTCTTGAGTAAAGTTTACCACAAGTGAACAAACCTGCACAGTACTAAGGCCTTCAAGCAGAAAGATTGTACTACCTCCAGAAGCTGCCCACTTCCCTTTTGATGGGTCTAAATTTTAGGTATAATGGGTACAAACAGGTGGGCCCTTCCTCATCTGTAGGTATTTGAGTGACTTCTGGTGGGTCATATGTGTGCTAACTTAGTGCTGAAGGGCTTGATATTTTGTCCTTTGGTTTCACCCAAGCCAGTGGCAAGAGCTTCAGAAGGAAAAACAGCTTCTGCTCTTTCTTTTCTTGCCACTCTTCTGAATGTGTTGCTTGGAACATCCTCTTTCTGGGGCTCAGAAGATGCCCCTTCCCCCCGCCCCCGCAAAAGAAAAACACTGACTGCTCACATGTTGGTAGATATAAAAATATTATGTTTCCACACAGATATAGAGAAGGTGGCTTTCTTGTAACAATACTTAAAGTCAAGAGAAAAGTAGGAAAAGGTCACAGTGTCTCCAGTATCTGGGTCTTTGGTAAAGAATAAGGCAAAGGGTAAAAATGGCTTAAAGTAAGCATGCTTAATAGTCTTAGAAAATATTAACTTTTCCTCAGGAGGAGCTAAAGCTCATTTTAATGCACATGCAATATATGTGGAGGGAGAGGGGAACATATCTGGGGGAAACATGGATTAGGCATACTGGAAATTTGGACACCTCAAAGTACTCAGCCATTGAGGAAATGAGGAAGGGACTTTGCATTTCTGGATAGGGATAAAGGTGCTTGCTCTTGCTTCTGTAGGTGTGTGTCTGTTCTAGCAGCATGCTTGCTTCTTGCAAGAACATAAAATAAATGAGCTTGCCTCATCTACCTTAGGAGTCTTTGTCTTTCCTCTAGAAATCTTCTTCCTAACAATATGGCCACTAGAAGAGGTGGTTGTACAGAGGAACCTAAGTCATATATTAAGGCCTTGGCTACATCTTCTCTTTGTATTTCTTTGTGTGAGCAAAGGAGACCAAAAAAGCAATTCTGAGATGGATGTTTCCAATATTGGAGGCAACCTTATGAGTTCAAAACATCAGAAATTCTTGGATCCCAGGAGGATGAACATACTTCCTGTCCTAGTTTGACAGAAGACATGGACTTTGAGGGAACAATTTGGAAAAAAAACCAACTCAGTTCTTCAGGTTTTCATGTTCCAGTATCCAGATCCTGGGAGGATATTATAATGAAAGTCATAACTTACTGCTTCCTGTTTAAGGGTTTATCACTATGTGCTCCGTGTTTTAAGCATTCCTTATGTCTGGAGGGAATTCATACTTGTCCCATACCTTATCCATACTGTACTTTGAGTATCTTTTTCTACTCCCTAAGGAGACTCCAGACTTGAGCCAAAACTAATCTGTAAGTGATTTTCCCTGGGCCTCTGGAAGTGTAAGAAACCAGAGGGTTAGAGGGAAAAAAAAGGCTCAACTGGTTGCCTAGCCTTGAATCTTGGTCCATATGAGTGGGCCCATATATAGAAAAGAGACAGAGAAAGAGAGAGAGAGATGCAGAGAGAGAGACAGAGAGAGAGAGAGAGAGAGAGAGAGAGAGAGAGAGAGAGAGAAATGCCTTAACTTCCCAGGGCTCAGCAGCCATTTTGTGGGATTATACTAATATTAAGCCTAAATCCTCTCTGTAGCTTCTGCCCTGGAGCTCCTGGCTCTGCTGAGGTGATTGTCGGTGATCTCTTTTCTTTTATTTAAGTTGTAACCAGGCTCCATGAGATGATGCTGGTTACAGGAATGATAGTACTGAGGACAACAACACATCCCACTTCTCTGAGCTTTGTTCATTTTCAGTCTGACAACACTGAGAGGAGCAAATTATAGAGTGATCACATGGCAATAAGGTTAAGGAAAGGACTTTATTGGGTTAACAGCCCAATTCCTAGTTTCCCAGAGACAACTTTAGCCCTTGTCTTTCTTAAAAGAAAAGAAACTGGCTGTTAAGGTGTGCCACTGAGTCAAAGCCCAGCTGGGAAGGGAATACATCAACAAGCCTGTGACAGAGATCAAGAGAGCATTTTTTAAAAATTAATTTATTCGTTTTAAGTCTAAATTTTCTCCCCCTCCTTCCCCTCTCTCTCCTTGAGATGGCATGCAATCTTATATGTGTTCTACACATACATTCTTATTAACCATATTTTCACATTAGTCATGTTACATAGAAGAATTAAAATGAATGGGAGAAACCATGAGAAAAACAAAACAAAACATAACACAAGAGAAAATAATCTCCTTCATTCTGCATTCCAATTCCATGGTTCTTTCTCTGGATGTGGATGGCATTTTGTCTCAAGAGTCCTTTGGGAATGTTTTAGGTCCTTGAATTGCTGTGAAGGGTTAAGTCTATCAGAAACAGTCCTTACACACTGTGGTTGTTACTGTGTACAATGTTCTCCTGGTTCTGCTCCTTTCACTCAGCATTAGTTCATATAAGTCTTTCCAGACCTCTCAGAAGTCCTCTTGTACATCATTTCTTATAGCAAAATAGTATTCCATTACATTCATATACCAAAACTTGTTCAACCATTCCCCAATTGATGGGCATCTCCTCAATTTCCAGTTCTGGATTCCCACAAAGAGAGCTGCTATAAATATTTTTGTACATGTGGGACCCTTTTGCATTTTTGTGATCTCTTTGGGCTATAGCCCTAGAAGTGATGTGTGTATTTGTCCTTTGTTGCCAAAGAAGACTATTCCATCAGAAATAATGACATGACTTGCACTTGACTTTGTTTTTGAGTGAGTGAGGGCTGTGCAGGTCACCAGCCTCACTTCTCTTCCAGAGCCATCTGAATCCAGTGAGCAGATATTCATCAGGATGACTGGAGATGACCCAGGATGAGGCAATTGGGGTTAAGTGACTTGCCCAAGTTTACACAGTTAGTGAGTGCCAAGTGTCTGAGGTGAGATTTGAACTCAGGTCCTCCTGACTCCTCCACTGGTGCTCTATCCACTGCACCACCTAGCTGCCTCCGAGGAGTGATATTGTTGAGTCAAAGGGTATGCACATTTTTGTAGCCCATTGGCCATAGTTCCAAACTGCTCTCCAGAATGGTTGAATCAGCTCACAGTTCCACCAACAATGAATTAGTGTTCCAACTCTCCCACATCTTCTCCAACACTTATCATCTTCCTATTTTGTCACATTAGGCAATCTGATAGGTGTGATGTGGTACCTCAGAGTTGTTTTGATTTGCATCTCTCTAATTGTAGAGGGCCAGTACTGACGGAGTCCAGAATGTGAGGTATTGTCCATGTTTTACTTAAGATTTGTACTAGCATGAGGGCTGACGTTTTCAGGATAATTAGCTCACTGTCCCACTCATGATATGCAAGGATGAGAAAGTCCTAACCCTGACTGTGCACCCCAAGGTTGTTATACAGAAGGAACTAAGATAAGGAAGTAAAAGAAGTAAGCTAAAATATTCTCTTGGGAATAACCTTGCTTGCTTGCTTGTAAGAGAGTATATAAGCCTTGACCCTCAGATCAATTAACTAGTCATGTATAGATTGTACAGGTTCGCCTAGCCCCTGCTGCTCTTGTCTTTTTCTTTTCAATCACCGCTATGCCTCTGATTGGCCAGTTGCTGGCAATTAGCACCTGAACAGGGACCTGATGAACAGAGAAAAAAGTGAAAGTGGAGTGGAGGCCCCCACCAATTGCGTGCACAGAATTTTGAAAGTCCAGGGAATTTTGGTGAATAACTCTCTGGGGGTATTACTTTCCTATCACAGCCTTTTCTAACTTGGTCTTTAAGACCATAAAGAATGTGTTTCCTGGCGTCCACTTGGTCTGGAGAGCCAAGCCAAAGGTCTGATTTATACAGAGGATTTCTAACAATCTTTTCTCAGTTTTTGGATTCTTCTTTTCATTGTCTGTATATGTATTCTGTCTCTGTGTGTTCTGTGTGCATGTGTCTCTGTGTTAATGCAGCCAGCTCCATTGCAACTGAACTTTGGAATGCACTTATTCCTTTTCCTCCCCCTCTTCCCCTCTCTCTGATTGCTGCAGCATCAGAGAAAAGGATGGAAAAAAGAAAGAGAGAAACATCTTATACCCTTTAGTTTATATTATTGCTGAAGGCAGTTTCAGATCAGAAATAGAAAGAAATAATGTATATACAGTTTTAAAAGGGCTTTAATCAAAGCCCACTAGGAGAACAACATGGGTACAAACTTTAAGGAAAGCATAAAAGTTTTGGAAATTGTTGGAAGTTGTTGGTAAAATTCTTTTTCTCTTTCTACCTTCTAACCCTGGCCAGATTGTGAAGGTGGGGAGAAAGACAAGAAGAAATCAGAGAAACTTTTCCCCTCATATCAGACAGGCAGACTGACTAACATTTAATTTTCTCATGCCTCACCTAAAAGAGAAAAGGTTTTGTATAATGGGAAACAACCAAAAGGTAGTTATTCTGGTTGTATTTGAAGTGAAACATGTCACTCCAAATTGGATGTTTAAGACAGGTCGTTGTATTATTTGGCACCAAGACAAATTGGGAAAATGCATAGATCTGAAAAAGAGACACCACAGAGATAAAGCTTTGAACTCTCCAGTAGACAGGAGGGGACTAGGCATCACAGGATCTTTTTCCAGAGTCTCCCTCATTTCAACTGGCAGATTCATAGCCCTCTCTTTCAAAGCAGTTTTTAAGGAGTGGACACAGAAGTAAAGTATACTTGAGTAACAGTTAGAACCACTAAGATCTTTTTACCCTGTAGTCCTGACTCTGACTATAGGGCTACGGCTGCAGTGAATAGTTAGGACAGCTAAAAACATTTATCAGATTCTGTTAACTCCTCTCATCCCAGATTAGATCAAGGGAGGAGAGTGCTAAAGAATAGTAGGGAATTTAAGTTATCCTCCCTGAGAGTATGGGATGGACCACAGCAGTATGAGATCACAAGCCAACCAGCATCTACATTTATTAAGCCCAGTCTTCTATTAATAATTTTCATATGTGATGATTTGGAAATGCAATTAATGGCACCTAAAGTTCACTATTTGTGTTACTACTGTGCTTCTAAATTGTAGTAAAATTCTCTTGTATTGTAAAAATTGAGTGACCACTGTAATCCAGAAATGGTGTTAGAAGAAGCAATTTTTAATCAGAATTTTGTTGAAACTAAAAGATGTTGGGAAAATTGTATAAAACCAGTTATGTTATTTTAAATTTTATCAGTCGTGCTATCCTTATCTTATAATATTTTGTAACTGCCATTTAGAAAACCAGGTATTTTCACCTTTGCATGTTAAAGAGGTTAAAGCTAAAACAATCTGGCTATCATTTATAAAAGTTGTAAGATTGTTAACTAAGTTACTTGGAGTTAATGTTTTAATACTAAACCTAAAATTGTTAATTGATTATTGTGTGTGGAAAGAAAGGAATTGAGTGAAAACTTTATTTAGATTGGTTCTGCTCATTCAGAACAGTCCTCCTGTATGTTTGGGGGTTGGCAGGCATGGGGTGCATGACAGTTCCCTTTATTTTGTAAAATGGCTAAGGCCTCTGGAAGCCATCCATGTGGGCAAGGTCATCAACCCTAGGAAAGAAACTTGTTTGGCTTATATAATTTCTAAACAATGAATATGACTTGCTCAGAAGTTGTAATAGATAGAAAGGATTTTTAACAATTGACTTTTATATCAGGACAAGTTTTAAATTTGAGAAGGAAAGATCTTAAATGGAATCCCTTATGTATGTGAGTCCTGGTAAATCTTTATTGCTTATTGCAAAACTGTATTAGGCTCTAAGCTGTGATTAGTGAAATTTGCTGTTTAAGGTAAAAGGCATTTGGGACCATAACTATTTATGTTTTGAGTTTGAATTTGGGTATAGTTGTTTGCATTAAATCAGTGTCTGAGAGAAAGGCCATAAACTACTCAGAGGGAATGTGCTCCTGTACTGTTAACAGGTGAAGTTTGTATCTGGAAAGGAAACATCAAGGGGACAATTCTAGACTCAATCTAGAATAGGATTCTCCTAGTCAGTTTCCCCATTGTGTTCCTTTAAAAAGGAATTGTTCCCATCTGACTACTCCTGAGTCTGGCTATAAAACACATACTGCATGATTTGAGAATTTCACTCTTATCTGAATTCAAACAGAGTCAAGGATGTTTTATCCTGTCATATTTGATATGTCACATGTCCCTACTTTTTCCTTCTGTAGCAAATTTCTATGATCAATAGCAAGTGACTAGCAAAATATGTGAGCCCTTTTGTATAATCTTACTGGGAAATCTAATATTATTTTTATCTGAAAGTAGAACATGTTCAGAAATTTATGTAAACTACTTAAGACTCACCTTAAGATGTCCCCATTGTTTAAAAAGATTTTAAAGGCAGTACTGTTTTACTGTGATCAGTCTCTCATCATTACCAATGTGAGATTCCATTATGCATTTTTACTAAAGCATTTTGTGATAACTTGGAATTCTGTAGTAATTAAGAATTTGGTTTGTTCTAATACTTTGGGAATTCATATTACTTAAGGACACATTTATACCAACTAAATTTTAGTGAATTTTAATTTTAAAGGGTTTATTTTTGTCTCAAAGTGAAAAGAGAACTATCATTTTAAAAAGTTTCAACTAATTTTCTTTATAAAAGTTTAGTGACTCTTAACATCAGGACAGATTTTCAACTGTTTTAAAAGAAAAAGAAATATTTTTAGAAGAAATGTTTTTCAAAGAAAAGTAAAGCCCATTAAATTTTCATTTTCAAGATAATGTATTGCTAAGTTAATATGTAATGATCTATAAAGTAGAAAAGATCTTGCTGTCTTCATCTGAATTTGTAGTCATTCCATGGCCTAAGCAAGAGTTAAAATCAGTGTTTGGACTTCTCATATGTAAACAACAATAACAGCAACTTAATTTTTAAAGTTTTTCTTCCAGAGTGAATATAATCAGAAAAGGATAAACAAGTCTGTGAAACAACGATGTATATGTATTCAGCTGTGAGATTCTAGTTAGAAATCTCTTTTGTTTCAGACAATACAGTTATGCTAGTGAAGAGTAATAACTTGTGAGCTATCCTGTTTATGGTGGAAATATGCAGGAAAGTGAAGCAGTCTGAATAACGGGTTCAAGAGATTTGGAAAGATAAATAAAGGTTTGATCAAAAATAAAGAAAGCAGAGAAGAAGGTTGGGGACAAGTGGAAGTCGTCCAAGCCCCTCTTGTCCCTGGACGGTTACTAAGTATGTCAGGAGAGTATGAGGAAGTTTGACAATATTCTCATATCCACCCCACTTCTAGTCATTTTCTTCCTACCCTTTTTTGGCCCTTGTTTGTTTAATCTCTGTGTCAGATTTATGTCTTCTAGGTTCAGTACCCTCCACTTGAAAATGACCCTTTTGGCTGCACATCATCCTCACTGTCCAAGACCATGACCCATCACCCTCTGGACCTGGCGTCACACTAGCTACAGACCCAGCCTCTCCAATGGCAGGACCCTATGAGGCAGGGACAGCTCTACGTCCACTCTCAACAGGAAGCAGTTTTAGAATCTGAGACCTTTGTCCCTTACCCCAAAAGATTTTGGGTCCCAACTGTTAAAGGGGAGAATGATGGGGTACTTGGGTGCAGGTACTTGAGCCCCAATTCTAAAACTGCATTTCTCTATAGAAATTATCTCAATGTATCAGTCCTCAATCAGTCCCACTTTTAATGATTGTACAACAACCCACACATGCTATATTCCCTGTTAAAGTAAACCAGCTAGATGATGCAGTGGATAGAACACCAGTGCAGAAGTCAAGAGGATCTGAGATCAAATCTCACCTCAGACACTTGACATTCACTAACTGCGTGAACTTGGGCAAGTCACCTAACCCCAATTGCCTCATCCTGGGTCATTTCCAGTCATCCTGATGAATATCTGGTCACTGGATTCAGATGGCTCTGGAGGAGAAGTGAAGCTGGTGACCTGCACAGCCCTCCCTCACTCAAAACAACGTCAAGTGAAAGTTATGTCATTATTTTTCTGATGGCATGGTCTTCTTTGGCAACAAAGGATGAACATACAAACCATACTTGATATCAGACTCAAGGGGAGAGGACATTGGATCTGCTCCAAACTTGTTGGGGGTGTAAGCTCAGTTCCATGTGGACAGTCTCAGGCGGGTAAAGGTGAGAACTTCTAAATCTTAGAGTTCTCATGAGGCCCCCCAGGAAACAGCAGGGAATTGAGGAGTGAGATCTCGTGCATTTCCGCCTCTTCCCGTGAGAAACGTGATGGGAGAGAGCTTCCCCGCCCTCGAGATTGGCCCAGGTCTGAGCATACCTATTGTTATCTAACAGGCACGGTATTCAGGTGCAAACTATACGGCAGGAGAGCTTAAGTAGGGTCAGGAAAGCCTGAAGGCGCTCTTAGCGCTGAGGGGCCCTTACAGGACAGAAGGCCCCTTTTCCTCTCTTCGCTCTTCCCTTCCCCCTCTCTCCCCACTTCCACTTCTGCTTTCATTCTCTTACTGTAAGATCTTTGCCTCCTTGGGACATTTCTCTCTCCCTCCTAAGGAAGAGTTCCCCCTGCACATGTAACCAGGACCCTGAATAAAGCCTAACCCTTGTTCGACTCCGGAAAGTCTCTTCTCTCATACGTTTATCCGGTTTGGCCAGCCGAAGACCTGGGACAGGTAAGGTAAGACTCGGGTAGCCCTCAGGCCTCTAGGCCTGGCAGTTGGCGCATTCCAAACAGGGACAGGCGCAGATATCCTGGGTGGTTGGGACACCCGGAAGGGGCTGTGAAAGACGCGAGTCCCGAATCCTAGATTCGGAAGGAGAGAAAGAGTGAGTAGCTTCCCATACCCATGGGAAAAGGGCATGGATGGGGAATCAATTGCCAGTAATAAAGCCAGAGGAACAGGAGGTCTGGGCTGAGATACTTTACAGGGAATGCAGGGAGGCGGGGGTCACTATAGAGTTAAATGACCTCTGAGAATTTTGTAAAAGGATTTGGAAGGTCTCTCCCTGGCTCGAGCAGACTGGAATATCAAGAGAAAGATGGGGAGCAGTCGGAGAACAAATGACCGTTTATGAACAACAATGCCCCGGGGAGCTGGAGGATTTAGATTTCCTGATATTCGGTGTGATTAAAAGTCTTTTGGAAGGCCCGGAGAGACCAGGGCGGGATTGGAATGAGAGTGGAAGCGGAGAGAGGGGAGGGGAGAACCCTGGCAAGCAGAAAGTTAAGGAGTGTAGAGAAAAAATACGTTCGGAGCTCCATCTAGCAGATGGGAAAGGCGAGGCAGGGGAGAATACACCGTGTCTTCCCTCTGCACCTCCTTATAGCATGCTCCATTGGTCAGACAGTCCAGGGCCACAGTCCAGTTTGGAAAAGGGAATACGAAAGGCCATAGAGAATGGAGAAGATGTAGGGACATTCCCTGTGCTAGAAATAGCGGACCCCAGTGTCCCCGGTGGGGTTCGGAGGAGCCACATACCCATAGAGTGGAAGAGAGTAGCGACTCTCAAAGAGGCTTGTACCAAGCACAGCCCCAATTCACCCTTTGTCATAGCCATGCTTGAGACTCTCAGTGGTCAGTTCGTTCTGACTCCTAATGACTGGAAAAGCTTAGCCAGAGCCTGTCTTACCCCTGGGCAGAATGTGATTTGGGTATCAGAATTTTCTCAGAAGGTAAAGAGCACTACCAGTGGGCTGGGGGCTCAGGCCCCCCAGGCTTATCAGCGATTTACAGGAACAGGGCAGTTTGAGGCTACAGGAAATCAATTACAGTACTCGGCCGCCGATTATGTCTTGATTGCCAGAATGGCTATTGCCGCCTGGAAGGTTATAGCCTCTAAGAAAGAGAGAGAGTTTCCCATGACTAGGATTACGCAAGGAAACACTGAGCCATTTACTAATTTTGTGGCCAGGCTGCAGGAGGCAGTGGGTCGAGACATGGGAGAGGAGAATCAAGGGACAGAGATAGTGTTAAAGACATTGCTGCGGCAGAATTGTAATCATGACTGCAAAAAGGCAATGCTGCCAAAGAATGCATCTGTTGAAGAAATGATACAGAGATGTGAAAGGGTAGGAAGTCAGGTGTACTTGGCACAGGTGCAAAGGAAGTACCTGGCCGCAGCCTTAAATAACATCTCTCTGGAGAGAAAATGTTTTCACTGTGGAAAACCGGGACACCTTAAGAAAGAGTGTAGGAAAGAAATAAGTACAGGGAGGGGCCAGGACCCTTGCTTTTCATGTGGAAAGCCAGGTCACCTAGCTAGACAATGTAGGAAGTCGGGAAACGGGGTGAGGGGCCCCTTGAGGGCCCCGAAAGTGTACCCTTTGGCAGAGAATCGGGACGGCCCCTTGGAGGGAGAATACAGGAAATTATGGGGCCAGAGGAAGGAATGCAACACCTTTACAGCTTAGATAAGTGCCAGCTTGCAGCTCATCAGTTTACTATGATTCCCCTGAGAGACCCCATACAGGAGGAATCCTTGATATTACAGAACCCCTCTCATGCACCCATAGTTATATATACAGGAGTTTATCCCACCGGCACCACAGCACTTCCATGCTCCAATGTGGTAGCCGAGCCAGCTCATATAGACAATCAGCTTCCCATAGCTATTGCCCTTCCCTTAAAGCACTCAGTTCAAATCCAGTAACTAAAGGAAATAGGACAGAATAGACCTGAGTGTACAATCTGGCTCAATGGAATTCCCATGACTGGCCTCCTTGATACTGGAGTGGATAGGACCTGCCTTAGTGGTCGCTCAGTACCCTGGCACTGGAAGCTCAAAGAAAGCCAGAGACCAGTGTGGGGAATAGGAGGGTGCCAAAATACCTTAGAGACAATGCACCCAGTAAAGTGGGAGGCAGAGGATCGCCAAGGGACCGTATGGCCGTTGGTGATTCCAGGACTTAGTTTTAACATCTGGGGCAGAGACATCATGAGCCGCCTGGGGATGAGGCTATCAAATTTTTAGTAAGGGCCATTGCAGTTGCACTGGAGTCCCCACCCTTGAATTGGAAGTCAGACACCCCGATTTGGGTGGAGCAATGGCCCCTGACTCCAGAAAAACTCCAGGCATTACAAATACTGGTTAAGGAGCAATTAGCACCCTGGAATGCTCCTGTGTTTGTTATAAAGAAAAAATCCGTAAAATTCAGGTTCCTTACGGATGTTAATCAAGCATGAGAGAGCCCTAGGCAGCAGCAATACCAAAGTAAACAGCCAGTATGCAGCCTTATCAACTTCACCTTAAAGGCGATCCTCGCTAAACAAAAAAGGGGAAGAGGTCGCCTAACACAATCAGAGCTTGATACAGCTGTATATACACACAATTTTTTGCATATCTCAAAAAACTCACATACTACTCCAGCTATGAGACATTTTGTGACTATTCCAAGACAATCCCGCAAGGAAAGTAATACCCAGGCTGGAAATAAGGACACATGGGCCATGGTAAAGGATATGGCCTCAGGGAAATGGCAAGGTCCGTATAAGATACTAATATGGGGTCCAGGGTATGTTTGTGTCTCCACAGGAAAAGGGGACGCGTGGATTCCCATTAGAAGGATCCGTAGGTGGAAACCGGTGTCGGAGACGCCGGAAACGACAAGCCCGGAGACCCCGGAGAAGGATCATGCACCACCTGAGTCTGCTACTGACAGCTTTGACCCTGCTGCCCAGAGAGGAAGCAGCACTCATCCCAACCACTGACATTGCTGCCCACTCCATCTAGGCATCTCCTTTCAGTGGCTGAAGGAGGACTTTGATATCACGACCAACTTTTCGCCTGAACACCACAGGCTTGGCCGTTGAGGTCCATTTGCATGACTGAGGGGGTGGTGATGTGTAAGGCTCCAGCACTGAGCTACTTCTCTTAGAATATGCTTTGGAATTAGTGATTGCACTTCCTCTTGTTGTAATTCAGCCATTTAGTTTCATCTTTGTTTTGTTGGATGCCTCTCTTTGTCAGTTGTTGTGCTAGCTGCAGATTTCTGTGTAAATGAAGTTCTTGTTGTGGGGTACTCATATGCTAAAGGCCTTCCTAACCCACTCAGCCTCCAGCCGCTATTTGCTCTAGGGCCATGTGCGCTCTGCGCAAAACAAAAAAGGGGAGATGTTGGGGGTGTAAGCTCAGTTCCATGTGGACAGTCTCAGGCGGGTAAAGGTGAGAACTTCTAAATCTTAGAGTTCTCATGAGGCCCCCCAGGAAACAGCAGGGAATTGAAGAGTGAGATCTCGTGCATTTCCACCTCTTCCCGTGAGAAACGTGATGGGAGAGAGCATCCCCACCCTCGAGATTGGCCCAGGTCTGAGCATACCTATTGTTATCTAACAGGCACGGTATTCAGGTGCAAACTATACGGCAGGAGAGCTTAAGTAGGGTCAGGAAAGCCTGAAGGCGCTCTTAGCGCTGAGGGGCCCTTACAGGACAGAAGGCCCCTTTTCCTCTCTTCGCTCTTCCCTCCCCCCTCTCTCCCCACTTCCACTTCTGCTTTCATTCTCTTACTGTAAGATCTTTGCCTCCTTGGGAGATTTCTCTCTCCCTCCTAAGGAAGAGTTTCCCCTGCACATGTAACCAGGACCCTGAATAAAGCCTAACCCTTGTTCGACTCCGGAAAGTCTCTTCTCTCATACGTTTATCCGGTTTGGCCAGCCGAAGACCTGGGACAGGTAAGGTAAGACTCGGGTAGCCCTCAGGCCTCTAGGCCTGGCACAAACTGAAAAAAAAAATACAACAAAAAAACCCAACAAGGGTGATGACGTAAAAAGAGACTTGTAGCTATGATGATTCTTGGCATATTGGCTGCTGTCACCCTTATGGCTTCTTTTGCTCTAGCTGTTACAGCATTGCTGCAGTCAACTCATCCTGCGTTGTATGTCAATCAGCTTGCTCAAAATGTATCTAAAGCACTAAAGCAACAAATGGAGTTAGATAAATAAATTCAGTTAGAATTAGAGATGTTAGAACAGTCATTGCTATATGTGGGGGATCATTTGGAAAAGGAGATCGCTAAGAAATGTAATTATAGATATGAGGAAATATATATATTTAACTTTGTACATATTTATTATTTACTTATAAATTATTTATTTAATATATAACTCCATACACGTACAATATTCAGACTTCTAATGTAACGGATTAGGGCAAAGCTTAGAGCGGCTTGGCATAGTCATAGCATGACATGGCAAATTGAAGAACTGGAGCTTATTACAGATGACATTGCTAATAGTCATATTCAGGAAATTGATCCACAAGAAACTGTTAATTCAATAGTGAATTTTGTAAAAAGGCTTAATCCCATGCAGAACACTGAAGCTCTTATACTGCACTTTGTTCCTATAGCAGTGGCTGTATGCCTCCTGGTTGTGATCATCCCCTGCCTTGTACGTATTGGGGATACGTGACCTTGTCAAGATTGGCACAGACCTACATGGACTAAAATTACTTGCAAAGAAGAAAGGGGTAGATGTAGAGGGCCAGTACTGATGGAGTCCAGAATGTGAGGTACTGTCCATGTTTTACTTGAGACTTGTACTAGCATGAGGGCTGACATTCTCAGGATAATTGGCTCACTCTCCCACTCCTGACATGCAAGGATGAGAAAGTCCTGACCTTGACTGTGCACCCCGAGGTTGTTATACAGAAGGAACTAAGATAAGGAAGTAAAAGAAGTAAGCTAAAAATGTTCTCATGGGAATAACCTTGCTTGCTTGCTTGTAAGAGAGTATATAAACCTTGACCTTCAGATCAATTAACTAGTCATGTACAGATTGTACAGGCTCACCTAGCCCCCACTGCTGTTGTCTCTTTCTTTTCAATCACCACCGTGCCTCCGATCACCCAGTTGCTGGCATCTAATCAATAGTAATTTAGAGCATTTTTTTTCATATGACTAGAGGTAGCTTTAATTTCTTCCTCTGAAAACTGCCTTTTCATATCCTTTAATCATTTATCAATTAGGGAATGATTTTTATTCTTGTAAATTTGACTCAGTTCTCTCTATATTTTAGAAATGAGGCCTTTATCACAGACACTAGTTGCCAAAATTCTTTCCCAGTCTTCTGCTTCCCTCCTAATTTTGATTGCATTGGGTTTGTTTGTGCAAAAACTTTTCAATTTTATTTAATCAAAATTTTGCACTTTGTAATATTCTCCATCTCTTGTTTGCTCATAAATTTCTCCATTCTCCATAAATCTGAGAAATACACTTTTCCTTGCTCACCTAATTTTGTATAGCATCAATCTTCATACCTAGATCATGCATCCATTTGGACTTTATTCTATTATACGGTGTTAGGCATTGGTCTATGACTAGTTTCAGCCACACTGTTATTCAATTTTCTCAGCAGTTTTTGTCAAGCGGTGCGTTCTTATCCCAGAAACTGGGGTCCTTGGGTTTATCAAACAGTAAAATGCTATCATTGACTACTGGGTCTTGAGAACCTAACTTATAACACTTATCTATCCCTCTATTCGTTAGCCAGTACCAAGTGGTTTTGATAATTGTTGCTTTATAATACAATTTGAGATCTGGTAGGGCTGGGCCACCTTCCCTAGCATTTCTTTTCATTAATTCCCTTGATATTCTGGACCTTTTATTCTTCCAGATGAATTCTGATATTATTTTTTCTAGCTCTAGAAAATAATTTTCTGGTAGTTTGATTGATACAGCATGAAATAAGTAAATTAATTTAGGTAGAATTGTCATTTTTATTATATTAGCTCAGCCTACCCATGAGTAACTGATGATTTTCCAGTTACTTAGATCTGACTTTATTTGTGTGAAAAGCGTTTTGTAACTGTGTTCATATAGTTCATATATGGGTTTGTTTTGGCTGGTACACTCCAAGATATTTTATCGTGTTTCCCGTAGCTTTAAATGGGATTTCTCTTTCTATCTCTTGCTACTGGGCTTTGTTAGTAATATATAGAAATGCAGATGACTTATGTGGGTTTATTTTGTAACCTCCAAGTTTGCCAAAGTTTTTATTTTTTCAAGTAGTTTTTTACTTGATTCTCTAGGATTCTCTAAGTATATCATCATATCATCTGAAAAGAGTGATAACTAAGTTTCTTCTTTGCCTATTCTAATTCATTCAATTTGTTTTTCTTCTCATTGCTAATTCTAACATTTCTAGTACCATATTGAATAACAGTGGTGATAATGAAGATCCTTGTTTTACCCCACCCCACCCCCATCTTATCAGAAATGCATCTACCTTATCCTCATTTCATATAATGCTTGCTGATGGTTTTAGGTAAGATACTACTTATTATTTTAAGGAAGGCTTGATTTATTGCTATGCTCTCCAGTGTTTTCAATAAGAATGAGTGTTGTATTTTGGCAAAAGCTTTTTCTGCATCTATTGAGATAATAATATGGTTTCTGTTAGTTTTGTTGTTAATATGATCAATAATGCTGATAGTTTTCCTAACATTGGACCAGCCTTGCATTCCTGGTGTAAATCTTACCTGATCATAATGTGTTATTCTTGTGATAAGTTGCTATATTCTTTTTGCTAATATCTTATATAAAATTTTCGCATCTATATTCATTAGAGAAATTGGCCTATAATTTTCTTTCTCTATTTTGGCTCTTCCTGGTTTAGGGACGGGAACCATATTTGTATCATAAAAAGAATTTGGTAGGACTCCTTTTTCTCCAGTTTTCCCAAATAGTCTATATAGTATTGGAATTAACTGTTCTTTGAATGTTTGATAGAATTCACTTGTAAATCCATCTGGCCCTGGAGATTTTTTCCTAGGGAGTTCATTGATGACCTGTTCAATTTTTGGTTGTTTAAGTATTCAACTTACTTTTCTGTTAATCTGGGCAGTTTATATATTTTAAAATACTCATCAATCTCATTTAGATTGTCGAATTTAGGGGCATTAAGTTAGGCAAAGTAATTTCTAATTATTGTTTTAATTTCCTCCTTGTTGGAGGTGAGTTTACCCTTTTCATTTTTTATATTGGTAATTTGGTTGTCTTCTTTCTTTTTTCCAATCAAATTGACCAAAGGTTTATCAATTTTATAGTTTTTTTCATAAAACCAATTCTTAGTTTTATTTATTAGTTCAATAGTTTTCTTAGTTTTAATTTTATTAATCTCACCTTTGGTTTTTAGTATTTCTAATTTGGTATTAACTACTTGGGAATTTTCAATTTGTTCTTTTTCTTGCATGCCCAATTCATTGATCTCCTCTTTTTCTATTTTATTCATATAGGCATTCAATGATATAAAACTTCCTGTAAGAACTGCTTTTACAGCATTCCATAGGTTCTGATAGGTTGTCTCATTATTTTCCTTATCTTGAATGATTGTTTCTATGATTTGTTGTTTAACCCACTCATTCTTTAGGATTAGATTATTTAGTTTCCAACTAATTTTTGGTCTATCTTCCATGACCTCTTACTACATATAATTTTATTGCATTATGGTCTGAGAAGGATGCATTGACTATCTCTCCCTTTCTGAACTGGATTGTGAAGTTTTTATGCCTTAGTACATATTCAATTTTTGTATATGTACCATGTACCGCTGAGAAAAAGGTATATTCCTTTCTATCCTCATTCAATCTTCTCTAGAGATCTATCACATCTACCTTATTTAGAGTTCTATTCACCTCCTTAACTTCTTTCTTGTTTATTTTGAGGTTAGATTGATCAAGTTCAAGGAGGGGGAAGTTGAGGTCCCCCACTAGTATAGTTTTGCTATCTATTTCTTCATGTAACTCCCTTAACTTCTCCTCTAAGAATCTGGATGCTACACCACTTGGTGAATATATGTTTAGTAATGATATTGCTTCATTGCTTATGGGGCCTTTTAGCAGGATATGATTTCCTTCCTTATCTCTTTTGATTAGGTCTGTTTCTGCTTTTGCTTTGTCTGAGATTAGGATTGCTACCACTGCTTTTTTACCATCAGCTGAAGTATAATATATTCTGCTCCAACCTTTTACCTTTACCCTGTGTGTATCCCCGTTTCAAATATGTTTCTTGTAAACAAAATATAGTTGGATTATGGTTTTAATCCATTCTGCTATCTGCCTCCTTTTTTGGGGGATAATTCATCCCATTCCCATTCACAGTTATGATTACTATCTGTGTCTTTCTCTCCATCCTATTTCCCCCCATTTATGCTTTTAGTTCTCCATTCTCCTCCACAATAGAGTTTTAATTTTTGACCACTGCCTCCATCAGTTTTCCCTCCCTTCTATTGGCCCCTGTCCCTTTTATTCCCCCTTTCCCTTAGTACTTCTTTCTTCCCTTTCAACCTCCTCTCCCTTTTCTTTCCCCTTTCCCCTCCTACTGCCTATAGGGCAGGTTAGATTTCTATACTTAACTGAGTTTATTGTTCCCTCCTTGAACCAAATCAGATGAGAGCAAATCTCACCATATTCATCTCCCTCCCTTCTCTCCATATACTATAATATGTTTTTGTGTCTATTCCTGTGATGTAATTTACCTTTTTCTGCCTCCTCCTTTTCACATCTCCCATTACAATCTCTTTGTACCTTTAAATCACATTTTCACCATCACATCATTTAATTTATACCCACTCCCTCTATCTATATACATCCCTTTTAAATATCATAATAAATACACAATTCTCAAGATTAGCAAGTATCATCCTCCCTTATAGAGATGTAAACAGTTTGCCCATATTGAATATCAAGTTTCCCCACCTTTTATGTCTCTCTTGAGACTTGTATTTGAAGATCAAATTTTCTATTGATCTTTGGCCTTTTCGTCAGGAAGGTCTAGAAATTCCTTATTTCAGTGAGGAACAGAATTATCCATTTCCTTGCCTGAAATATTATGCTCAATTTTGCTGGGAAATTGATCCTTGGTTGTAGTCCCAGCTCCTTTGCCTTATGGAGGCAATCTCTCTGATCTTTCAGTGTAGAAGCTACAAGGTCCTGTGTGATCCTGACTGTAGTTCCTCAATATTTGAATTGTTTCATTCTGGCTGCTTGCAGTATTTTCTCCTTAACTTGATAGTTCTGGAATTTGGCAACAATATACCTTGGCTTTTTCAGTTTTGTATCTCTTTCAGGAGGTGATGGGTGGATTCTTTTGATGACTATTTTGCCCTCTTCATTTGGACCTCAGGGCAGTTTTCCTTGATGATTTCTTGAAAGATGTTGTTCAGGCTCTTTTTTCATCATGGCTTTCCAAGAGAACAAAAACTTTTAGGTTTTTTCTCCTGAATCTATTTTCCAGGTCACTTGTTTTTCCAATGAGATATTTTACATTTTCTTTTATTTTTTTCATTCTTTAGATTGTGTTTGACTGATACTTGATATCTCACAGAATCATTAGGTTCTACTTGCCCAATTCTAATTTTTAATAGATTGTTTCTTCAGTTAACTTTTGCATCTCCTTTTCTATTTGTCCAGTTGCTCCAGTTAGGTTTTGTGTCTCCTTCTCTGTTTGCCCAATTTTCCTTTCGAATTCTTCCATGAATTCTTTTTTCATATCTTTAAAATCATTCGCCAGTTTTTCTTGTACCTCTCTAATTTGGCTTTTAAAATTCTTTTTGAGCTCTTCCAAGAATTCTCTTTGGGCTTGAGACCAGTTCATATTTCCTTCTGAGGTTTCAGATGGGAGTACAGTCTCAATGGTGACCTCTTTCCCTATTTGTTTTGGTCTTTGTCCCCACAGTAAGATTCTATGATCTTTTGTTTCCTGGTTTGCTTCTTGCTCAAGATGATTGCCTTTTTCCTGGCTTTTCAAGTGGATCTCTGCTTCTGGGTTACAGGGGACTCAGTCCCATGGTTCTTTTACTGAGAATTTGATGCTTTGTGTGTTGTGGCCTCTGGTTTTTTCAGTTAGAAGTTAGAATGCTGCAGTTTACTTGGTGTTGAGCTGGCTGGTGTGCCAAGGCAGAGGCCAAGTGAAGTCTTTCTGAGTTTCATTTGAGTTACTCTGGAGCTTGCTGCGAGAGGTGTGAGGGAGGGGTGACCTAGCTGCAAGAGGTTCCCTCCCTTGAGCTACAACACAGGAAGGCTCAGTGGTTGGTGAACCCCTGTCTGCATTGGTGTCTTTCCCATTCCCTTGGCTGTGCTAAGACACGCCTGATGTCCTGGTATTGGTGCTTACAAGCTCAACCCTGGGGCTCAGGATCTCCTCCTGGTTCACTGAGGTAGGGCTGTCTGGGATAGTTCCAGTCCTGCACTGGTCCCCTTCAGCCACAGCAAGAGGGACTTTCCTTCACGATTTTCCTAGCCTCTGAATCTGAGAGACTGTGTACCCCTTCAGCTGATCCTACCATTCCAGGATTTTTCCTGGGGAAATATTCTCTGGGATTTTCAAGGTCAACAAGGGGAGGACACAAGCACTTAAGATCATTCCACCATCTTAGCTCCAGTAAGTTCAAGTAGCAAGTGAGTTAGGGAGGGGAACTGGGAAGGGGAAGGGGTTCAGTCCCAGTTCCAAATCCAAAACCCACCTTGAGCTCAAGTCCTAGGCACCTTGGTTTTTCAGAACTTTCATGCCAGGCTGGCTAACTGCACCATCCTGTATACAATCACGGAGGCAAGGTCCCAGGGCTTGAATTACTGGTCCTGGATGGCACCAGAAACCAAGAACAAACAATACAGAATAAAATAAGGCCTATTTCTCTGAAACAGTTGGCATCCAGAATTGGGTTTTCTTCCCCTTCCTTCCTTTGAACTTGAGAGAGACTTCCTGTTGGTCCTTCAGGGTACTTGGGGCAAAGTGCTGCTGGATTCAGGTTGAGGCTCCCTGTCCATTATGTGGACAAGAGCAGTAGACTTTGGGAGTTGATCTGTTGGGCTGTCAGTTGATGCAAATGCATACATGCTCTCTTGAAGGTGAATCTCACACATCTTATCAGGGCCATGGTGCCATGTCTGTTTCTGCTCTCCATGCTAGGTCCCAGTGGCCATGTTCTTCTTCTGGTTTCCTCTTTGAAGCTCTTATAAAACTCTTCTATTTAGGGGAAGCTAGGTGGTCAAAGCACCAGCCCTGAAGTCAGGAGAACTTGAGTCAAATCTGACCTCAGATACTTAATAGCTATGTGACCTTGAGTAAGTCACTGAACCCTGATTGCCTCCAAAAAAATATAGTAAAAACTCTTCTGTTTAGATAAAAGTCTCTCACTTTCTATTACTTCAGGGCTCTGACATTCAGATGCCTTTCCCAGTGAGTGAAATGGCCCCTAAAGCCCTGTGGTCAAATAGCTCAAATCATCAGTACCCACCTATCCAGCTATGAGTCCCTTAAGTTCCCATGAATGAAAAAGTGAAATGAATGCACTGAAAAACCTGTATTGAGCCCCCACTATGTACCCAGAGCTATGGTATGTGGTAAGTAGACATGTAGAAAAATCAAGACAGCTTATAACCACCTAGCAACTCTTTTCACTCAGTTTACCAGAGGAGTGGCACTTCTGGCTTAGGAAGATCAAATTGCATCCTAGGGGCTGCAAACCCAGGTGAGTCATTATTTCAGCAGAGACACTGTGCCTGCTATACCAGAAGTGTGAGTTGCCTTGGCCAGATGTGTCTCCTACACATATGCCTTACTGCCATGATATTTTATTTGTGCCCACTCTTTCCCTCTCCTGAGCCCTGGATAAGATTGTGGGAGAGTGTGCTCCAGATATGTGAGGGCATACAATGTAACTATTATCTTTGCTAGACCACTTGAGTAAATAAATGACTGTTAAGGAACTGAGTTTACTGTGCAATTAAGAAGTCTATCAGTGGTGGCTCCTGAGCTAGTATGAAGGATAGTCACCTTAGTAGCATTAGCAGTAGAATTAGTAGACTCCCTAGGTCTCTAGAAGTAGTAACAGCCACTCCTTTGGGCATCCAACCCGGTCAGTGTCACTGTGAGTTGGTCAAAGGAGCTCTAAGTGTGGTGTTACATAGAGAAAAATAAGGCCAGCCTATTTGGCAAGGTTTTAGGGAAATTTAGCCAGTCCTACTTGTCAAGGACTCTTGTGGATGCTAGTCCTATCATACTCTTCTAGTTGTCTCACCCATGCTCTCTGGGCTGTGAGGTTCAGACCCCTCCCAATTAAAGGAACCCTCTGAGTCCCAAAGCATTGTGGGTGATGCAGTCCAGAGAAATGAAGATAAAATGCCCATTAGGTTCCCTCTGCATAGTGATGGTGTTGGACCCTGAGTGCTGAGGTCCCTTCCAGCACTGACACGCTCTGGTCCTCAAGAGATGGGCTTAAAAGCAGGGAGGGGGAACAGGTGAGAATCCCACAGTCTGGGAAGTGATCTCAGGAGAGGGAGAAAGGAGCTTTCCCACTTGTTATGCGTTGGGCTTCTCCTCCTCACATAATGTCTGGCTGAGTCCCTCCTACTGCCTTGTCAGTACAGGTGTTGGAGCAAGAGCAATTTTCTTCATTTATCCCACCTAGAGATGTCACTCACAATATCCACTGAACTAGAATGCAAAAACAAAAAAACCAAAAAAACAAACCCAAAGGACATGAAGTAGAAATGGAGGAATGATGTGGGAAATGTTATGGATGAGGGATCAAGTGATTCTAGTTGTATTCCCAGGGTGGCACAGTGGATAGAATGCTAGACTTAGTCAGGAAGACCTGAGTTCAAATGCTGTCTCAGA
The DNA here is from genome assembly GCF_028372415.1 of Notamacropus eugenii. Lineage (NCBI taxonomy): Eukaryota > Metazoa > Chordata > Mammalia > Diprotodontia > Macropodidae > Notamacropus > Notamacropus eugenii. Next base: position 8,964,371 of record NC_092872.1, on the reverse strand, counting down.
CACTACTAGAAGTGTGAGTCTGGTAAAGTCTTTAACCCTGTTCATCTCAGTTTCCTCACCTTTAAAATAAGCAGGAGAAGGAAATACCAAACCACTCTAGTCTCTTTGCCAAGAAAACCTCAAATGGGGTCATATATGAGTGAAGTAACTCAACAACAAATGTCACTTATTTGCAAATATTTTAGGTTAACCCAACCTGTTTATCTCCAGGAAAATAAACTCTCAAGGGTCTTTCTGGCTCTGACATTCTCCATTCCATATTCTCAATTCTTTCCCAGCTCTGACAGGGTATAGTCAGAGGATTTTAGGGTGCTTACTGAACCATAATCGATTACTGCCGAGATACAAGTGTGCCTGTCTGTACTTGCTGCTTCCCAAGGCCTTTTGGCAGGGCCCCAAAAGGTAGACTACAATTTAAACATAATATTGGCTTCCCCTCCTCCTAAATATCTCCTGACCTTGACTGTTCTCCCTTTGTCTATCCTCAGTCTTCTGAAAAACGTAAAACTCAGCCCAACAGTTGCTTTCTGGCCCAATTCTGTGTAATAATTAACCTCTTGTTCAAAGTTAGGGACAGGACAAGGTACAGGCAGCAGGGGTCTTTCCTATGCTTATAAAAGTTTCTTATCACCAAAAAACACTTTAATTCTTCCCTGAGTGGCCTGGGAACAAGCATTCCTTGTGGTGTGGTGATGGCATTCTGGGCTTCTGTGTTGATAGTCCTGGTGACCACTGTCCTGGTAGTACTATACAGGCTGGGTGTCTTTCGTCAGAGGAGAGCCAGAGAGCCTCCTCTGGACAAAGGCCCTATCCCCTGGCTGGGCCATGCCATGGACTTGTATAAGGATGCTGCCAATTTCCTGAAGAGGATGCAAGAACGTCATGGGGACATCTTTACTATTCAGCTTGCTGGCCGATACATCACCTGTGTCGCAGACGTTTTCTCCTTTGATGCCATTCTGAAGGAGCACAGAAGCAAGCTGGACTTCTCTGAATTTGCATCTGATCTGGTTTTCAAAATCTTTGATTTTCGAGGATCGAAAAGTCACAGAAAAATGATGAAGAAAAACAGCTTAAAACACTTGATGAGTACTGGTTTAGTTGGTCTGACCCAGGCCATGATGGATAGTCTGAAGGTCGTGATGCTAGAACCTGATGCTGACTTGAGACCAGGACCCCAGGAGTGGAAGCAGGATGGTCTCTTTCAATACTGCTACAACATTGTCTTTAGAGCTGGTTACCTGGCCTTATTTGGCAACTCACCTATTAATGGCAAGGGAGGCCATGCTCAGGACCTCCTCCAATCCCAGAAAGTCTTTGAGGAATTCAGAAAATTTGACATTCTCTTTCCTCGGATCTTTCATTCTGTGCCACTGTCCAAGGAGAAGCAAGAAATAAGGAGGCTCAAACACTTCTTCTGGGATATTCTCTCTGTAAGACAAATGCTGGAGAAAGATAATGTGAGTGGATGGATCCGTTCCACTCAGCAGAGTCTGGCTGACATGGGATTGTCTGAGATTGAACAGACCAAGTATAATCTGCCACTGCTCTGGGCTTCTCAGAGCAACACAGGTGTTGTGTCCTTCTGGGCCCTCCTCTTCCTCCTGAAGAATCCCAAGGCTCTGAAGGCTGTGAAGGAGGAGACAGAAAGAGTCCTTAGTGATATGGGGCAAGAGATGAGACCAGGTGGAGTGCCCATCACTGTTGAGTATAGCATGCTGCAGCAGACCCCAGTGCTAGACAGTGTCATGGAGGAGACATTACGCATGGTGATGGTCTCTTTCCTGAACAGGCTTGTCATGGAGGACATGATCCTGAAAATGGATGATGGCAGGGAGTATGCCCTTCGCAAGGGAGATATAGTTTCCATCTTCCCATACCTTTTCCTCCATATGGATCCAGAAATCTACCCAGATCCCACTACATTCAAATATGACCGTTTCATGAATCCTGATGGCAGCAGAAGGGTAGCTTTCTACAAGCAAGGGAGAAGGATCAAATCACCCATGTTGCCATGGGGTGCTGGCCCTTCCATCTGTCCTGGCAGGTTCTTTGCCCTCAATGAGATGAAGATGTTTGTGTTTTTGATGGTTGCACAATATGACATAGAGTTGGTTGATCAGGAAGTGAAGATCCCTTCAATAAATTTGAAGCGATTTGGAACTGGTGCCACGCAGCCAATACATGATGTCCAGTTCCGGTATCGGTTTCGCTTCTAGTTTGACTGGAAAACTTGCACAAGCTCAAGCATGCAGTGGGGTACAGTCACTCTTTCCCCTTTCTACCCACCTACTCATTTCCCAGAATCTCCTCTCCTATGACATGGATTTTGTCCTCACCACCCTACTAAACTGCTGTCCAATGCCTTTCCAATCAACACATCCAATTGTCTTTTCTCAAACATCTTTAACAGACATGCAACTGACATCTGTGTCACAGAGTTTAGTGAGGCATCATGTTAGAATGCTGAAGGAGGTGACACATAGATTCAAAAGCTACTGGCTTAATCTCTAGTTACTCTTTAATTTTCTATAGGCCAAGTGGGTCAACTGTGAAGAGGTGGAGTGACTGAACTTTTGAACAATGGTGTTTTCCTTACCAACTGACTCTGTTGAGCCATTTGCTTTGGGTTGTAGTCATGTGGAATGGATTTGGGCCTAGAATGTTGTAATGGGAATAGAGTTTATTCAAATTGTGTATGGCGACCCCCCTTAATAAAATTAGAGTCTTGACCAAAGGAGTAAAAAGGAAAGATATTCATTCAGCTTTCTTGAGAAAGGGCACTCCCGCTATGCTGAAGATGGCGATGGCTGAGGAGGGCGAGGGGGTGCCCTGCAGAGCAGTTTTTATAGACCCTAACCACAATACCCCCATCCAAAGCCCTTTCCTCTTAGCCCATTGGCTGAGCCTTGAGGGTACAATCCATCTACGGAAAATCTATTCCAGTAACAAGGAATAAGTATACAAGAACCATTTTTGGCAAAGGGGGGGTCAGGAAGTCTGGGAAAGGAGATAAGGGAGTGAGCAAAGGCAGTCTGGGAATAATTAAAAGCAGTCTCCCTCAAGGACTATCTTGTAATACAAAAAGAATTTTAAGAAAAACAGAATCTCCATTGTTTGGTTTCTCAGTTTCTCAGGGCTGGGTGAGAAAAACAGGGCTGACATAAGGAGTCCCTGAGGAGGTCTTCACTAAATATACCTATTCCACTCAAAATTATCAGGAACCCTGCGAGGGCACAGGCTCAGTCTCACAGGAACAGTCTTGGACCAGGTAAATGTGAGGGTCTCTTGAAACTGCAGAGCTCTCACGAGGCCCCCCCGGATTGCATCTGGGAATTGAGAAAGTGAGACGGGTTATATCCTGTTTTCCACCTCTTCTCTGTGGGAATGTGCCAGGGACAGCATCCCACCCTTGAGATTGGTCAGTGGTCTGAGCATGCCCTTGTTCCCCACACTCTAATTGGCTGATGGGCTGGGAGCATGCACTGTCCACCAGCGAACCCTGCGGCTTTGGGGGCTTAAGTAGGGATGGGAAAGCCTGAGAAGGGGGGGGCTCTCTCTGGGGGAGCTTGCCCTGCTTGCTGGTATGTAGCTTTATCCCAAATAAAGCCTTCACCTCTGCTTCACTCTGGTGGTCTCTTCTCTCGTATGTTCATCTGGCTAATCACCAAAGACCTGGCAGCCCACGGCATGAAGCTGGACAGTTGGCACCCAAACAGGGACCGTGCTAGAGATCCTGGGTGGCGAGGAATCCAGAAGGGGCTGAAGAGAGAGGGTACCCGAACTTTGTTTATGGAAGGGGAGAAGAGTGAGCTTCCGAAACCCACGGGAAAAAGGCAGGATGGGGAATCAGTTGCCAATAATAAAGCCAGAGGAGCAGGAGGTATGGGCTAGGACACTCTACAAGAAGTGCAAGAAGGTGGAGGTCACGGTACATCTGACCGACCTCCGAGTTTTGTAATAAGATATGGAAGGTCTCGCCATGGCTTGAGCACACTGGAGTATCAGGAGAAAGATGGGGAGTGGTTGGGAAACAAATGACTGCTTATGAACAGCAGTGTCTCAGGGAGTTGGAGGACCTAGATTTCCTGATATTTGGATTGATAAAAGGCCTGCTGAAAAGCCCAGAGAGACCAAAATGGGATTGGGAAGAAAACAAAAGGAGCATGGCAGAAAGGGGAGTGGACCCTGGCAGGAAAATGGGGAAGTTGGGGAGTGCAGGGCAAAAATAGGTCCGGTGCACCATCTGGTGGATGGGAAAGGTGATGCTGGGGAGCATGCACCATGTCTTCCCTCCACCCCATCATATTGGACACTCTATCTGTCAGACGCCTAGGGCCACGGGTCCAGTCTAGAAAAAGGGGTATGGAAAGCCATAGAGGATGGAGAAGATGTAGGGACATTCCCTGTGGTAGAGATAGCCGACCCCAGTGCCCCCAGTGGGGTTCGGAAGAGCCACATACCCATAGAGTGGAAGAGAGTGGCAGCTCTCAAAGAGGCCTGTGCCAAGCATGGCCTTAATTCACCTTAATTCACCTTTGCTTGAGACTCTATGTGGCCAGTTCATCTTGACCCCTAATGATTGGAAGAGCTTGGCCAGAGCCTGCTTTACTCCAGGTCAGAATGTGATTTGGGTGTCAGAATTTTCTCAGAAGGTGAAGGATGCCACCGATGGGCTAGGGGCTCAGGCCTCCCAGGCTTATTTGCAAAGATCAGGAACAGGGCACTATGTTCTGATTGCAGGAATGGCTATTGCCGCATGGAAGACCATAGCCTGCAAGAAGGAGAGGGAACTCCCCATGACCAAGGTCATGCAGGGAAACACTGAGCCATTTACTAACTTTGTGGCTAGGTTACAGGAGGCAGTGGGCTGAGACATGGGGGAGGAGAGTCAAGGGATGGAGATAGTGCTGAAGACATTGTTAAGGCAAAATTATAATCATGATTGCAAAAAGGCAATGCTGGGACTGCCAAAAAACACTTCCGTTGAACAGATGACAGAGAGATGTAATAGGGTAGGGAGCCAGGTGTACATGGTGCAAATCCAAAGGGAGTGTCTGGCTGCAGCCTTAAGTAACATCACTCTGGAGAAAAAATGTTTTCGCTGCGGAAAACCGGGACACTTCAAGAGGGACTGTAGGCAAAAGGAAGGAGCGGGGAAAGATCAAGGCCCCTGCTTCTCATGTGGAAAGCCAGGTCACCTAGCCAAACAATGCAGGAGGTCAGGAAACGAGGCAAGGGGCCCCTTGAGGGCCCCGAAAATGTACCCTTTGGCCGAGGCTCGGGAGGGTCCCATGGAGAGAGAATACAAGAGATTATGGGGACAGAGGAGGGAACCCAACACCTTTACAGCCTAGAAAAATATCAGCTTGCAGCTCATCAGTTTGCCATGATCCCCTTGAGAGACCCTGTACAGGAGGAATCCCTGATATTGCAGAACACCTCATACACACCCGTAGTTATGTATACTGGAGTTTATCCCGCCGGCACCACTGCCCTTCCATGCTCTAATGTGGTAGCCTAGCCAACTTAGATAGATAATCAGCTCCCCATGGCTATAGCTCTACCCTTAAAACACTCAGCCCAAATTCACCTATTAAGAGAAATAGGACAGACTAGACTGGAATGTACAATATGGCTAGATGGGATTCCCATGACTGGCCTCCTTGATACTGAAGCTGATAGGACCTGCCTCAGAGGCCGCTCTGTACCCCAACACTGGAAGCTCAGGGAAAGCAAGAGACCAGTGTGGGGAGTAGGAGGGTCCCAGAATACCCTGGAGACGGTGCACCCAGTGAAGTGGGAGGCAGAGGATCACCAAGGAATAGTATGGCCATTGGTGATTCCAGGGCTGAGTTTTAACATTTGGGGAAGGGACATCATGAGTCGCCTGGGGATAAGGCTATCAAATTTTTAGTAAGGGCCATTGCTGTTGCACTGGAGTCCCCACCCTTGAATTGGAAATCAGACACCCTGATTTGGGTGGAGCAATGGCCCTTGACTCCAGAAAAACTCCAGACACTACAAACATTGGTTAAGGAACAGTTAGAAAAGGGGCATGTAGAACCATCACAGTTGCCCTGGGATGCTCCCATATTTGTCATAAAAAAGAAATCAGGGAAGTTCAGGTTCCTCATGGACCTAAGGAAGGTAAATCAGTCTCTCATGCCCATGGGAGCTTTGCAGACAGGCCTCCCTTCTCCAAATGCCATCCCGGATGGCTGGCCACTTATAATCCTTGACATTCAGGACTGCTTTTTCTCCATCCCTTTAAACAAAGTATATTGTCCCAGATATGCTTTTATAGTGCCTTACCCCAATAATGAGGGACCCACAAAAAGGTATCAATGGAAGGTACTGCCCCAGGGCATGAGCTGCAGGCCCACCATCTGCCAATGGTATGCTAATCAAACACTAGAAAGCCTCAGACAGCAGTACCAGTGCAGGATCATCCATTACATGGATGACATCCTCATAACTGCACCCCAGCTCGAGGAACTAATAAAGTATTTCTGAACAGTACAGAGGAACCATCACAGACTAGGATTAGTCATTGCACCTGAAAAAATACAGAGAGGACCCATTTACAAATATCTGGGATATCAAATACAGGGCACCATCATTCAGCCAGAACCCCAAATTTGGGATATAAAGATCCAAACACTCAATGATGCTCAGAAACTGGTAGGTGATATTCAATGGATAAGATCAAAGGTGCCCATACCCCTACCTCTCATGCAACCTCTTTATTTACTACTGATGGGAGACTCCGCCTTAAATTCCCCTTGAACCTTGACTCCCGAAGCAGCCAAGGCCTTAGAGGCAATAAAGAAACAATTTTTGAAGTCCATCACAGTCTGGTGGGACCCAGGAAAGGATGTGGAGGTATCCATTATCTCCACTACACCTCTTTATGCCATCATACAGCAAAAAGAGAAACCCCTGGAGTAGGTATATCTGAGTAAAACAGGAAGCAGTTTACTAGATAAATGGGAATTTCTAGGGTGGTTGGCACTAGAGGCAGTGAAAAGAGCTACCCACAAATCCCCAAAACAACCAATTCTCTATGCTACACTCACCTCCAAGACCTAGCTAGTAGAAGAGCTAGCTCAGAGCCATGTTTCCTGGGCCACAATACTCCAGTGGGACCAGGGGAAACCAAATTCGACCTTCCTATTCAAAAAGTTGCTACAGTGGGCCCCAACACCAATAAAAAGGTACTCCCCCAACCCAGTAGAGGGGCCTAACATTTTTACAGATGCCACAAAACATCAGAAGGCCTCCATTTATAATTCAGCCACCCAAGAGGTGTACATAGTCAACACACCCTACACTTCTACACAACAGAATGAATTGGAAGCCATAGTCCAAGCTCTCCAGATATATAATGGCACATCCAACAACATCATTACTGACAGTCAGTCTGCAACCTTATTGATTTCATGGATCGAGGACTCTATCATAGATTATTGGTCCACCATCCACCATCTTTTCACAGTGTAAGCAGCTCTTAACCACAATTAGTAATCGGGTATATCCCTTCTATGTTTTACATGTGCACTCACATACCAATGGCGCAGGACCCATCTTTGAAGGAAATCAGATAGCAGATAGTTCACTATACCTAGTGGGGCACACTACAGAACCGCAGGAAAGGGCCCAAAAGGCTCATGATAGGTTCCATCTAGCTACAGAAGCCCTTTGTAAATTATATGGGATAACTCTAGAACAGACCAGGAAAATCGTCAAGAGTTGTCTCCAGTGCATTCCCTTCTACCAGTTTCCAGACCAAGGCGTCAATCCTCGTGGTATGGCACCCAATGAAATTTGGCAAATGGATGTTACCCATGTTAAGGGCCAGTGCATACATGTGACAATTGACACATGGTCCAGATTCCTTATGGCAACCTTACAGTCCGGAGAATCTACCACTAAGGTTGTCCAACACTTCTGGCTTACCCTTAGAAATAAAAACAAATAACGGTCCTGCTTACACCTCTCAAACCTTTACACACTTCCTCCACGACCTAGGGATTCAACATATTACAGAAATACCCTACAATCCACAAGGCCAGGCCATCGTGGAAAGGGCCAACTCCACCATAAAGGTGATCCTCACAAAACAAAAAGGGGAAGAGGTCACCTGACACAATCAGAGCTCAACACAGCTGTATATACACACAACTTCTTGCATCTTTCAAAAAACTCACACACTACTGCAGCCATGAGACATTTTGTGACTATCCCACAGCAAACCCGAAGGGGAAGTGATACCCAGGCTGTAAGTGATACCCAGATACATGGGCCATGATAAAGGACATGGTCTCAGGAAAATGGCAAGGTCCATACAAGGTATTAATATGGGGTCCAGGGTATGTTTGTGTTTCCACAGGAAAAGGGTTTACGTGGATTCCCATCAGAAGGATCCGCAGGTGGAAGGAGATGACAAAGATGCCGGAAGCAACGGGTCTGGAGGCCCTGGAAAAGGACCATGCACCTCCTGAGTCTGCTGCTTACAGCCCTGACCTTACTACTCAGAGGGGGAGGGCACCGATCCTGACCACTGCCACGCTGATACAGTACTGGGCGCTCCTGCCAAATCCACCATGGCCAGTCCTCGTCGAGTGGACTGACATGTTGCCGCCTGTTGTCCGTCAAAGCAACTCCTCCTAGTGGCTGAAGGAGGACTTTGACATCACAGATCCAGGACGCATGGGAATGACAAACTTTTGCATGAACTTCACATGCTTGGCCGTGAAGCCCATTTGCATAACGAAAGGGGGTGGTAAGGTGACTATGGACACCTGTGTTGTGCTAAGAAATGAGACTTTAACACACTCCTACAGCTTGGGAGGGTGGCCCTCCACCGAGACAGTGTCCTTATTAGTTCCCAACACCACTAGTCTGGATTGCTCAGTGAAGCCCCGCAAACTCCCATTTCCACCATGCCCATACCTGAATTACACCCTGGGGCCCTCTCCTGCACCACATGCACTGCGCCACCTCCCGTAGAGAATGTTTCACAGTGAAGAATTATACTTTTCAATCATGGCATAGAGAATTCAGTCAGAATGAGACACTGACTTTCCTGGTATGAGTGCACCCCAATGGGAGAATCAGCCCTCTCCAAGTTATATTCACTGCATTGTAATCCAACTGGGTCATTACACCACAAGATCAAGCGATATGGGGAAATAACTACACTGGTACAGGCTTGTACCAAAATGGCTCTGACAAAAATTATTATGAGGTCAAGGTTAGAGCTTCCCTCACTGGATCCCTCAATGCCTTCCTTTGGGGACCGAATGCTAGTATCACTCTAATGGGAGGGCTGTACAATATCACCTGTACAAATTGCAACATTAGTGAATGCATAGGACCCAAAACAAATCAGAATGCCACTATCTTCTTGTTAAAACAAACACACAGACTGCCCTAATAGTTAATGTTACAACACCGTGGCAGGCCAGCTGGGCTGACACAGTTCTCGAACAGCTCCTGAAGAGAGTTAAGAGATGCATTAGCTGTGTGGTTTTCAGAGTGCTCACCCTCATAGAGATAGTTGTATCTTCCGTGAGCCTTGGAGAGGTCATCGCAGCTGTGCAGCAGCAGCAACAGCAAGCTGCCTTCATAGAGGAACTAGCTAGAAATGTCACTGTGGGCTTGCAAATACAGAAAAGGATAGATGATGAGGTATATAGAAACATCAGAACCATGGGCTTGGTGATCGAGGCATTGGGAGACCAGGTTGATGCAATAAATCAGAGGCTGGTGGTAAAATGCGATTACCAGTACTCCTGGATTTGTGTCAGGCCCCTGGTATATAACCAAACTATACACCCTACTTGGGAACAAATTAAGAATCAATTACGTGGGATCATCGAGGGGAAAAATCTGACCTTAGAGATAGATGAGTTACAGGATCTGATTAACTGATTAACCAGATGGCACAAGCTGCCACCGAGGCACATCATCACCTTGAGCCTTCTCAGGTGGCGCAGACTTCTTCCACTATGAATATAATGCCTGGGAAAATATGCTTTAGGATTAGTGATCACCCTTCTTCTTGTTGTAATTGTTTTATGCTCAGTTATTCCATTAATGATTAAGGGCGATAATCCATATGTTAAAGGCCTCCCTAACCCACTTGGCCTCCAACCACTATTCGTTCTAAGGCCACATGCGCTCCACGCCAAACAAAAAAGGGGAGATGTGAGGGTACAGGCTCAGTCTCACAGGAACAGTCTTGGGTCAGGTAAAGGTGAGGGTCTCTTGAAACTGCAGAGCTCTCACGAGGCCCCCTGGATTGCATCTGGGAATTGAGAAAGTGAGACGGGTTACATCCTGTTTTCCACCTCTTCTCTGTGGGAATGTGCCAGGGAGATCATCCCATCCTTGAGATTGGTCAGTGGTCTGAGCATGCCCTTGTTCCCCACACTCTAATTGGCTGATGGGCTGGGAGCATGCACTGTCCACCAGTGAACCCTGCAGCTTTGGGGGCTTAAGTAGGGAAGGGAAAGCCTGAGAAGGGGGGGCTCTCTCTGGGGGAGCTTGCCCTGCTTGCTGGTATGTAGCCAAATAAAGCCTTCACCTCTGCTTCACTCTGGTGGTCTCTTCTCTCATATGTTCATCTGGCTGATCACCGAAGACCTGGTCTAGGTAAGCGACCCAGCAGCCCACGACATTAGGCTGGATAGAACCCAAGTCTTTACTTTTCCCTTCCTCCCAGAACCTAATTTGAGACAAGTGATATGGGTTCTGAATGACCAGCATCAATAATAATTCTCACTGTCATAATACTTAAGGACTTAAAAAGTTCTTTCCCCACTGAGAAGAAGAGAATGCTAGATTGGGAGTCAGAGGACCTGGCTCTGAATCCTAACTTTGTTACTTATTAGCTATGTGATCTAGTGCCAGGTCACTGCATCTCTCTGTACCTCAGTTTACTCATCTGTTAGATGAAGGATTTGATTAAGTTGTTCCATTGGACTATTCCAATGGAGGCTGGGATATTCATCTTTTCATCTGGGCTTGCTTCTCCAAGGCAACTATTGTCTCTGGTATTTCCTCTTTCAGACTCATTATGCTTTCAGCAGAGGTGATTATCTTCTTTGAGAAAGGGCAGAAATTGGGGGCGGAGACAAGATGGCAGAGTGAGAGCAACAACTCACCTAAGCTCTTGGACAAATTCCTTTGGATACCTCTGAAAGGAGAATCTGACTAAATTTTGGAGGTGCGGAATCCAGTGGGAGACAGACTGTGATGGATTCGGAGTCCAGGTTAGACTGGAAGGTCCACGGGAAGGATCTGTTCCACGGGGGTGAGCCCCCAGAGCACAGCACAGTGAGGTCAGTGCAGCGGAGCGGGAGGGACCCGAGAAGCCTGAGAGCGGGGGGCGGAACCGGCGGAGCGGGAGACAAGCCGAACCAAGCCAGTGAGAGCCGCTGAGCGCCAGATATCAGCGCAGCATCTCCTGAGACCTTCAGCCTGAAGATTAAACTTCAGTAAGTCACCTACTTGAACTTCCGGGAGCCAGGATGGCGGAGTGATCAGTAAATGCTCTCTCCTCCCCCCTGATGACCGTGAAAGAACCATAAAAGTATTTCCCCAGAAAAATCCTGGATCAGCGGGAACAGCAGAAGGGAGCAAATAGTCTCATAACACCAGAGGCTAGGAAAATAGCTAAGGGGGATTCCTCCTACTGTGGCAGAGGTGAACCTGAAGGACAGAGGACCCAGGGCAGAGAAAACTTGCACTAAGACCCAGGCAAGCCTCAGCGCCAGGAGAGGAGCCAGGAGGGGTGGGAACATGCATTAGCATCTAGGCATGCCTCAGCCCTCCAGGGGAAAAGGGAAGACAATAGGGAAGCTGGGATCACCATCCCCAGAGCTTGCCTTTTCCTCAGTTCAGCTGAGGAGATCTCCTGTGACCAGACCACTCCTCCCACACACTTAACAAGTTAACCCCAGGGTTGATCCGGGAAACAAAAAACAAAAACCTGCTTTTAGCTTTTTCACACATCAGCTCAACACAAAGTTCTGTAGCTTCTGACTGAAAGAACCAGAAGCTACAACACTCAGTCAACATCATGAACAGGAAAAGGCAGATGAAGGGTGAAAAAAACCATAGAATCGTTCTATGGGGATAAGGACCAAAACACAAACACCAAAGAGGTCAGAGCTGAGACTGTACTTCCATCTGAAACTTCAGAAGGGACTATGAACTTCTCGCAAGCACAAGCAGCTCTCCTGGAACAGCTGAAGAAGGAAATAGAAGAAAAACTGGCCAATGATTTTAAAATTATAAAAAAAGAATTCACTGATGAGAACATCACTTTGAAAAGGAAAATTGAACAAATGGAAAAGGAAGTTCAAAAATTAACTGGAGAAAATAATTCCCTAAAAGGAAGAGTTGATCAAACAGAAAAGGAAACCCAAAACCTAATTGGGAAAATTGGTCAAATGGAAAAGGAAGTACAAAAATTAACTGGAGAAAATAGCTCCTTAAAGGGAAAAATTGTTCAGATAGAAAAGGAGATGCAAAAGTTAACTGAAGAAAACAATATGATAAAGATTAGAATTGGGCAAGTAGAAACTAATGACTCAATGAGGCAGCGAGAAAGGGCAGAAGTCCTTAATTTAGGTTTGGCAGAAGACTCTGTAATTCTGCTCCTTGTCATCTGGGCTCTGAAGTTCTTCTGCCCTACCTCCCAGGCAGAGGGTGTCAGAGCACAGAAACACAGCCTCTTGTACTACTCGTGGCTATGAGTTATTTTTAAGTTTGGTTTAGGAAGTCATCACATAGACGTAGTCCTTCACAGCAATGCAAGGACCTAAAACATTTCCAAAGGACTCATGATGCAAAATGCCATCCACACCCAGAGAAAGAACTATGGGGTCAGAATGCAGAATGAAGCAGCTACATCCTCTTTTGCCATGTTTGCTTTTACTTAGTTTTACTCATGCTTTCTCCCAGTAGTTTTAATTCTTCTATGCCACATGACTAATGTGAAAATATGTTTAATAACAATGCATGTGTAGAGCCCATATAAGATTGCATGCTGTCTTGGGGAGAGAAGGGGAGAAAATTTAAAACTTGTGGAAGTGATTGTTAAAAACTAAAAACAAATAAATAAATAGATCTGGAGGAAAAAAAAAGCTGTCATGACAACTTTGATAGATTTAGCTCTTCTCAGTAATGCAATGATCTAAGTCAGTTCCAAAAGACTCATGATGGAAAATGCTACTCACATCTAGAGAAAGAGGCATGGAGTCTAAATGCAGATCAAAGCGTACTATTTTCTCTCTTTTTTCTTTTTTTGTGGTTTCCTCTTTTGTTCTGACTCTTCTTTTACAACATGACTAATGTGGAAATATGTTTGATTATACATGTGTAGTCTACATTAGACTGCATGCTGTGTTGGGGAGGGGAGAAAATTTAGAACTCAAAATCTTATAAAAATGAATGCTGAAAACTAAAAATTAATTAATTTTTTAAAAATACCAGGTCATCATAGTGAGAAATGTTACTCAGGCTTATGGAAAATAACTAAAATCTCATCTCTGCCAGTCAGACCATAACCAGTAAATATGTCCCCAAATCATAAAACAGTTCTTGGGGTGCATATCATGGTTAATTAATTTCAGTAATTAACTTCAAAGTTCTCCTATTGATCATTAACTAATGAGCATGTGAAAAAGACTGAAAAAGCTGACTTTGCCCTTGTTGTTGTTTAGTTGTGTCAACTGTGTCTGGCTCTTCTTGACCTATTTAGGGTTTTCTTGGTAAAGATCCTGAAGCAGTTTGCCATTTCCTTCTCCAGCACATTTTATACATGAGGAGCCTGAAGCAAACAGGGTTAAGTGATCTGACTAGGATGACACGGCCCTGTCTAAGGGCAAAGTTTTGGCAACTGCTTTTAAGAGTTTTCATACGCAAATCTCATGTTGATTTCTGTCTTTGCTTCTTTTTGATATAAAAAGTCAGTCTGAAAGGGCAACGAGCTTACACATGGACATGACTTCAACAAATTATTTGAAGGAAAAGGAGAAAAGAAATATTGAAACTAACTCTTCTTAATCTCACCACTACTGTTTCATGCATTGCATATTGTAATCACCTGTTCCTAACTGGTCTCAAAACTCGGCCATTTGCTTCCATGTGCTTTGCTTCTTCCTGTATGGTTTAAACCTGAAGCTTGACGCATTTCTACAAGGGATTCCCACAATACTTTTGGAATGAGTCTCAGTTTTTGGCAACATTGAGAGGTACTCTTCCATACTGTAGTTGTCCTGAAGAAAAACTCCACATGGAGCTGGAATGGTCATCTCTTCTTGCGTATGCCAGGCCTAGGAAAATTAATTGCAGAAAGTCTTTCTAAATGTATGAAAGAAATAGAAAATGGAGGGTTCTAAAACAATGCGTGCCATCATGCTTTGCTAGCTTAACTGAGCTTTGATAATAATTTATCCCAGTCATTTCAAGGAGGATTTCGAAAGCCCAGTTGGATTGGAATCTTTGAGCTCTTTCCTGGTATATCTGTGGACATAGAGTTGATTGGTTGTTGTCCTTCATTCTCAAAGAGAACCAAAATGACACCACTGTGAGGAGCAAAGTATGGTGTATCTGACTGTGGCTGATCACACCAATATGAGCTTGGAATGCTCCACCATAGGTCAGGCATGAATAATCCCTGAGAGCATCTGGGGTGAATTCCATTCCACCATGTAGGTGGCCACCAATCTCCTCTGTAAGCCTAGCAGTAGGGGTCAGAGTCTGTTTTTTGTTCCTTCTCAGTAGGTAAATCCCTTCCACCTACCTATCTTCAAAGTACTTCAATAGTTGAACTGTTCCCTTCAGATGCCTAGAATAGTGCTGCTTGTGAGAATGACCACAGCCCATGGTTCTCTTTAAGTTGTAGAAAGAGCCAGCTCTACCAGTAGATGAGAAAAAAGTTTTCCACCATGTCCTGCACACCAGTTACTTGACAAAAGCCTCACCTTCTACCTAGGTATTGTTTACTCCCATTTTACAGATGAAGAAGGTGAGCCCCCAAATGGTATTGCAATCAGTGAAGAGGACATGAGAGTGAGAGAGAGGCCAGCTGCTCAGACCGGGCCTCCTGGGGGTGCTGCACAGGTTCACAACAGGTTCAGAAACTTGAGTTTATCCATTCATTCAGAAGTTCCATAGGCCTGAGCTCCACTAACCAATCACCAAAAAATGGACTAAGAATCCAAGTTGTCAATTCAATCATGCAATACCAAGGTATAACAGAACCTCCAGGATGAAAAGCATTCTCATGGCAACAGGGCCACATATTCTCAAGCCAGAAAGAATACACATGATGACACATATTACACAAGAATTACACATGATCCCAGAATATCAGAGCTGGAAGGGAACTTACAATGTTGGAGTTAGAATGACAGAGACTCTTCATACATCATCTCATTCCAAATACCTTATTTAACCCAGGAGGAAACTAAGGTTCAGAGAGAGACGGTGACCTGCTAAAGTTCCCAGAGCAATTAAGCAGGAGAGTAGGACTGAACCCAGGATGTGGGATTCCAAGCCTAGGGCTCTTTTCACCATATCCACAGATGGTACCGATTCCCATCAAACAGTCCAAAAGTTTCTGGCTGAGCATTGGATTATTACAAAGAGAGATCATCAAATTACAAATCTCACAATAAGAAGGTGCAGTGCTTTGCACTCAGCAGGTGCTGAAGAGATGCTTGCTGAATTGGAATGAGCTATAGTGGTCTCAAAGGAAATCAAATATAACCCATACTTATCAGGGACTACCCTCCAGAAGTTGAAGAGTCTTAATGGATAATGTGAGCTGTGCTAATATCTCTGTTCAGTCATACAGCAGAACAGCCAAGCAAATAAAAAAAAAATCTGTGGTCATCAAGCAGGGCACCTTCTGTGCCAACATTGCTAGGAAAATACTGACAACCTTATTCCTTGATACAATTTGGAAGGCAATGTCAAGGAGATAGCAGCCAGTGTACATGAAGCGAAAGATGTGTCAAATTTTAATAGCTAGAGATGTGGAGGAGAGGATTCTGGGCAGAGTATCATGGAGGTGTAGAACTGGAAGGGATTAGAGATTACCTATTCAGAGTCTCTCATTTTATGGAAGAGTAAGCTGAGCCTTCAGAGGTGAAATGACATCAAACCTCCAGCTACAAAAAGCAAAACTGGGATTTGAACCTTGGTCTTTTGATTCCAAGTTCAAAGTTCTTTATACTACCCCATATACAGCAAAGCTCTGCATATACAACAAGTCAGAGCATTTTTGAGAAACTGAATGGTCCACTTTAAAAGGAAACGATAGTATGTATAAAGGGACCTATAGGAGAAGATGGTTTAAAAAGGGTGAGACCTGGTTCTTTGGGGGCTTGTCTGCTACGGAGCTGGGACCTTATCCTGTAAGTGATTGTTGTTGTTGTGTTTGTCCTTCATTGCCTAAGAAGACCATACCATCAGACTTGCACTTGACTTTGTGTTGAGGGAGGGAGGGCTGTGCAGGTCACCAGCCTCACTGCTCCTCCAGAGCTATCTGAATCCAGTCACCTGATATTCATCAGGATGACTGGAGATGACCCAGGATGGACTTCTCCTTTAGGCCAAGGTCTATGCAGGTACTCACTTAGGATGAGGTAAAGCCCATTCATTGAATAGACCTCTTTAAGAAGTAGTCAGGGCATGACCCCTTTAATGAGGCAACCAGAGTGCAGTAGGCTCAAGGTCCAGGGAAGGGAAGGGAGCCTATAAGTAACAGGAAATGTAGGATATCCTTAAACTTGGGAATGATGGTGTCACAGAATTACTTTAGGGAGATGAATCTGGTAGCCTATATCAATGGAATTGGTGGGACAGGGAGGCTGAGCAGGACAGTATGGCAACAGTCCAGATGAGAAGTGATGCCACACACATCCAGGGCTAGGAAAGTGAGGGTGGAAAGAACTGGACAGATGTGAGACAGATTGAAGAAGAAGAACTTAGTCACTGACTGGCTATGAGGACAACAGAGGGGGTTTGAGTCAAAAATGACTCCCACACTTAGAGTCATGCTGCCTGGGAGGATGGTGGTACCAATAAGAGATGAAGGCACACATTGGGAAAGGATGTAGCTTTGGGGAAATAAGGATGATTTCAGTCCAGGATGTGGATAGTTAGGACATCAAGATGCAGCTAGTCAAAGGTAATCACACATTCTGGACTGGAAGTTAACCAACAGCTTGATCTAGAATGTAGACTTGTAGACTTAGAATCATCTGAATAGAGGATCTAATTGTAGTCTGGAAGTGAAAGAGAGAATCAAGGGAGAGAGTGAAGAGAAAGAATAGAAGGTGAAGATAGAACCTTGGGAGCTCAAGGGCAGGAGAAAGAGAATGAGCCTGCAGGGGAGACAGAGAAAGAGCAATCAGATAGAGGATGGTCACCGAATCCAAGATGTCCAGCAAATGGCTGTTCACTCCTAGAATCTCAGCCTGGAAAGGACCTCCAATGCTCTGCACAATATCCCTGTCTAATCTTTGAATGTCAATCACTGACAGCCAGAGTGAATTGGGTTTAAGGCATGGTCTTTAAGAAATAAATCTAGCCAGTAAACCCCAAGATAAATTGCTAGATTTCAGCCATCAAAATTTACATTCCTTTGGGCAGGGCACCTTGTAGTGCCATGATATCCCATGTGGAAGAAGGGAGAGGAAGGAAAGGAAAAGGGGAAAGAAAAGGAAAGGCAAAAGCAGGGGAAGGAAAAGAGAGGGAGGAAGAAAGGAAGACAGGAAGGAAGGAGCTAAGTTGCCCACCTGGAACTGACCAGTTGGTTGCCTAGTGGGGCAACTCAGACTACTCACAGATATGTTGCTTGTCCTTTGTTCTGGAAGGGGACCATCATATCCAGAAGATGATGCCATGACTTGTAATAAGTGAATTGGATTTAAATGAGGGGGGCTGTGCAAGGTCACCAGTCTCATTGTCTCTTCTGGAGCCATTTGGGTTCAGTGGCAAGATATAGATCAGGACGAGTGGAGATGGTCCCCCTCTACACAGCTAGGCACAGGTCGAAGTACAGGCAGCAAGGGCCCTTCCCATGCTTGTAAAAAGCTTTCACCATTAAAGAGCACTTTTACTCTTTCCCGAGTGACTTGAGAATGTGGATCTCTTGTGGTGTGGTGCCAGCATTCTGGGCTTCTGTGTTTATAGTTGTGGTGACTATTCCCCTGGTAGGGCTGCCCGGGCTGGGGACCTGAAATTCTACCACCAACACTTTTCCTGTGAGACCAGGGCATCACTCTTGAGTGTTGGAGGTTTAAAGCATTGCCCCAGTCACAGCATAGATCTCCAAAGGAAGGGAGAGGAATGAATTTTCATTGGCGCCTCATCAGGACCTGAATGTTCAGCCTCTTTCTCAGCAGACTCAGCTTTCAGCAGAGGGAGTTTGATGGGTGAGGTAGGGAGGGTAGAGCAAAGAGCAATGGATTTGGAGCTAGGGAAAGTGGATTTGAATAACTGCTTTTCCATTTCCATTTCCGGTGCTGATGGAAGTGATCCCGGGCTGGGGCTGTGAGCGGGGAGGAGCTTGCACAGGTCACATGAGTGCGGTAAAGGAGGGATCGAGAACGTTTTGTACCATGTGGGGTGATTCTGAAAAACGCAATTGGGTTAGAAAAGGTAAAGGGGAGCAATTATATTATAAAAGTGGGGCGTGAAAGGAAGAAGTAATGCAGAGGAAGCGAGCGGGGGGAGGGCTGGTCTCGGTGTAAAGTGCGCATCTGGAAGGGTGTAGAACAGGGGTGGGGAACCTGCAGCCTTGGGGGCACATGAGACCCTCTAGGTCCTCAAGCCACACTTCAGCACTTGGAGGGTCCCGTGTGACGTCGAGCCCGAAGGTTCCCCACCCCTGGGAAGTCTTAAAAAGATATAGAGACAGCTGGGGGATAGGGTGAGGGAAGGCGTCCTGGAGGGGTGCGAGAATTGATGTTGGTGGGGGTGGGACCCTTGGAGGAGGGGGATGGGAGGGTGGGGGAGAAGAGCGGTTGCGAAAGAAAGGAGTGAGTAAAAATAAGATGGAGGGAAGTTCCCAAATAGTCATTGTAACTTTGACTGTGAACGGTTCCTTTACCGCAGCTCCCTGTGGTGGCAAAGAATTGGAACCTACAGGGCTCCCCATCCATTAGGGGCATGGCCAAACAAGTTCTGGGGTAGGACTGGGATGGAATACTAGTGTGCTGTGAAAAATGCCAGAAATGATGGCCAGCGAAGGGGGCGGATCCGAGAGAACACTGTATACAGTAACAGCGATGTTGTAAGAAAGACTTGGAGCGACTAAGTAATTTTTCACTTTTGTAAATAAACAAATTAAAAATAAAGGATATACAAAGAAAGATACTATTTGTATCCAGAGAAAGAAGTGATAAATCGAAGTGTGTATAGAATAATTTTACATGTGTAGCTATTTGTGGCTAATGTAAATGACTTTCTGTATCTATTTGTAGCGATTCTAGGGTGGGGCAGGGGGAGGGAGGGAAGAACAAATAGAAAAAAACAAGAAATTTACATGATAATTTTGTGGTGTATTTGGAGGAAATAGCAGGTTGTACATAGTAGATTTGTAGTTTCATGTGTAATCAACTTTTTTATTGTGCAGCGTTATGGAGATGATTGTTTTGTTCTGAAAATTGGTTGGTTGGTTGTCCCTTCTTGAAGAGGACCAAGGTGACATCACTATGCTAGAATTAATTTACAATGTGTCTGACTGTGGCTGATGAGACTAATATGAGCTGGGAATGTTCTACCACAGGTCAGGCACAAATTGTTGAGGAGGGCATTTGGGGTGGATTCTCTAAATTTGTGCATCTTGGGTTTGTTTCAAGCTACTTCAATTCTGCTTTACTCACAGAGCACAGCAGCTTCTCTGATGTGGGCATGCCATGCTAGGCATAAAATAAATTTGTAATACCAAAAAGAAAAAGAAAAAAGAAAACAAAGTAAAAAATGAAATAAATAGAAGAAAATTTGAAATAGTGGGGAAAAAACTGACCTGGGAAATAGATCATGGAAAGATAATTTAACACCCTTTTTATTGACACATATTAAAGGAGAGGGGAACTGGGTTAGTTTTGTAACCTCGCAATTGGCTATACTAGGAAAAGTGAGTTGGCATTCATGTATGGCCAATAACACCCTTTTTGACAATTGAGGAATGTTCATTGTTTTATGGGACTCATCTACCTCTTATAATCTTTGTTAGAAAACTAGAACCACCAGGTTTGTTGTCCCCTTGTGGAGAGCAATCCTGTCCTGATTGCACAAGGATAGGCAAGTACAGATGACATAACTTTTGGAATGTGACACCAGGTCAAGTCACTTGGACCTTGCAGACAACACAATGTCCCAGGAGTTAACTTGGGGTCAGAGTGAAAACAACATTCCTTTTCAAACATGCCTTTGAACTAACTCTGAAAAGTCATTCCCTTGGATCTTTGTTCTGATTAACCTTGTTAATATGTTATATTTGTGCTGCCTCAGTGCCAAGTTAAAGTTTGTAGAGCCTTTTGGGGTGAGTCAGCAATGCTAGTTGTCTCCAAACATATCCCTATCAATAAAAAAATTTTGTACATACATTTCCCATAGATATATCTTTATAGATTATATGCAGGTGCTTCTGTAACTAATGTATTATGTATATCATAAAGCCAACAGAAATAAAATTTTATAATTTCTATTGGATGATTTAAAGATTCACTAAACAACTTTTTAAATGGTTTTGCTATTTATTACAGGTACAATAATCTTTTTGACTCTCATCAAAAGCACCTACTTTTAATAATGATTGAGTAGACTTAATTTTTTTCTTTTTTTAAATTTTTAATTGATGGAATAAAACAAGCGTTTCCATAATATAACACAATAAAAAGATGACTGTACATGAAACTGCAAATCTGCTATAGACAACTTGCTATTTCTTTCAAATATATGACAAAATTATCATGTAAATTTCTTTTTTTCTTTCCTCTCCCATCTCCCCTGCCTGAAATGACTACCGTTAGACACAAATTTTATATATGTGTGTGTGTGTGAATATATGTAAAATTGTTCTATACATTTTTCTATTTATCAGTTCTTCAGATGCAGATATATTCTCTATAGTTAATTTGGGTATTTATAATAGACAAAATAACTTATTCACTCAAAGTAGTTCTTAAAAGAATACATGTATATATACATTTTGGTGTGTGTGTATACACATATACTTACACATACCTCATATGAGTACTGAAGAACTACTAAGAGAAGGGTCTTTTTCTGCCATTTTCTTGTTCTTTGCTGGTCTCTTCGCAAAAATCTTTTTAAGCCACTTGTTCATTTTGTGAGGGGTTGGTTCATTTAAAGCTATGTAATATAATCTGCATATCCATTTAACCAGACACACTTGAGCTGCAGAATATCACAGGGTACCACTGTCAAACCTTCTTTTGCATTGTGGAACTCTCTTCTCTCCCAGTGCCTTATACAACATGCATGTCATGTGCCCATCTCACAGCTGAATTGGTTGAAGGTTCCAGTTCCAAGTCTACATATTAAATATTAATAAATCTTAATTTTTTTGTAGGCTAAAAATAAATAAATATAAATGGGACTAGCTTTTTTTCTTCCAGCACTAGCAATGAATTTTTTTTGGTGTGTATTTCCATTTGGTAGCACACACCGGACTTTGGAGACTACTGATCTATAAAACTTCTCATGAATTTCTGTTTTTTCTCCTGAAACTTCCCCTTCCAGTCTGAATTAATCACATAATATGGTTGCCATGGGAAAGTATACATACTTACAGCTTAATGAAGGATATAAAGCAAAACATAAGGATCAAGCAGTAAACAAACTTCCCATCCATTTTTCAAACCATGACTGTTCAGATATCATGAGAATGAAAGCTGTCCCTCCACCTATCGGCCTGGCACTGTAAGAGAGTAGAACAAGAAAAACAAATTTTTTTATATTTAAATTTATTTAAGTTTTCAACATTCATTTCCAGAAAATTTTGGGTTCCAAATTTTCTCCCCATTTCTCCCCTCCCCCACTCCCAAACACCAAGCATTCTAATTACCCCCATCACCAATCTGTCCTCCCTTCTAACATCCCTCCCTTGCCCTATCCCTATCTTCTCTTTTGTCCTGTAGGACAAGATAAATTTCTATACCCCATTACCTATATTTCTTATTTCCTAGTTGCAAAAACAATACTCAACAATTGTTTCTAAAACTTTGAGCTCCAACTTCTCTTCATCCCTCCCTCCCCACCCATTCCCTTTGGGAAGGCAAGCAATTCAATATAGGCCATATCTGTGTAGTTTTGCAAATGACTTCCATAATAGTCATGTTGTATAAGACTAACTGTATTTCCCTCCATCCTATCCTGCCCTCCATTGCTTCTATTCTCTCTTTTGATCTTATCCCTCCCCAAGAGTGTTGACTTCTAATTGCTCCCTCCTCCCACTGTCCTCCCTTCCATCATCCCCCACCCTGCTTATCCCCTTCTCCCCCACTTTCCTGTATTGTAAGATAGGTTTTCATACCAAAATGAGTGAGCATTTTATTCCCTCCTTTAGTCAAATGTGATGAGAGTAAGCTTCATGTTTTTTCTCTCACCTCCCCTCTTTTTCCCTCCACTGCAAAGTCTTTTACTTGCCTCTTTTATGAGAGATAATTTGCCCCATTCCATTTCTCCCTTTCTTCTCCCAATATATTTCTCTCTCACCGCTTAATTTCATTATTTTAAGGTATGATCCCATCCTATTCAATTTATCCTATGCTCTGTGTGTGTGTATGTGTGTGAGTGTGTGTGTGTGTAATCCCATCAACTACCCAGATACTGAAAAAAGTTTCAAGAGTTACAAATAATGTCTTTCCGTGTAGCAATGTAAATAGTCCAACTTTAGTAAGTCCCTTATGATTTCTCTTTGCTGTTTACCTTTTCATGCTTTGTCTTGATTCTTGTGTTTGAAAGTCAAATTTTCTTTTCAGCTCTGGTCTTTTCATCAAGAATGCTTGAAAGTCCTCTATTTCATTGAAAGACCAATTTTTCCCCTGAAGTATCATACTCAGTTTTGCTGGGTAGGTGATTCTTGATTTTAGTCCTAGTTCCTTTGACTTCTGGAATATCATATTCCATGCCTTTTGATCCCTTAATGTAGAAGCTGCTAGATCTTGTGTTATCCTGATTGTATTTCCACAATACTTGAATTGTTTTTTTCTAGCAGCTTGCAGTATTTTCTCTTTGACCAGGGAACTCTGGAATTTGGCTACAGTGTTCTAGGAGTTTCTCTTTTTGGATCTCTTTCAGGAGGTGTTTGGTGGATTCTTTCAATATTTATTTTGCCCCCTGGTTCTAGAATATCAGGGCAGTTTTCCTTGATAATTTCATGAAAGATGATGTCTAGGCTCTTTTTTTGATCATGGCTTTCAGATAGTCCCATAATTTTTAAATGGTCTCTCCTGGATCTATTTTCTAGGTCAGTTGTTTTTCCAATAAGATATTTCACATTTCTTCCATTTTTTTATTCTTTTGGTTTTGTGATTTCTTGGTTTCTCATAAAGTCATTAGCCTCCATCTGTTCCATTCTAATTTTTAAAGACCTATTTTCTTGAGTGAGCTTTTGAACCTCCTTTTCCATGTGGCTAATTCTGCTTTTTAAAGCATTCTTCTCCTCATTGGCTTTTTGAACCTCTTTTGCCAATTGAGTTAGCCTATTTTTAAAGGTGTTATTTTCTTCAGCATTTTTTTGGGTCTCCTTTAGTAAGGTGTTGACCTGCTTTTCGTGCTTTTCTTGCATCTCTCTCATTTCTCTTCCCAGTTTTTCCTCCACCTCTCTTACTTGATTTTCAAAATCCTTTTTGAGCTCTTCCATGGCCTAAGCCCATTGAATATGTATTTTGGATGTTTGGGATACAGAAGCCTTGACTTTTATGTCTTTCCCTGATGGAAAGCATTGTTCTTCCTCATCTGAAAGGATGGGAGAAGATATCTATTCACCAAGAAAGTAACCTCCTATAGTCTTATTTTTTTTCCCTTTTTTGGGCATTTTCCCAATCAGTTACTTGACTTTTGGGTCCTTTGTTAAGAGTAGGGTATACTCTGGGAATCTGTAAGATCTCAGTTCCTCCAAGGTGGCACAATCAAGCGTGTACTGGTCTGGGTGTAGAGCGGGATTTTTGTGCCCAGAATCTTAGCAGTTACTTCTCCACAGCCACCTGGCCTCCAGTTCTGCCAAGTCAGCACTGGGGGCTGATTTTCAGATAAGCTGGATGGGCAGGGCTGCCATTCAGTGTGAGACAAAGACCAGCTCCCCCAGGGCCTCCACACAGGGCCTAGGCAAGAATCAGCTCGTCAGTGCCCCTAGGGTTTTTATGCTCCAACAGTGGATGCGGCTGCTGCACCTGCCGATGTGGCCTCTGTGGCAGCTGCCTAAGGCCAGAGCTATGGGAAGGCCCTTCTTCCTTCCTGGCCAGCTGAAAAAACCCCATCACCAACCTTCGGCGGCTGTGTGTTGAGGGATCTGCAAACCCGCTGCTGCTGTGTCTGGAGATTCTGCCCTGAGGGCTGTTCACAAGCCCTGTGCCCACGACCAAGGCTGGGCTGGGCTCCGCTCTGCATCCAGTGCAACAGACATTTCCCGTGGCCTTTCAGGTCACCCTGGGCTGGAAATCTTCTCCACTCTGTTGTTCTCCACTTCTGCTGCTCCAAAATTTGTTGAGAGACCCTCTCTACAGGTATTTTATGGGCTGTGTGGGGAGAGCCTCCGTATCTGTGTCTTTCTACTCCACCATCTTGGCTCCACCCAGGAAAAACAAATTTTTGAGTCCCTTCTTTCAGCACTCCTTGAAGAACTCTTATCATCTATCACCTCAGACATCCAGTTCTGTATCTTCAGGGTCTAAAAGTCATGTCTCTGCACAAGGTTTTGAAGGGATAGAAACCATAGCTAGGAAGATATCTGTAACTGCTGCTGAAAGCAGGAGAAAAGTCCTCCTGTAAGTGGCAGGAGTTAGTTAAGAGCTGGGAGTAGGGAGAGGCTGGAGCTCGCTGGATCTACAACTGCTTTGCTCTTCTCTCTTCTGGTGCTCATTTGAAACTTCTTTCATCCTGTCTTTCTCATGGGAGTTTGCACTTACCTTCCCACCCACTTCCCACCCCCAAGACATTGAAAGCTTTCCTCTCTAAACAGAGTCCACTCTAGAGTAGCATTAGCATAGGCTATGTAGTGATGCAAAGGTTTGGGCATGGGGGTGGGGGTGGTGGTTAGCTGACTACATACTACACACATAAGTCCATCGTAAGGTCAAAAGATCTCCTTGGTTGCCATATTTGGTCATTTGCCTATATGTAGTGCTGGTCCCATGGAATGAACACCTCATAGAATATTTTACCCAATGCTGTTTTCATATAGAATAATAATCCTCCCTGTTTCTTCAGTACTGAAGAAGGAAATGGTCAACCACTTCAGTATCTTTGCCAAGAAAAATCAGGAGTCACAGAGAGTGAGATATGACTGAAATGACTGTGCAATAAATTTCTATAGTGATCTAAATCTAAATTTGTAATGAACGTTCCTCACCACGACCTTCTTTTTAGGTGTTAACCTTCTTCCATTAAGCCCCTAACCTTGTGAGGTGATCAACTTTGATAGACTTTAACTCTTCTCAGCAATGCAGTTCCAAAAGACTCATGATGGAAAATTCTATCCACATCCAGAGAAAGAACTATGGAGTCTGAATGCAGATCAAAGCAGACTGTTTTTTCTCTCTCTTTTTTTCTTTCTTGGGGTTTTCCCCTATTTTTCTGATTCTTTTCTTCACAACGTGACTAATGTGGAAATATGTTTAATATAATTGTACATGAATAACCTGTATCAGATTGCATGGTGTCTTGGGGAGGAAGAAAAATGTAGAACTCAAAATTTTATAAAAGTGAATGTTGAAAACAAAAAATTAATAGTAAAAAAATAATGTAGGCCCCTTGAGAGCAGGGACAGTCTCCACAACCAAAGGAAGGAAGCGCATATTCTTGTCTCTTCTGTGGCGTCACGTTATGACTTGGTTCTGCTGCTCTTTTCATTTACAGTGGTTGCTTTCGCGGTTCTGCTTGCTTCGCCATGCATCAGGTCATAAAATTTCTCCAAAATTCTCTAAATTCTCCCCATTTGTCATTTCTTAGAGTGCAATAAATTGCTCAAATCTAGGATTTGAATAAATGCTCTTCCCAGAATGGAACTCAATGTTCCATATGTGGTGAGAACTATTCTAGAGTCTGTGTGGCCACATTTACACAGGCCCATGTGGATGATTGCATAACCCACATAAGCAACACACACATTATAAGCATTGATGGCTTCAATTTGTTCAGCCATTCCTCATCCTCTAGGCCCCCACTTTGTTTCCAGAATTTTGTTACCATAATAGTGCTGCTAAGAATATTTTGCAATACAAGAAACATTTCTGACTTAGCCTCCTTAATAATCATCATCGTAAAACTAATATAGCCCCTACTCTGTGTTTGCGTTTGTTCCTCATTTGTTAAATGAGCTGAAGAAGGATATGGCAAACCACTCCAGTATCTTTGCCAAGAAAAACCCAAATGGGATCATGCCACTGAAACGACTCACCAACCACCACAAATGCCACTTATTTGCAAACCTTTTTGGTTTTTCCCACCCCCAGTCTCTCCCAGATAATCAAAATGAGATGTTTTGACCAGACAGTCTCAAAAGCTTTCTGGTTCTGATCTCTGTTTTGAGTTCTAAAGTCCACTGCAGCTCTGACAGGGTTTAGCTGCAGGATATTAGAACTCATACGGATCAGTAATTGATTGCTGTTGTCAATCCCTGGAAAATTCTAGGACCCCTACTCTGTTCTGACTTGCAGTTTCTAGTCATCCCCTACCTTCAAGGTAAACTCTTGGAGACAGTTTCCAACTGCCCCACATTTCTGCCTTCCTGCTATTCTGTTGACCCTACAAGGGACCCAGGCTAGGGGCACAGTCAGAGGCCTGCCTCTGTTGACTAGAAGTTGCTTAAACTGATCCTGTGGTTGTTCTAGGACTGTGCTATCATGCTGTAATAAATAACTTGTTTTCCACCCACTGTTCCATCTAGCTATCTAGCGTCACTTCCTGAGTATATATAACCTCTGTTGAAAATTCCCCTCGCTGAACTCTCCTGTGTGAGTAATACAAGGCGTTGTTCTGGATTGTAGTTTGTTGACCTTCGCTAAATGCCTTACTTTATTTCCTGATTAGCTTGTTAATCTGATTTTTATACAGGTTTGACAGTGCCCACATAGCGTTGTACCTATGCATACCTACTGATTCTTGAGGCATTTTAGGCAGAGGTAAAGGTAATACCAAAAGATAAAGTACAATTTAAACACAATTTTCACTTCCTTTCCTAAATATCTCCTGACCTTGTCTGACTGTTCTTCCTTTGTCTATTCTCAGGCTTCTTAAAATAGTAAGTTCAGTACAACAGTTGCTTTCTGGCCTAACTCCAGTTAGGCACAGGACAAGGTACAGGCTATAAGGACCTTTCCTCTGCTTATGAAAGTCTCTTATCACAGAGCACTTTCACTCTTCTCTGAGCGCCCTGAGAACACGGATCTCTTGTGGTGTCATGATGGCATTCTGGGCTTCTGTGTTGATAGTCCTGGTGACCACTGTCCTGGTAGTGCTGTATAGGCTGGGGGCCTTGCGCCAGAGGAGAGCCAGAGAGCCCCCTCTGGACAAAGGCCTCATCCCATGGCTGGGCCATGCCAGGGACTTCTATAAGGATGCCTCCAGTTTCCTGAAGAGGATGCAAGAGCGCCATGGGGACATCTTCACTCTTCAGTTTGCTGGCCGATACGTCACCTTTATCACAGATCCCTTTTCTTTCGATGCTATCCTGAAGGAGAACAGAAGAAAACTGAACACTTCCCAGTTCGTATCTGACTTGCTGTTCAAAGTCTTTGAGTTCCAAGGACAGGAATGTCATGGAAATTTCCTGCACAATACCACCCCAAAGCATCTGATGAGTACTGGTTTAGTTGGCATGACCCAGGCCATGATGGATAGCCTGAAGGTCCTGATGCTAGAGCCTGATGCTGGTATGAGACCAGGACCCCAGGAGTGGAAGCAGGATGGGCTCTTTAATTACTGCTGCAACATTGTCTTTAGAGCTGGTTACATGGCAGTGTTTGGAAACTTACCTACTAATGGCAAGGCGAGCCATGCTCAGGACCTCCTCCAATCCCAGCAAGTCTTTGAGGAATTCAGGAAACTTGACATTCTCTTTCCCCAGATGATTTACTCTGTGTCCCTGCCCAAGGAGAAGCAAGAAATGAAGAGGCTCAAAGACTTCTTCTGGGATCTTCTCTCTCCACAGAACATTATGGAGAGGGATAATGTGAGTGAATGGATCCGTTCCGCTCAGGAGCAGCAAGCTGATGAGAGAGTGCCTGAGATAACACAGAGCCAGTTTAACCTGGTACTGCTCTGGGTGTCCCATGGCAACACAGGTGTTGTGTCCTTCTGGGCCCTCCTCTTCCTCCTGAAGAATCCCAAGGCTCTGAAGGCAGTGAGGGAGGAGGCGGAAAGAGTTCTCAGGGAAATGGGGCAAGAGATAAGACCAGGTGGGGTGCCCATCACTGTTGAGTATAGTATGCTTCAACAAACCCCAATACTGGACAGTGTCATGGAAGAGACATTACGCATGGTAGTTACCCCTTTCCTGACCAGGACTATCATGGAGGACATGATCCTGAAAATGAATGATGGCAGGGAGTATGCCCTCCGCCAGGGAGATGAAGTGTCCATCTTCCCCTACCTTTTCCTCCATAGGGATCCAGAAATCTACCCGGATCCCACTACATTCAAATATGACCGTTTCCTGAACCCTGATGGCAGCAGAAAAGTAGTTTTCTACAAGCAAGGGAGAAGGATCAAATCACACATGTTGCCATGGGGTGCTGGCACCACTGTCTGTCCTGGCAGGTTCTTTGCCCTCAATGAGATGAAGATGTTTATATTTTTGATGGTCACACAGTGTGATATAGAGTTAGTTGATCAGGAAGTGAAGATCCCTTCAATAAATCTGAATCGATTTGGAATTGGTGCCACACAGCCAATACATGATGTCCAATTCAGATTTCGGATGCGCTTCTAGCTTGATGGTGAAAACTTTTGCACAACTAACGGGTGTAGTGGGGTAAAGTCACTTTCCTTCCTTTCTAACCACCTCCTCCTTCCCCAGAATCTCCGCTCCATGGATCTTCTCCTCACCACTCTACTAAACTCCTCTCCAGTGTCTTTCCCAATCAACATATTCAATTGCCTTTTCTCAGACATCTTTTACTTGTCTGTAACTTTTGACTGTCTTGACTATTCCTTCCTTCTGAAGACGTTCTTCTTCCTAGACTTCCTCTCTGACTGTTCCTTAATCTCGGACTGATTCCTCTTATGCTGATGGGTACAGATTTCAGAGAGACTGATTTCACTTGAATGATAGGGGAGAAACATCCAAACAATTAGGATAGAGGCTATACATGGTGTAATGGACTGCATTGGGCACAGTGGGGATAGGGTGGTAGGGCAGTGCTACTGAATATCAGCAATCAAAGACTGGATAGCTCCCTTTCAGGAATGTTGTGCAAGGAATTCCTGCTCTAATATAAGTCAGCTAGATGGCCTATGAGGTTAAGATTCTAGGAGTGAACAGCCACTGTGACCCTGATCTCTTCCTCTATCTGAGTGTTTCTCCTATGTCTACTCTGCAGGCTCATTTTCTTTCTCCTGCCTCTTAGTTCCCAAGGTTTGTCCTTGGTCCTCTCCTGTTCTTTCTCTTCACTCTCTCCTTTGGTTATCTGTTTCTTCTCCCAGAGTACAGTTGAAACTTCTGTTCATATCATTCCCTGGCTACATTCCCAATCAAGCTGTTTGTTAACTTCCAGTCTAGGATGTGTAACTTTTGGCTAGCTGTATCTGAAGTTGTGGTGTATAATAGTAATGGAATACTATTGTGCTGTAAGAAATGACAAGCAGACTGATTTCAGAAAAATCTAGAAGGCTTGCATGAAGTGTAGTAAACAGAACCAGGAGACCATTGTACACAGTAACAGCAAAACTGTATGAATATCAACTGCAAATAACTTCTCTATTCTCAGTTCTACAGTGATTCAGTACAATTCCAAATGGATTAATGATGAAAATGCTATCCACATCCAGAGAAGGAACTGATGGAGTCTGAATAGAAATCAAAGCATACCAGTTTTCATTTTATTTATTTTTATCATGTTTGTTTTTCCCCTTGGGCTTTTTACTTCCACAACGTGACTGCTATGGAAATATGTTTTGCATTATTGTACATGTATTACCCATATCAAATTACTTACCATCTCATGGAGGGAGAAGGTGAGAGAGGTAGGGAGAAAATTTGGAATTCAGGTTTTTTTTTTTTAAAAATAAATATTAAAAATTGCCTTTACATATAATTGGGGGAAAATAAAATATTATTTAAAATTTTAAAAGATCATTCAACTTCTGTAAGGTAATCCTTGATCATGGGTGGGTTATATTTGATTTTCTCTGAGACTGATAAAGTTGAATTCAGTTCAACAGTCATTTCTTTAGCACCTACAGAGTTCAAAGCACTTTTCCTTCTTATTGTGAGATTTGTAATTTGATCTCTTTTTGTCATGATCCAGTGCTCACCAAGTGTAATGGTAGTTTGAATTGGAAAATCTTTCCTATTCATTAATAGACCCATTAAGTCACTTGGAGTCTGTGGTGGGAGGAGTTTGCTGAATGGGTGGAGCAGGAAGAGGCAGAGCTGAGAGGAAGTTAGTCATGAGAGCAGTCAGAGCTAGGAAGGACGCAGGCTCCTGGGTAGCGTGATTGGTTTTGTGATTGTTTGGGATTTTGTTGAAGAGAGGCTGCTTGTGATGAGTGTGATGGACCTGGTTTGTGGGAAGCCTAGCAGGTGGAAGGCTTGGGGATGGTGTTGTCCTCTGCATTGTTATTGTGTATAGATTTTTGTTGCTGTGATGGATGTGGGTCTGAATAAATATTTTGGTTCTGCCTTCCATGTGGAGAGTCTGTGGTATTTCACAATTCTGAATTGTGCTGTGACATTCATGGCTGCCATGGGCACTGTGAATCTTGTACTGGCTCTACAAATGGTGACAGGGATGGGATCACGAAATATCAGGCCTCTATTTGGAGAGAGTCAGAAGAGACAGAGGAAGAAATGGATGTCCTAGGGCAAAAGAATTTTTGTTCCTCCCTAGAAAGAGAATGGGTTAAAGGCATAGGGCTTTGTGAAAACTGGGAGCTTGGGCTAGAGAAAGGAGAACCCAGAGACTTAGAAAGATGTTTGCAGGTGTGTGGGATGATCCCCCTTAATAAAATTAGAGTCTTGACCAAAGGAGTAAAAAGGAAAGATATTTAGTCAGCTTTCTCAAGACAGGGCACTCCCGCTTGTGCTCAAGATGGCGATGGCTGAGGAGGGTGAGGGTGTGCCCAACACAGCAGTTTTTATAGACCCTGACCATAGTACCCCCACCCTAACCCCCTTCCTCTTAGCCCATTGGCTGAGCCTTGAGGGTACAATCTATCCACAGAAAATCTACCCCAACAACAAGGAATAAGTATACAAGAGCCATTTTTGCAAAAGAGGGGTCAGGGAGTCTGGGAAAGGAGATAAGGGAGTGAGTAAAGGCAATCTGGGAGTAAGCCAAATCAGTCTCTGTCAAGGACTATCATGTAGCACAAAAAGAATTTTAAGAAAAACAGAATCTCTCGTTTGGTTTCTCAGTTTCTCAGGGCAAGGTGAGACAAACAGGGCTGACACAAGAGAACTTTCAGGGGTCTTCCCTAAATGTACCTATTCTACTCCCTGAGAGGTCTTCACTAAATATACCCATTCCACTCAGTCCCTCCTTTTTTGTCCCTTCACATGGGTGTGAGGCTAATTGACGCATTGGCAAATCACAAGGGAGGGGGGCAGTCCCCTTCATGAGAGTTCACTAAGGAGTCAATAACAGGCTCCAGCTGTTATATAAATACACTAAATAATCATTGTTAGCACAGTACATATTACATCATGAAATAATTCCAACTTCTGGTCATATGATGTTTCTTCAAGCCATCTTTAGCACAGCATCTCAGCATTTTCTTTCCTTCATCTTCTTGTAGAAATCCAGGTGTCCACTCTCCTACAAAACTGACCTTAATACAATACAATTTTACATGACTATTCCTGGCTGTATACATTTATCACTCTTACAAGATCAAAATTGGAACGTTGGCCAATTGTCATGTTTAAGGAATTCACATTAAAGGTCTAAGGAGAGAATAGAATAAATAGGGGGCAGGATAGGATGGAGTATACTTAGTCTTTCACAACATGAATATTATGGAATTCTTTAGCACAACTACACATATATAGCCTATATTGAATTGCTTGCCTTCTCAGCGGGGATGAGTGGGGAGGGAAGGGAGACAAGTTGGAACTCAAAATTTAAGGAATGAATGTTGAGAATTTTTTTTTTGCATGCAACTGGGAAATAAGAAAAATGGGGTATAGATATTTATCTTGCCCTATAAGAAAAGGGAAAAGATGGGAATAAGGGAAGGGAGGGGTGGAATAAAACAGAGGGCAGTTTGGGGAATGGGTTATCAGAATGCACAGTGTTTTGGGGTGAGAGAGGGGAGAGATGGAGAGAAAATTTGGAACTCAAAATCTTGTGGAAATGAATGTTGAAAAATAAAAATAAATAATTTTTAAAAAATTTAGAACTCAAAATGTAAAAAAATGACAAAATTTTGCTCATGTAATTGAAATATATTTAATGAAATAAAAATATATTGAGAAAGAAAAAAAATTCACATTAACCAACTGAGACAAAATAATAATTATGTATGCTAACCTCACAAGCCCTTGTCCTGATTGTCTCCATAGTATTGCTAAGAATTAAAGGACCATAACTTATTGTTGTTGGTCTAAAACCCTAAGCATAATAAGCTTAATATCTGGACTTAACTTCAGATGTTCCTCTACCAACAATCTACTATTTAATAAATCTGGTATTATGCTTACAAAACTTTTGATCATAGGAAATCGCCTTTAAGAGTAGGGACATTTCAGGGGAACATCTCCCTAACTTCATGTCAGTCCTAGACTAAAGTAGATTGTCAAC
Organism: Notamacropus eugenii; assembly: GCF_028372415.1. Taxonomy (NCBI): domain Eukaryota; kingdom Metazoa; phylum Chordata; class Mammalia; order Diprotodontia; family Macropodidae; genus Notamacropus; species Notamacropus eugenii. Next base: position 8,931,132 of record NC_092872.1, on the reverse strand, counting down.
TGGCTTAAAGTCTGCCAGGTGTCAGTGAGGAAACTGAGACAGAAAAATCCTACCTCAGCCCAGGCTGAACAGGCATTTCACCAACCTTCCCATGAGATCACTTTTGCAGTTCATACCAGCATCTTACAGGCTCACTGGCATCATGGATCAATGATTCAGATGGTCTTTCTTGCTATCCACACCTGGAGTTAGACTCAGAAGAATAGTCAGTCCCATGAAATCTTAACATAGCAAGCTCCAATAGTCAGTTTCAGATATGACTGTAATTTCACATTGGCTAAGGAACATCTTTTGAAGCAAGTCTTAAGTAGCTTGCATGCCTTTCTGTACATGTTCTAATTCCTGATTAAAGAACAATCAAAATAGAACCATATTATTGTTCTAAATTTACATTTGTTTCCCAGGCTTCTCCATACATTTATAACCCTGCTCAGTCTCAAAGAATGAGCTACACATATGACAAGTTCAAACACTAACTTATGTTCTTGAAATGAATTCAAATCAAAACAGAAACATTTAATTTTCCATTAATGCCAAATATTACCAGAGGTTACCTGCCTCTAAGAAACTACACAAAATCTTGTTCCCTAATTAATGATGTCTCTGATTTAGTCTCAATAATTTGATTCAGTCAATTGTTTTAATACCGATTACTTTTACATCATTTTGTAATAGGTGAAGACCTTATTCCAAGTGGGGACCTTTGTCCCTTACTCCAAAGGAGTTTTAGTCCCATTTGTCTAAAAAGGCCCTGGAAAAACCTCACCTTGAAAGCTCCTTAGATTTCTCTACTTGATCTGGCTCTCTAGAGACCCACAAACTCTTACTTATTATTATGTCCAAATCTCTGTTCTATTTCCTATCTTTGATCCTATCAATCCAAACCTCCAGTTTACTGGCCACTCCCATCAAGACTATCCCTGGAACCCCTAGACCACCTGGGGTCACCCCTAGACTCCTTCCTCAGTCCCTCTGTAGATAACAAACTTTGACCTTCTTTAGTCAAAAGAAGGCTTGGGGGACCCAACATGTCACTATATTTGGGTCACAAGCACCCCCAACCTCAATAATTCCGTACAGTTACAGTTGACTTTAAATCCCAGTCTTACTTTGTGGAACAATGATACAACTTTACATTTATACTTTGGTTTCCTTTCTTTTATCTAATTATTCCTATGACATTCAGAAAGAATGTCCCATTCACACCAGAGTACACATCTACTAAATTATTTGAAAACAGGTAGATTCCACTACTTGCTTTGTACTTACATCTTTAGTTCTCTGTTTTGATTATAGAAACATGCCATGAAGGTGAAAAACAAGAACTCAATCAGATATCAACTCTGCTATATCACCAGACTCAGAAATAGTCAATCACTAGAGATCATTTCTTTACATATTCAAATTCTCACCCAATCAAGTTCTTTATACAATCCCCTCAGCTGCTGGGGCTGTACTTTTTGACTAGCCTGAGGACTATTCCTTGAGACACACACACACACACACACACACACACACACGCACACACACACACACTATACCAGCTTTAGGTTTTAGCATTAGAACTATAAACAAGCAAACTTGCAATTTTCACAAGTGATAACCAAATGGTTTTAGCTGTGAACACGAACAATAAACTTCAGATGGCATCAATTACATTTTCATATCATATAAAAAAGTATTGAGAGAATGATGGGCTGTCTTACCAAGCGCAGAGAGTGACTGGCTGTTTTCTCCTTCATGACCATCACATCCCCCTTCAGCTCTCTCCAGGTTGTGGCTATGTGCTGAACCTAGATACTTCCAGGCTGTAATTTTTCCACTAAAAGCAGGCACTTCCCTCAGGGGAAAAAGCCCTGAGGGTCCTGTGGGGATAGGAAGTCCCACTCTTGTGAGGGAGGGGCTGGGGAATGCTGCATTGTCCAGATTAGGCAGCAAGGTCAAGGGATCAGGATGGCAGGGGGAAAGATTTGCTGAGGAAGAGTATGGGTTAAAGGGGAGATTCCCTAGAGAGTGCCACAGGAGCGGGGCCTGAGGTCTAAGTGGGTGTCACCTCAGGAGCAGGGACTGCAGAGGGTCACACCTCAGCAAGACCTGTGACTGGACTAGGGGAAAGGGAGAGGATCAAAACTGATTGACCCCCATTGCTTTTTCAGGGGGAAGTTCTAACTATGAGCATCTCACAAATCTCTCCTGAGAACAGGGTTCTGAGAGCTCAACAAGGGCCGTTATGTAGGAAACTTCTACCCATTTTCCTCCTAGGCTCACAGTACAATTCTAACTGTAAGAGAATATTTATTTTTAAAGTCCCAAAAATAGGCCATGCTTCATTGCCCTCTAGACAATACTGAGGGCAAACAGTGTTACAAAAGAACACGAGCTTTTTCTTTTTAAGTTCTTTGGAGAAACTAAATTTTTCCCAATTTTGTAAAAGATGAACTTTGGGGAACTGGACAAATTAACTCACAAATGCCAATTGGGTAGACCTTCCAAAAATCATACAAAGGATTTTACAAAGCATTTCTTCATACAAAAAAACCCCCCTTCTTCTTCTTTTAAGAACAGTTTACAATTTATCACAAGACCCTCATGAACCTAATTGGCAAAAATTACAAAAGATCTAAAAACCAAGGCCTTTTCACATTTTCCCATAAGCTTCCTTTTATAAACATACTTTTGTAAATGCTTGATTCATAGCAAAAATAATTTTAGTTAAAACTTTCTTCTTAACAGCAGAAATAAACTTTTTAACATACTTAATACATTCGTAGATAGAACAGGCTTGAAAATCACACCCATATATATATATGAATATATATATATATGGATTCTCATTTTCTCAATGGGAATTCTACAACACAGAAACTCTTACACAGTATTCATAATAGCCTTTTTTTAACCAATTCATCATTAATTTAACAATGCAATTCCTAATATAACAACATTTAAATTTAGTTAAAAAATTAAAACTATTTAAGTTTACTTAAAACTTAAAAAAAACCCATTAACCCATTCAAGTGAATTCATTTCCACATCACCTTGCACAGTAATTCATCTCCTTACCACTACGTGGGCATACTCTATCACCTGATCAGATAGAGTCATCTTCCTGGGGCACTCACCCTAAGTGAGTACCTGCAAAGACCTTGGCCTAAAGGGCCCAAGGCCTCCCACTGCATCCTGGGTCATCTCCAGTCATCCTGATGAATATCAGGTCACTGGATTCAGATGGCTCTGGAGGAGAAGTGAGGCTGGTGGCCTGCACAGCCCTCCCTCACTAAAAACAAAGTCAAGTGCAAGTCATGTCATCATTTCTCTGTTGGCATGGTCTTCTTTGGCAACGAAGGATGAACACAAACCAACAAGAGTCATCTCCAGTTTGACTGAGCTATTAATTATCAAATCAAGTTAGATGATTTTTCTGTCTCCTTAAAATGCTTCCCCACACCCTCACCACTTACTGATACCATCTGAAACTGGCACGAAGGTCTAGAACAATTATCTAGGGACAAGAGGGGTTTGAATAACCCTGATTTGTTCCCAAACCTTATCTGCCTTCAATATTTTCAATCAAATCTTTATTCATCTTTCTAAATCTTTCAATCCCATTACTCAGATTATCTGGCTTTCCCTTACATTTTAATCATAAGATAAGATAGCTCGTAAGTTATTACTTTTTATTTAAATTCAATCTAAATAACCTTTCTCCTTTTCTGAAAAAGTTTAAAATTATGTTAGCTTAAAATGTGCTTAAGTTAACTGTCTTTAGCCTTGGTAAAAGAGATCTTATTAATTCTGGACCAATGTTAACCAGGTGGGCTTGACTTACCCTCCAAGCAGGGAACTTGGAAAATTAATAATTCATTGAATTGTAACACTTACCAATCACAATAATTGTCTGTCGGTTTCCCAATCAAGTTTACAAATTTTCATTTTCTCAGCATACCCAAATCTTCTGAACTGATATGGGGAAGGGAGTGGCTGAAAGCACATGTTCCTGTTGTTCCCCCACCTCCCATTTTTCTTTACACCATTATTTTTTCCTTTCTGTCTTTAATCAGACTAATTTAATTCTCCTTTATATTCCAAAAAAAATAAAATGCCTAACAGTTTTGTCCTACCCTAAACTTTAGAAACTAGAGGGAGTTAAATGTCCAACAATTTACATACCAAGAAAGCCACATTTCTTCCTCTCCTCCTCTGCAATAAAATAAAACCCTTTTTCCTTATCCTAAAGTTGTCACTTAAAAAAAAACCCAGAGAAACCTCTTCTCATTATTTATTTATTTCTGCCACCTTAAACACAATGTCTGGTATCAGATATATTAATATAATTTGAACATAAAGTACTAACTTTGACTTCAAGACCTAATTAAACCTAAATTCAAAACTCTCAGCCCTTCTTCTAAGTTACCTGCTTGAGATTTTTTTTGCTAGTGTTCCACTTATTTCCACCAGATTTTAATAAATTCTACCTATCTTAAACATTAAATTAAGAGTGACACATTTCACCTATTCACAATTCCAAATACTACTAGAATGAATTCAATTACCTTTCTATTGTGTCCCATGACACAAATTTCTCCTTTGGATGAGGCAGGAAATGGTTAAATGCTGGTGAACCTGCCTTTTTTTGGTCTGAGAGAAAAAGGTTAACTCCCTCCCTCCCTGTCCCTCCACTCTGCGAGGGTTGAAGAAGACAACTAATTGGAATTTCAAGGACAGTTCAGCTCAGCTTTTCTGCTCTTGCGGTTTGGCTGGCTAAATTTCTAACCTTACAAAGTGTCAGATGAAACAAAGACACAGACTTTCATTCACACAGAAATATCAACACAGCGTATACAGACAAAACATTTAACAAAATAGGAGAGTACATGTAGGCTTAAATCTTTGGCAAACCCGGCCCTTGGAGTATCTGTATTTTGTCCAGAAGACATTTCCTATGAACTGAGTGGCTGCCAAACCTAAACAACAATAGTTAATCGTTTTCTTCTTATCTTTTCCCTTATACTTTGGTGGTTCATTCCAATTACTAAGTTGGGACCCAAGAGGACTATCAGCTGGCATGTTAGGTAACTTGCCACCACTTTCCTTAGAATTAGTCTTCCCCATCTTTATGGACTCTTAACCATTTAAGTGGGAGATTAAACAGCCCTTACAGGCTCTAAAAGCAGCTTTGATCTGGTGGCCTTTATGACTTCTTCATTACCTGTGGAGCTCCGCTGTTTCATTTTTACTGGGTCAAGGACTCTCTTCAGAACTTTTCCTTCTCAAGGAGAATTCCCTGGGCACCAGACTTGTGAGCCACCAGGAAAGCTGGCATGGTGCCTGTGCCCAAGGTGATAGCAGAGAAATTCCAAGGAAAAGGGAAGCTTCCTGGCCAACACACCAAAACTGTGTGAGACAACCCCCCTTAATAAAATTGGAGTCTTGACCAAAGGAGTAAAAAGGAAAGATATTTAGTTAGCTTTCTTAAGAAAGGGCACTCCTGCCTGTGCTCAAGATGGCAATGGCTGAGGAGGGCAAGGGCACAGTTTTTATAGACCCTGAGTGGGACAGGTTTAGTGAAGATTTCTCAGATTGTAATTCTTCTCCCAGGGGTGAGGTAAGACCTAGAGGCTCAAGGTTACAATATTTTTAGAATAGAATAGTTCCATATAAGGATATAAAACTGTGTAGTGTATTAGGGTCTCAATGATTGGATGAAACTTACATAATTCTTTGATGTCTTCATTTCAAAAGGGATTGGTTAGATTTCGTGTCTAGAATGTAAGATCATATTCTCAGCTAATGAGGATAATGGTCAGTGGGGGAGGAGGGACTTGCGTTAGGGTCTATATAAATCACTGCCTTTTCTTTGTCTTTCCTACTCCAGATGAACTGGTATAGGATTGTCCCGATTCTTGAGAATCTAGTAAATAAACTTTCTGTCATCACTTTGAGAGGCCTCTGAGTAATTAATTTAAGTAGAGACCTGAGCCATCCCACACAACCCTAAGCACAATATCCCCACCCTAACTCCCTTCCTCTTAGCCCATTGGCTGAGCCTTGAGGGTACAATCTCTCCATGGAAAATCTACTCCAGCAACAAGGAATAAGTATACAAGAGCCATTTTTGGCAAAGGGGGGGTCAGGGAGTCTGGGAAAGGAGATAAGAGAGTGAGTAAAGGCAGTTTGGGAGTAAGCCAAATCAGTCCCTGTCAAGGACTATCATGTAGCACAAAAAGAATTTTAAGAAAAACAGAATCTCTATTGTTAGGTTTCTCAGTTTCTCAGGGCCGGGTGAGACAAATAGGGCTGACACAAGGGACCTTTCAGGGGCCTTCACTAAATATACCTGTTCCACTCACAGGAAATAACAATGGAACCAGGGAAAGAAATGGCAGGGGTATGTAGGTGAGGCTGGGCTTTGCTAACAGGCTATCGAATTGTATGTAAATGTGGAGATGGGCTGCTGGAGGTGAAGGCTCAGATGGAAAGGGAGTTGGCTGGTTTGCAGGAGAGGCTTTTTGTCCTGCAGTGTTCTGACTGTCCTTTTGTAGAGGAAGCTGCAAAGTTTTTGGTGGTAGAGGAAAGGGCTGTTGTTGGTTTGTCTCAAAGGAGGGGAAAAGTTAGCAATAGGAAAGTGAATGCAGCCCTTGCACAGGTTGGATTTGATTTAGGCCTAAACACAGGCCAGGAAGATGTGTAGGAGGAGAATGAAACAAGTGAGGAGGCTGAGGTTGGGCCAGTACCAAGCAGGAAGCAGGGGAATCAGGGGGCCCACACAGTGTTGGGCAAGGTAATTGAGGATTTTGCTCAGCAGGAGGTCACAGATGTTTTGAGTTGGTTCACCCAAAAGATGGGAGAATCATTGGTACTTTGGATGGTGAGAATTAGTGAAAATATAGGTTTTCTCAAGAGAGAAGAATAAATAGCCAGTGGATTCAGGATCAGAGTGAATTGACAAGAAGAGAGTTGTTTGTTGCCCTGTTGAGAGTAGGGGTAGATTTGGGAAAAATAGATGGCATTCCAACTAGTAAACGATATAAAATGTAATGAAGAAAGAGGCTTGATTTTAGACTGAGCAGGGAGGTAGGAGCTGCCCCTGCAGATCATTCTGAAGCATTGTATCCAGGTTCATCACACCTGCAGGGAGAATGGAGGGGGTGGGGTGGGGGGTTGGCCAGTTCCCAGATCAGATTAAAGAGGGTGTACCTCTAGCTAGAATGATGACCCCAGGAAGGCAAATTGAAAAACAGTAAACAATAGTGAATGAGGCTACAATAACAGGTTCATGGACTCCAGAAACATGGCTGACCCATACCTACCCTGCTTCTGGTTATTGTCTCCTTGCTTCTTTTTTGCTTTTTGTCCGTTCACCTCCACCTACATATGCCTGATCACTTAATCCAGATATTATCCCTTATCCTTGACTGTGCTGTGTCATCTCTGGACCTCAAGTCGACCAAACTCCGGATGCTTGCTAAAGTGCTGATATCTCAAATGGGACCTGTTGGGGCAGGGATAGCACTATGTCCAATCTCAGCAGGAAGTAGCTATGGAATAAGAGACCTTCTCTCCTAACCCCAAGATTTTGGGCCCCATTTATTCGAGGGGAGAATGATGGGGTGCTTATGCTCAAGCCCCACCCTAAGATACTGTTTTATGTGCTTATTTTGTGTGATCCCTATTATATTGTTGTAAAGTTCTGTGTGGGATGGCTCGGATCCCTACTTAAATTAATTACTCAGAGGCCTCTCAAAGTGATGACAGAAAGTTTATTTATTCAATTCTCGAGAAGTGGGGCAGTTCCTACACCAGTTTACCTGGAGCAGGAAAAGCCGAAGACAAAGGAGAAGCAATGATATATAGAGACTCTAACACAAGTCCCTCCCTCCTCACTGACCATTATCCTCATTAGCTGAGAATATGATCTTACATTCTAGATGCGAAATCTAGCCAATCCCTTTTGAAATGAAGACATCAAAGAATTATGTAAGTTTCATCCAATCATTGAGACCCTAATGTACTATACTACACAGTTTTATATCCTTATATGGAACTATTCTATTCTAAAAATATTGTAACCTTGAGCCTCTAGGTCTTACCTCACCCCTAGGAGAAGAATTACAATCTGAGAAGTCTCCACTAAACCTATTCCACTCAATCCCTCCTCTTGTTTATTAACCTGAAGACTTCTCATGGATATTTCAACCAAAGTTCTGTAATATGATCTCACGCTGTCTATTACTTTCTTCATCCCCATCAGGGTGACTCCTGTCTTTTGTCTCCACAGATGACCATCCTTCCTTCTTTAGTATCATCAACTGAATGGCTCCTTCGGTCCTCTCTTCTAGTCTAGCAAGCCTTAGTAGAGAATTTCTAACTGTTCTACTAATAAGTGAAATCAAACAAGGTAAACAAATAGGAAGTAACATAATACCACTGATTGCTATGAGGCCAAACCACAGTAATCTCTTCTACCAGCTCTCTTCAAACTAGGACCACCAAGATGTATTGAAAGGGAGTTCCAAGTTTGTACAGGAATGTGAGCAACTTTTCTTGATATTCTTGGTGATGTCTTTCACTATTGTGTGGGATGGCTCAGGTCCCTACATAAATCAATTACTCAGAGGCCTCTCAAAGTGATGACAGAAAAGTGATTTATTCGATTCTCGAGAAGCGGGGCTTACCTGTAGGAGTAGGAAAGACAAAGACAAAGAAAAGGGCAGTGATTTATATAGACCCTAACACAAGTCCCTCCTCCCCCCACTGACCATTATCCTCATTAGCTGAGAATATGATCTTACATTCTAGACACGAAATCTAACCAATCCCTTTTGAAATGAAGACATCGAGGAATTATGTGAGTTTTGTCCAATCATTGAGACCCTAATACACTACACAGTTTTATATCCTTATATGGAACTATTCTGTTCTAAAAATATTGTAACCTTGAGCCTTTAGGCCTTACCTCACCCCTGGGAGAAGAATTACAATCTGAGAAGTCTTCACTAAACCTATCCCACTCAATCCCTCCTCTTATTTATTAACCTGAAGACTTCTCACGGATATTTCAACCACAGTTCTGTAACATGATCTTACACTGTCTATTAATCTCCTCATCCCAATCAGGATCATTCCTGTCTTTTGTCTCCCAAGGTGCCCATCCTTCCTTCTTTAGTATCATCAACTGAATGGCTCCTTCGGTCCTCTCTTCTACTCTAGCAAGTTTTAGGAGAGAATTTCTAACTATTTTAGTAATAAGTGAAATCAAACAAGGTAAACAAATAGGAAGTAATATGATACCACTAATTGCTATGATGCCAAACCACAGTAATCTCTTCCACCAGCTCCCTTCAAAACAGGACCACCAAGACGTATTGAAAAGGGAATTCCAAGTTTGTACAGGAACATGAGCAACCTTCCTGATATTTTTGGTGATCTCTTTCACTATTCTTCCATTATCATCAATTTTTAAGCAACATGTAGATAAATTGAGTTTGCCACAAACTCCTCCTTCTTCTGCAAGTAAATAATCTAAGATTAATCTATGTTGTAGTACTGCTTCCTTAGTTTGTGTGGTTTGATCAGCCAATAAGTCCAAAGCCTTTGCTGTTTTGATTGGTTATAATTTCAACTACTGCTTGGAGTCTGATTAATCTATTTAATAGATATATCTGGGCCTAATGGTCCCCCTTTCATGATCTCTGACTTACCCTTCCATAGTTGTTGTTTCCTCTTCCATATACAATGTTGATAATTCTCCCCAGTTCTATTGATTACACTCCAGAAAACATCATCCTATGTGTTCCATTCTCCCACTTCCATACCCATTCTTTATATCCTGTGTTATTCTTAGTACTATTCATATATATATATCTCCACAAATAGTCATGGTCATGACCCCCTTCACGTGGTTTTCTGGGATCAGAGGGGTTGTAAAACTTATACCCACAACTTTTGTGATATTCCCCTTTTGTTCTCTCTTCGTATGAAGAGGATGGGAAAAATGAATGGGTACAGGGAATCACCCTACCATCTGAAGAGGTAATACCATTCTGATCCCATCTGTTTGCATACTGGGCACAATCAATACGAGCCAGGGTTTCTGGCCTTTGTGTGAATGTCCATTTACAATTACTTTTTCCCAGCCATGTCTTCTGCAATTCAGGTCCTGTTTGGTTTAAAAAATGTTCACCTGGAACTGATTCGGACAAAGACCATTGGTGTTTCTTTTGGCTTGTCCAGAATCTTGTTATGTCATGTACTAGAGATCTATTACTTAAAATCCAGACTGGACTCAGCGGTACGCTACCCATGGCCATTGGCTTAACCGCTGAGGTCCCCGCACAAATCCAATAGTCGGATACCTCAAAGGTGTCCGCAATGGTCTGAATTAGGGCCAGGAAACTATTTTCAAGACGGGGGTTGATAACTGGGGCCTGGTGTCCCAGCAGTGGGAACAGGATCATGCCTAAAAGGGACATTCCCAGGGTATTACATTTTGGTTGCATTGTTCCCACAGTTTGTCAAGTCCACACAGTCTTAATAGAAGAGTCCTGTTTAGATATTGCGATTAATGGCTTAGGACAATTGCTGAACAGAGAATCCTGTTAAGAACAAACAATAATAATCTTAGTATAGTTCCCCAAATAACAAAACTTATAATGAATATATATATATATGTATATATATATATATACACATATATATATATACCTCATTGTCTATCCCTTTCCAAATTCTGTGTGTTCTCACACACGCTTCAAATGGAGCTTTTAATACTGACAAAGTGTGTCTCCAAGCATGAAGCTTGAGAGTTTAATAACTAATAGCAATAATTATAAATGACAGTAAACAACTTTCAAATTTTTCAATGCAATAACTTTCCATAACTTTGTCTACTGGTTTCCCAATCATGCTAAACATTTTCTGAATTGGGATGGGGGAATAGATAGTTCAAGGTTCAATCTTACCCATATTCCTCCCTTCCTCTTATTTATTCCTGTTTCCACACCTAAATCCAATCAATAAATACCTCTTCACATTCTTTCCCTTATGAATCCTTCCCTTCATCTATCTCCCTTTTATATGAATATAGGAAGGAAGCAAAGTTGACTGACACATTAGCAAATTACAGGGGGCAGTCCCCTTGTCATAAGTACAGATACAGAGATTTAAATTAATGAACTGTCCATTTAGAGGTTCCATGTCATACAGCAGTCTGGGGAGAAATATCATCTTATGTAATTTTCTGATCTGGATGCTCCTTCAAACAGTCTTCAGCACAGCATCTCAGCATCTTCTTCTCTTCATCTTCTTGTAGAAATCCAGATGTCCACTCTCCTACAGAACTGAACTTAATATCATCTCAGATTACCACTCCTATCATTCTTACAAAAATCAAAATTGAAACTTTGAAAAACTGTCATTTAAAAAAAAAAGAAAATTCACATTAAAATGCAGCTTCTACATTTCACAGTAAGTCATTATTCATTCCCTCATTAGGAAGATGAGATTTCGCTAAGGAGTCAATACCAGGCTCCAGTACTTACATAAATACAATGAATAATCATTTTTAACACAGTGCATATCACATCATAAAACAATTCCAACTTCTGATCATGTGATGCTTCTTTTAAAGCATTTACAATATAGTCCACAAACCATTCTTCATTTAACATTAACCAACTAAGACAAATAATAACTATGCATGCTAGTCTCAGAAGCCCTTGACCTAATCATCTCCACACTATCACTAAGAATTAAAGGACCCTAACTTATTGTTGTTGGTCTAAAGTCCTAAACCTGTTAGCTCAATTTTAGACTTAACCTCAGATGTTCCCCTACCAACAATCTATTATTCAACAGATCAGGTATTTTTACTTACAAAACTTCTGATTTTAGGAATTTGCCACTAAGAGTAGGGACATTGCAGGGAAACAACATCTCCCTCACTTCATGTCATTTCCAGGCAGGAGTAGATTGTCAACTGGCGTTCAGCCAGGCTTCAAGTCTGCCAGGTGTCAGTGGGGAAATTGAGTCAGGAGAATCCTACCTCAGCTCAGGCTGAACAGCCACTCTCCCGACCTTCCTGTGAGATCACCTTTTTGCAGTTCATACCAGCATCTCACAGGCTTACTGGCATCATGGATCAGTGGCTCAGACTGCCTCTCTTGCTATCCACACCTGGAGTTAGACTCAGAAGAACAGTCAGTTAATAGTCCCACAAAAATCTTAAAATAGCAAGCTCCAATAATCAGTTTCAAACATGACTAATTTCACATTGGCCAAGGAACATCTTTTGAAGCAAGTCTTAAGTAGCTTACATGCCTTTCTATACATGTTCTAGCTCCTGATTGAATAACAATCATAAGTCATTGCACTATTAGATTTATATCTGTTTCCTAAACTACTTTATCCCTTTCTAACCCTGCTCAATCTAAAAGAATGAGCTACACATGTGATAAGTTCAAACACTAACTTGAATTTTTATGTTCATGTAATGAATTCAAATCAAAACAATCATTTAACTTTCAATGCCAAATATTGCCAGAGGCTACCTACCTCCAAGAATATTAGACTGAAATTCTTTCCCCCAAACTGAAGATGTCTCTGATTTAGTCTCAGTAATTAATTCAGTTAATTGTTTTAATACTAATTGCTTTTACATCATTTTGTAACATGTAAAGATCTCATTCCAAGTTGGGACCTTTGTACATTACCCCAAAAGAGTTTTAGTCCCATTTGTCTAAAGGCCCTGGAAAACCTCACCTTGAAAACTCCTTGGTTTTTTTTCTTCCATGTGAACTGGCTCTCCTAAGGTCCACTCTATCACCATGCCCAAGTCTATTCTACTTCCCACTCTTAATTCTATCAGTCCAAATCTCCAGTTTACTGGCCACTCCCATGAAGATAATTGCTGGAGCTCCCAGACCACCTGGGGCCACCCTTTTTTGTAAGGGACTCCTTTCCCTGAATCCCTCTGTAAATAAAATACAATTACAGTTAACTTTAAATCCCAATCTTGTTCTATGGAACAATGATACAACATCTGTTTATTCCCATTAGATTTAGAAAGAATGTTCCCAGGGATTTTATCTTACATCTTAGATCTTAAATTTGCCCTAAAAAGCCAATCACTGAAGATCATTTCTTATACATTTTCAAATTCTCACCAAAGCAAGTTCTATATACAATCTCATCAGCTGCTGGGGCTGTACTTGTTACTAGCTTGAGGACTGCTTCTTTCCCCACATATACACACAGTGTACCAGCTTTAGGTTTTAGCATTAGAATTATAAATGGCAAATGTAATTTTCATAAGTGATAACAAATTGTTTTAGCCATGAACCTGAACAAGAAATTTCAGATGACATCAATTGCATTATCATATCCTATTAGAGAACCTAAATTCTTCCCACTTTTGTAACTTACAAATACAAATTTGATAGGTAGGCCTTCCAAAAACCATACAAAAGATTTTACAAAGTATTTCTTAATACAGCAAATATTTCCTCTCTTAGGAACAGTTTACAATTTATCACAATCCCCTTGAAACTGATTGACAGAAATCACAAGAGAAGACTTAAACCCAAAGCCTTTTTGCATTTGCCCATAAACTTTCTTTTACAAACCTAACTTTAGAGTAAATGCTTGATTCATGGCAAAAACAATTTTAGCTAAAATTTCCTTTTCAACAACAGAAATAAACTTCTAACATAATACATCCTCAGATGGAACAGGCTTGAAAATCACACCCATATATATATGTGATATATATTATATTGTATATATATATACATGTACATTTTTAAAGCTTTCTCATTTTCTCAATAAGAATGCTACAACAAGGAAACTCTTACAAAAAAAAATTTGTAAGCTCTTTTTAACCAATTCATTAATTAATTTAATAATGCAATTCCTAGTACAATATTTAGATGAATTACCTAAAAATTTAAACTTATTTAAGTTTACTTAAAACTTAAAATAAGCCATTAACCTATTCAGCTCTTTTTAATAACCTAATATAAGTTTCAAATTATCAAATTTCTATCACATCCTTTTAAAACTCCAATCTATATGTAATGAATTACAAAATTTTAAATCGTGTAACAACTACATTAGATTAATGTTGAATCTAACAAATACCTATCCTTTTGTTACTGGATCTAACATTTTTAATAAAAATGCCACCAGATGTCTCTGCCCTCCTCTTATTTGTGCCAGGATTCCCAAGGCCACCCCCTTCTGGCCCTCCCACTGTGCAATAAAAAAGAAAAACCTAAACTTATTATTTTTTACTTTAAATACATTGTCTGGCATCAAATATATTGATCTAATCAAACCTAAATTCAAAACTCTCAGCTCTAAGTTGCTTACTTGAGATTTTTTTACTTTCTAATCTTCTGCTTACTTCCACCAAACTTTAATAAATTCTAACCTATCTTAAACATTAAATTAAGAATGATGCATTTTACCTATTCGCAATTCCAAATATGATCAGAATGAATTCAATTAACTTTCTGTTATTTCCCATTACACTAAAATTTCTTCTTTTGGGTGAGGCAGGAAATGGTTAAATGCTTTCTAGCATGCCTCTTAGGTCTGAGGGAAAAAGATAAATTCCCTCCCTCCCTTTTGTACTCCTTTCAAGCCTTCTGATTACACAGTAGTCCTGCTTCTCTCATCATCTGTACCTGCTTAAATTCTCTTGCCTTTCCCTCAAGTCCCTTTGAAACTGCACATAACATTTCTTTCTACTCCTAACCTGACACTTCTCCTACATTCTTTTACTTACTGTTACCAACCATATAAACTGAACAGTAAAATAATTTTTCTCTCCCTTTCTCTCCCTCCTTGTCCCTCCACTCCTCTGAAACTGATCTGGAGGGGTTGAAGAAGAGGAGTAACAGGAATTTCAAGGACAGCTCAACTCAGCCTTTCTGCTTCTGCTAGCTGGCTGGCTAAATTTACAACCTTATCAGATAAAAAAAACCAGAGACACAGACTTTCATTCACACAGAAATACCAACACAACATATACAGACCAAAACATTTAACAAAACAAAATAGTACATATAGGTTTAAATTTTTGGCAAACCCAGTCCTTGGAGGAACCATATTTGGGCCAGATTGTGCCTCCTCCTCCAATGTCTTTTCACCTCATATGAAACAACAATACTTAATCATCTTCTTGTCTTTCCCTTATATTTTGGTAATTCGTGCCAATTCTGTAATCGATTTCCCAAGGGACTATTTACCCATATTTCTTCCTGACTCCACTCTGAAGCTCAGGGGGGTTTGGACTGGTCCTTCCCCATTTTGTTTGGATGAGGGTTGTCACCAACACCTCCGAGTCTTTGACTCAAGGAATTATGCTAACTCTCTTGCCAGCTCTCAGTGTGGGTCACCCACCCACTAGCAGTCACCTGGCAAATGTTTTTTGGGGGGGCCCTTCACCCTGGGGTCTGCAGTCCACTAATTTGGTTGGGAGTCATCACCTTCTCCCCAAGTCTATCTAAGACTCAACGAATTGACCCCCAGACCTCCCCCCACACTTACTGTTGGGTCGTACATGTACAAGTTGCCTGACTGCAACCTTCAATACCAACTGGTTGGCATTTTCACACACTTCACAGCTTCAAAGTCTTTGGAGTCCTTATCTTTATGCTTTCTGTTCTCACTGAGTTCCTCTCCTTCGGGTCATTACTTTGCAGAGAGGGAGGCCCAACAACTCTGTTTCAAGGACCATGGGGGAATCTCCCCATGGCACGCCTGTCCTTGAACTGAGTTGCCAGCCGTCTCTCTGAAATGCCACAGATCCTGGTACGTGCCCCCAAACTGTGTGGGATGGCTCAGATCCCTACTTAAATTAATTACTCAGAGGCCTCTCAAAGTGATGACAGAAAGTTTACTTATTCAATTCTCGAGAAGTGGGGCAGTTCCTACACCATTTTACCTGGAGCAGGAAAAGCCGAAGACAAAGGAGAAGCAATGATATCTAGAGACTCTAACACAACTCCCTCCCTCCTCACTGACCATTATCCTCATTAGCTGAGAATATGATCTTACATTCTAGATGCGAAATCTAGTCAATCCCTTTTGAAATGAAGACATCAAAGAATTATGTAAGTTTCATCCAGTCATTGAGACCCTAATACACTACACAGTTTTATATCCTTATATGGAACTATTCTATTCTAAAAATATTGTAACCTTGAGCCTCTAGGTCTTACCTCACCTCTGGGAGAAGAATTACAATCTGAGAAGTCTTCACTAAACCTATTCCACTCAGTTCTGTTGACACCAGTTGCTCTCCCCACCTGTGTAATGAATATGAGAGATCTTGGGGCCGAGTGTAATGGTAATTTGAATTGGAAAATCTTTCCTATTCATTAATAGGCCCATTAAATCACATGGAGCCTGTGGTGGGAGGAGTTTGCTGAATATGTGGAGCAGGAAGAGGCAGAGCTGAGAGGAAGTTAGTTTTGAGAGCAATCAGAGCTAGGAAGGATTTAGGCTCCTGGGTAGTGTGATTGATCTTGTGATTGTGATTTTGTTTAAGAGAGCCTGCTTGTGATGAGTGTAATGGACCTGGTTTGTGGGAAGCCTGGAAGGTGGAAGGCTTGGGAATGGTGTTGTCCTCTGCATTGTTATTGTGTATAGATTTTTGTTGCTGTGATGGATTTGGGTCTGAATAAATATTTTGGTTCTGCCTTCCATGTGGAGAGTCTGTGGTATTTCACAATTCTGAATTGTGCTATGATATTCATGGCTGCCATGGGTGCTGTGAATATTGCATTGGTGATACACCAAGGAACTTTCGGACTCTTTGGTGGGAGTCAGCATATTCTGTGGGTGGGAGTTAATGTGGTATGGTGGAAAAAGTCCTGGGCTTGGAATCCCACGTCCTTGGTTCATCCTATTCTCCTGCTAAATTGCTGTGGGATCTTTAGCAGGTCAGTCTCTCTTTGAACCTTAGTTTCCTCATGGTTGAGTGAGATATTTGGAATAAGAAGATGTATAAAATTGTCTCTACCATTCCAACTCCAATGTTATAAATTCCCTTCTAACTCTGATATTCTGGGATTATGTATAAGAGCTTTCTTCTTTGCTTGAGAATATGTAGGCGTGTTGCTGTGAGTATGCTTTTCATCTTGGAGGTTCTGTTATACCTTGGTATTACATGAATAAATTGGCACCTTGATTTCTTAGTCCCTTTTTTCAATGTGTTTGGTTAGTGGGGTTCAGGCCTCTGGAGCTTCTGAATGAATGGATAAAATCAAGTTTCTGAACCAGCTGTGAATCTGTGCAGTTCCCCCAGGAGGTCCAGTCTGAGCAATTGACCTGTCTCTCACATATCCCCTTAACTAACTGCAATACCATTTTGAGCCTCACTTTCTTCATCTGTAAAATGGGAGTGAGCAACACCTCCTCTAGGTAGAGGATGATGCTTTTGGGGAGTAACTGGTGTAAAAGGGGTGGTAGAAGTTTTTTTCTCTTCTACCAGTTGGCTCTTCCTACAAGTTGATGAGAACCATGGACTGTGGATTATCTGGTCACTCTCATATGGAACACTATCTTAGGCATCCTAGGGAATAGTTCAACTATAGAAGAGTAGTTCATCTTTGAAGTTGGGTAGGTAGAAAGAGAAAACACACTTGTGAGTGTCTTCTTTCAGCACTGCCTGAAGAATTCCTATCACTAATCACTTCAGACATCCAGTTCTGTATTTTCAGAGTCTAAAAGTTGTTTCTCTGCACAAAGTTTTGAAGGGATGTAAAGCATAGCTAGGAAGATGTCTGTAACTGCTGCTGAAAGCAAGGGAGAAACCCTCTCAGTGGCAGGACTTAGTTAACAGTTGGGAGTGGGGGGAGGCTGCAGCTTCCTGGATCTGCAACTGCTTTTCTCTTCTTTCTCTTCTGGTGCCCATTTGAAACTTCTTTCATCCTGTCTTTCTCATAAAAGTTTGTACTTACCTGCCTACCCACTCTCCACCCCCAATATGTTGAAACTTTCCTTTCTAAATACAGTCCACTCTGAAGTAGCATTAGCATGGGCTATGCAGTGGTGCAAAGGTTTAGGCATGGGGGTGAGGGTGGGGGGGTTAGCTGAGAGAACACATTCTCACTACATAAACTAAGTCCATCTTAAGGTCAACAGATCTCCTTGGTTGCCATGTTTGGCTAATTGCCTATTTGTAGTGCTGGTCCCATGGAATGAGCACCTCACAGAATGTTTCACCCAATGTTGCTTTCCTACAGAATAATAGTCATTCCTGTTTCTATAGTATTGAAGAAGGAAATGCCTAATCATTCCAGTATCTTTGCCAAGAAAACGCAGAGGGGGCCACAGAAAATCAGACATGACTCAAATGACGGAATAACAAATGTTTATAGTGATCTAAATCTAAATTTATAATGAACTTTCCTCACCACAATCTTCTTTTTAGGTGTTTTCATCTTTTAGAATGTAGGCCCCTTGAGAGCAGGGACTGTCTCTACAACCAAAGGAGAGAGACACATTTTCTTTTCTTCTTTTATATTTTTTCCCCCTTTTTATTAAATTTAGTTTTCAATATTCATTTCTACAAGATTTTGAGTTCTAAATTTTCTTCCCATCTCTCCCCTCCCCCATCCTACCCCTGTGCATTCTGGTTACTCCTTTCCCCAATCTTTCCTCCCTTCTATCACACCCCCCCCCCCTTCTCTTATCCTTTTCCCTTCTATTTTCCTGTAGGGTAAGATAGATTTCTACACCCCATTGCCTGTATATCTTATTTCCCAGTTTTATGTAAAAACAGTTTTAATGTTCACTTTTAAAACTCTGAGTTCCACACATACCCTCCAACTATCCTAATACTGAGAAAGGTCTCATGAGTTATAAATATCATCTTTCCATGTAGGAATGTAAACAATTCAACTTTAAGTCTCTTATGATTTCTCTCTTCTGTTTACCTTTTCACACTTGTTTCTTATATTTCAAAGTCAAATTTTCTATTCTTCCTCCCTCCCTCCCTCCCCACCCCCATTGATAAAGCAGGCAAATTGATGTAGGTTATACATGTGCAGTCATGCAAAACACTTCTATAACAATCATGTTGCAAAAGACTATATTTCCTTCTATCTATCCTTTTCTCTGTCCCTTCTCAAAAGTGTTTGCTTCTGGTTACACCCTCCCCCCATTTGCCCTCTCTTCTATCATCCCTTCCCTTTATTCCCTTTCCCTCTACTTTCCTGTAGGATTAGATAGATTTTCATATTCAGTTGAGTGTGTATGTTATTCCCTCCTTACTCCAAACCCAATGAAAGTAAGGTTCACTCATTCCATCTCACCTGACCCCTCTTCTCCTCCACTGTAAAAGCTTTTTCTTGTCTCTTTTATGTGAGATAACTTACCCCATTCTACCTCTCCCATTTTTCTTCTCCAAGTACATTCATCTTTCACTCTTTAATTTTATTTTTTAGCTATCATCCCTTCATATTCAAATCACCCTATGCCCCCTGTCTATACATATATGTATGCACGTATATATGGTGTATATATACATATACACACACACATGCACATACCCTCCAACTATCCTAATACTGAAAAAGGTCTCATGAGTTACAAATATCATCTTTCCATGTAGGAATGTAAACAGTTCAACTTTAAGTCTCTTATGATTTCTCTTTTCTGTTTACCTTTTCACACTTGTTTCTTATATTTAAAAGTCTAATTTTCTATTCAACTCTGGTCTTTTCATCAAGAATGCTTGAAAGTCTTCTATTACATTGAATATCCACATTTTCCCTGAAGTATTATAATACTACCCCTTTGCTGGGTAGGTGATTCTTGGTTTTAATCCTAACTCCTTTGACCTCCAGAATATCATATTCCAAGCCCTCCAGTCCCTTAAGGTAGAAGCTGCTAAATCTTGTGTTATTCTGATTCTGTTTCCACAATATTTAAATTCTTTCTTTCTGGCTGCTCGCAATATTTTCTCCCTGACCAGAGAATTCTGGAATTTGTCTACAATATTCCTAGTTTTCCTTTTGAGATCTCTTTCAGGCAGTGACTGATGGATTCTTTCAATTTCTATTTTATCCTCTGGTTCTAGAATAACAGGTCAATTTTCCTTGATAATTTCTTAAAAGATGATGTCTAGGTTCTTTTGATCATGAATTTTAGTTAGTCCAGTAATTTTTACATCATCTTCCCTGGATCTATTTTCCAGGTCAGTTGTTTTTCCAATGAGATACTTCATAGTCTTATATTTTTTTCTTTCTTTTGGTTTTGTTTTATAATTTCTTGATTTCTCCTAAAGTCATTAGCTTCCATTTGCTCCATTTTAATTTCTAAGGAATTACTTTCTTCAATGAGCGTTTGGACCTCCTTTTCCATTTGGCCAATTTTGCTTTTTAAGGCATTCTTCTCCTCATTGGCTTTTTGTACTCTTTTGGCATTTGAGTTAGTCTGTTTTTTAAGGTGTTATTTTCTTCAATATTTTTTGGGTCTCCTTTAGCAAGCTGTTGATTTATTTTTCATGATTTTCTCACGTCACTCTCATTTCTCTTCCCAATTTTTTCTCTACTTCTCTTACTTGATTTTCAAAATCCTTTTTGAGCTCTTCCATGACCTGAGACCAATTCATATTTTTCTTGGAGGCTTTGGATTCAGGACCTTTGGCTTTGTTGCCTTCTTCTGGTTGTATGTTTTGATCTTCTTTGACACCAAAGTAAGAGTCTATAGTCTGATTTTCCCCCCGCTGTTTGCTCATTTTTCCAGCCAATGACTTGACTTTTTAGCTGTTTGTTAAGGTAGGACTCTGCTTCCAGTGTGGAGGGTGTACTGTTCCAAGTTTCAGGGGTTTTGTGCAGGTGTTTTTAGAGATATTTCTGGGGATCTGTAAATTTTCAGTTCTCCCATGGTTGTATGCTCAAAGGGTTTACTCCTCTCCTGATCTGTGCTCTGGTCTGTGAGTGACCACAAGCACTTTTTTTGCCTTGGAACCACCATAAGCTCTGCCATATCAGCACTCCTCCTTGCCCCAGGATTGTGACCCAGACGGAGGATGGACAAAGCAAGACAATCCTGCCTCAGTGACAGTGATAGCAAAGGATCCTTGCAATCCCCCTGTGATCAGTCAGTCTATCCCCCACCTTCTGTGGGCTGAGGGTCTCAGAAGCAGCCACTACTGCTGCTGTTCCAGCCATTGCCCTGGGCTTGGGGCCAGACCATGCTTCTCTCTCACCCAGGTCTGATAGACCTTTCCTACTGATCTTCTAAGTTATCTTTGGTGTTTATGGATTGAGAAGTCTGGAAACTGCTACAGGTACCAGTGATTCAGTCCCCTGAGGCCTGCTTCAGGTTCCCCATCTGTAACGGCGTGGCTTACACTGTG
This sequence comes from Notamacropus eugenii, assembly GCF_028372415.1. NCBI lineage: Eukaryota > Metazoa > Chordata > Mammalia > Diprotodontia > Macropodidae > Notamacropus > Notamacropus eugenii. The sequence goes on along the minus strand of NC_092872.1, from coordinate 8,909,759 downwards.
CTGTTCTCTTCTCTCAGACTCATGAAGCAGATCTTTTCTGTCGACCTTCCAGGTTGTCTTGGGTTGGAAATTTGTTTCACTCTATTATTTTGTGGTTTCTGCTGCTCTGGAATTTGTTTAGAGTCATTTTTACAGGGGTCTAAGGGAGAGCTCAAGCAAATCCCTGCTTTTACTCTGCCATCTTGGTTCCTCCGCTGAGGCGCATTTTACCCCTTCTGTGGGCCAACATTTTGGCTTGGTGCCAGTGTTTTGGTTTTTTTCACTTACATTATTATAGTAGTTGCTTTCCCAGTTTTCCTTGCTTCATCTTGCAAGCTCATAAAAGCTCTTCACCATTCTCTGATTTTCTTACAATGCAATAATATTCCCATGACATTTGTTACCCAGAGCTCAGATCTGGGGTTTGAATAATGCTCCTCCTTCATAGTGGAGAACAGAATGATTACTCAGTGTTCCGTATATGGTGAGGACTATTCTAACCTCTGTGTGGGTCACGTTTACGTAGACCCATGTCTATGTACACATAGCCTACATAGGCAACATATCTTAGACGTTCATATGCCACAATTTGTTTAGTCATTCCACAATCTAAAGAACTCCACTTTGTTTCCAGAGTTGTGCTACCATAATAGTACTGCTATGAATATTTTGGTATACAAGAAATATTTCTCATTGATTTTAACCTCCTTACTAATAATCATAATCTAACTAACATAAGCTAATATTTGTGCTAAGTGCTTTTATAAATACTGTCTCTTTTGAAATTCATAACAATGTGGGAGGTAGGAGCTATTATCATCCCTATTTTACTGATTCCCTAGGGCATATATATAGCAATGAGCTATTTGAATCAAAAGGTATGCACAATGTAATAACTTTTATCACATAATTTTCAATTGCTTTCTAGAGTGCCAGCCCTTTTATTTTCTAATTGAAGAAAGCGAGGCTCAGAGAGGTGAATGAGTTGCTCAAAATCATTTAGGGAGTACAAGCACAGCTCCAACTTGGATCCAGATCTGACTCCAAATCCAGGGTTTCCTCCACACAGGTGGATACCAGGATGTGGACTGTGACCCCCCCTTGGAGTCCACAGAGTTATCATACAGGGTCTGAGAATCCATCCCATATATTGTCATTTTGTTATTACCTGTTTCCTTAGTTAGTGAATATTAACAATATATCTGTAACGGGACGAGTTAGAGCCGACCCCTGTCCATTGCAGGACGCCACACTGAGAGCCTGCCTAGACAACCTGGGGGCTTGTCAGTAGGGGTGGAACTAGATGGATTTCAGGAGGAAGGGTCTCGTCTTTGTTTGCAACGTGGCAGTTCTTTGTCCAGCTCTGGATGTCCAGTGGAGAAGACACCCATATAAGGACAGGTATTAGGTGATAGGTTCAATGTATAGGCTTAGGAATGTTCAAGTAATTAAGACTATATATGCATGTGAGCTAGCTGGAATAAACGGAGTCCTCACCACCTTGTCTCCCGCCTCATTTCATTACTCACTAGATCAAGGCCTCTTGCTGGACAAGAGCCTTGGGTCGGGTTTAGGGATCCCCGTAATGGTCTAGGGGACCCCAACATATATCTATTATTGCATGAAAGTTTGTCAGTGTTTTTGTTGTTGTTAAAAAATGTGTTCTTATATCTAAAGAATTTGAGAGCCGCTGCATGAAACCCTATATGGTAGTCACACAGTTAAAGAAACAGCAGGATCAGGATTCCAATTCAAATCTTCTGGTTCTGAGTTTGATCGTTTTGGCTACATACAACAGGCCAACACAATGTTTGGTGGAAGGTTCTGGTTGTGAAGGAACCAATCATCTTGTGAGACTTGAATTCAAAACCCACATCTGCTACTTACTCCCTGTTGACTTTAAGCAAGTCACTTATACTGTCTCCTAGTTTTCTGACTTATGAAATGAGGAAGTTGGACTAAATGAGCTCTAAGGTCTCTTCTTACTCTAAATTCCATGATCCTGGAAGCTTTCTTCCTGGTTGTCAGTGCTAGCAATTTCTTCTTGGGTTGTGGAATAACTATTGGAATAACTGGTCTGGGCAGGATGGTCAGCAGAGGTATCCCTGGATCTTTTGAAGATGGCTTCTAGAACTTTTTTGAGATGTTTCCTGAACTGATGGTGGACAAAGAGATAGAAGAAGGGGGAGAGGCAGCTATGAGTGAAAGCAATGCTCTCTGTCACCTGAAGAGCATAGTCCAGACGCTTGCTGACCTCACAGTCCTCGAGGACCTGTAAGTCCTGCAGTGAGTGCAGGAACAGAGTAATGTTGTAGGGACACCACAGTACAAAGAAGGCCATCACCAGTGCTGCAGCTGTCCACAAGGCTCGGCCCCTGCCCCGAGGTCTTAGGACTGTGAGGATGCAGCCTATTCGAGTGTAGAAGAAGATCATAGCAAAAAGTGGGAGGACAAATCCCAGAATACTCTGCTTAAAGCGAAGAAGCAACTTCCATACGTGCCTATTGTCTCCAAAGTCCAGATGACAACTCTGCATACCACCAGGGCCTTCTTGCACTTGAGCAAAGGCTAGGTCAGGAATTGAAAGTACCAGGGCCACTGTCCACACTCCACCTGAAAGGAGCCAGCTCTTTGCTCGTGTCCACAGGTGATGGTGGGTCTGAGCATGGACAACATCCAGATACTTATCCAGACTCATGCAGCCAAGAAAGAAGATGCTGCTGTAGAAGCTAGCAGTGTAAAGGGCGCATATGATTTTGCAGAGGACTTCCCCAAAGACCCAATGCCAGGCTACAGAGGCCCCCCAGAAAGGCAGGGTCACCACAAAGAGGAGGTTAGAAACAACCAGGTTCAGTAGGTAGATCTCAATAACCTGTCTTCTACGGGCAGAGTAGATGAGGACAATGAGAAAGAAGAGGTTCCCACCCAGACCCAGGACAAACACCAGGGAATAGAAGACAGGTAGGAACACTTGGCCAAAGGACAAGATGGCCTCCTTCCTACAGACTGTAGCCAAGGAATTATCCAGGTAGTAATAGTCATACATGCTGGTGTTTTCAAGGCTAGTTGACGTAGGTGAGACAGGAGGGAAGGTGGCTGCCATGTTGTAGAAAAAGTTGGTTTTTCCTGTGAGCTACAAAACCAAAAGGAAAAAAAATTAGTTTAGCATTCAACAAACATTTACTTCTATGAAAGAAACAGATATCACATATAGGCAACTCAATTATCCACATGAATTCAGAGGATAGCTTTTTACAGAGATGAATGCTGAAACTAGGGAAGTGATTGAGACTTCAGCAGTAATGCTACATTTAAATGTGAACTTGATGGGACCAGTGCTATATATAGAAGTTTTATTAAGTCTGATTCTGTTCTCTGAGAGTCTGAAGTATTATGGAAGAAAGTGTGCCCCTGCGGTGTTGAGGTGTCAGGTGAAAGGGAAGTGTTTATACTTTTGTTATTACTATAGCTTCAAAGGAAACAGCCCTTGATAAAAGCTAATTTCACACAGGTGGTTAAATAGAACTGAGGTTAGCACCTTACAATGGAGATGAGAAGAACATACCTTGAAGTGTGCACCAACCAGATGGCATTAGAGAAGAGGCACCCTAACTTCTTTGAGAATACTCCTAGATTTCTGAGGGGAAGATGTAACCAGCTTCACTGTGGGAGATGGAAGCCAAAGAGAGTACCAGCTACATATCATTTATCCTTAGCATCTCTTCCGAACTTCAGGCTCACATCACCAACCAGCTGCCAGATCTCTCTAGGTGGATGACCCATAAACATCTCCAACTCAACATGCCCAATACAGAATGGATTATCTTAACCTAAACCTGTCCCTCCTTTAGTAGCTTCTGTTTATGTTGAAGGTACCTCCCAAGCATGCAGATTTGCAGCCTTGGAGTCATCCTTGACTCTTCCCTCTCTCTTTGTCCACATGTCCAATATGTAATTTTTACTAGTCAGTTTTAGTCTACAACCCATCTTTCACTCATCTTTTTCTTTCTACACACATATACACATAGCCCATCCTAGTACAGGTCCTCTTCACCTCTTGCCTGAATTATTGCAACATTCTCCCAATTGATCTCTTAGCTTTCAAGTCTTGACCTCCCATCTTTCCTCCACACTGCTGCCAAAAGAATCTTCCCAGATGGCCTAGCACTACCAGATCTCCAATTGTATTATAAAGTAGTAATCATTAAAACCACTTGGTACTGGCTAAGAAATAGAAGGGTAGACCAGTGGAATAGGTTAGGTACTCAAGACACAGTAGTCAATGTGTATAGCGATCTACTGTCTGATAAACCCAAGGACCTCAGCTTCTGGGATAAAAACTCACTGTTTGACAAAAATTGCTGGGAAAACTGGATAACAGTGTGGTAGAAACTGGGCATAGACCAATGCCTGACACCATACACAAGAATAAAGTCCAAATGGATACATGATCTATGTATAAAGACTGATACTATAACAAATTAGGGGAGCAAGGAATGGTGTATTTGTCAGATTTATGGAGAATGGAGAAATTTTTGACCAAACAAAAGATAGAGAACATTATGAAGTGCAAAATGGATCATTTTGATTACATTAAATTGAAAAGGTTTTGCACAAAGAAACCCAGTGCAACCAAAACTAGGAGGGAAGCAGAGAACTGGGAAAGAATTTGTACAGCTAGTGTCTGTGATAAAGGTCTCATTTCTAAAATATATAGAGAACTGAGTCAAATTTCCAAGAATATAAATCATTCCCCAATTGATAAATGGTCAAAGGATCTAACAGGCAGTTTTCAGAGGAGTAAATTAAAGCTATATAGAGTCGTATGAAAAAATGCTCTAAATCACTATTGATTAGAGAGATATAAATCAAAACAACTCTGAGGTACCACATCACACTTATCAGATTGGTTAATATGACAAAACAGGAAGATGATAAATGTTGGAGAAGATATGGGAGAGTTGGAACATTAATTCATTGTTGGTAGAGCTGTGAGCTGATCCAGCCATTCTGGAGAGCAATTTGGAACTATGCCCAAAAAGCTACAAAAATGTGCATGCCTTTTGACCCAGCAATATTGCTTCTAGGATTGTACCCCAAAGAGATCATAAAAATGGGAAAGGGTCCCACATGTATAAAAATATTTATAGCAGCTCTCTTTGTGGTGGCCAAAAAGTGGGAATCAAGGGGATGCCCATCAACTGGGGAATGGCTGAACAAGTTGTGGTATATGAATGTAATGGAATACTATTGTGCTATGAGAAATGATGAGCAGGAAGACTTCAGAGAAGTCTAGAAAGACTTATATGAACCGATGCTGAGTGAAAGGAGCAGAACCAGGAGAACTTTGTACACAGCAACAACCACAGTATGCCAGGAATTTTTCTGGTAGACTTAGTACTTCACTAAAATGCATGGACTTAAAAAATTTCCAATGAACTCTTGAGGCAAAACACCTTCCACATCCAGAGAAAGAACTATGGAAGTGGATCACAGACAGAAACAGACCATTTTCTTTGGTATTATGTTATGTTTTGTTTTGCTTTATGGTTTCCCTCATTCATTTTAATTCTTAAATGCAACATGCATTTAATAGGAATGTACATGTCGAACCTATGTAAGATTATATGCTGTCTTAGGGAGGGAGTGAAGAGGGAGGGAGGAATAAGCAGGGAGGGAGTGGAAAAAAATCTGAGATATATGGAAGTGGTTTTGGAACACTGAAAACAAATAAAATAATTCAATTAAAAAAAAATTCCCAGTGTATTCGAGGCAAAATACCTTCCACATCCAGTGAAAGAACTATGGAATTGGATCACAGAATGAAGCAGACCATTTTCCCTTATGTTATGTTTTGTATTGTTTTATGGCTTCTCCCATTCATTTTAACTTTTCTATGCAACATGACTAAGGTGAAATTGTATTTAATAGGAATGTATGAGTAGAACCTATATAAGAATGCATGCCATCTGAGGGAGGGAGGGAGAAGGGAGGGGTGAAGGAGGGGAAGGGAGGGGGGAAATGTAGGATATATGGAAGTGATTGTAGAAAACTGGAAACAAATTTTAAAAAATAAAAATTAAAAAAATAAAGAAAGAATCTTCCCAAAGCACAAGTCTGACCATGTCATTCCACTTCTCAAGAACCTTCTGTGGTTCCCTCTGACCTCTAATCATGAGTGACATTGAAGACCCTTCAGGATTTAGCACTAGCCTACATTGCTAGGCATATTTCATGTTCCTCCTCTTGCTAGCCAAACTACCTGCTATTATGCAAATGGGGCTTTCCATTTACCTCTTTGGCTCAAATATGAGGTTATCTTCCATGGCTGCAATGCACTTCTCTGCCTCCACATCTTCCCCAGCTTCTTTCAAGTTTTGGCTTTCATGCCATCTCTTGTAATAGATCTTTCCTGGTTTCCTTTGTCATTAGGGCTCTGTCCTTCCTCTAATGATCATGAATGAGCATTTTCTGTTTACACATTATATCCTCTGCCAGAGAGAGCAGAAATTGGATAATCTTTTTATGCCTGGCACCCACCACAGCAGAGCCATAGTAGGTGCTGACAGATTGTTAATATAATGACAGAAAACTGCCAATACCAAATGCATTGCCTGCCATCCCCTCCTAATGATCCATTAATATCAGAATTTTAGTAATGCTCTTGCATTCCTACTCTTACTTACTTTCTATGAGGTTGAGCTGACCCACACCCTAAGTCACCACCCTGGGATCTTTCTTTGTAAAGGAACTTAGCTTGAGTTGGATCTCAGCTCCTAATTTCTTTGTCCTGTTCATCAAAATTTGTGGCAAGCTAGATCAAGAAGGGTAAATTAACTAGAATGAGGGTGTTTTCCTTGCTTGAACTGCTGAGGATGGCTGGCATCTCATGACCAGATCTTGTGAAAAAATTTACATTCCATTTGAGCAGAGCACCTATGGGTAAGGGTTTGATACCCTATGTGAACAGAGGGAAAGAGAGAGAAGAAGGAAGGAAGGAAGGAAGAGAAAGAAAGAAGGAAAGGAAAAAAGAAAGAGAGAAAGAAAGCAGTGTTGTCCAACTGGACAGTTCCAGTTTGGTCCCCAGTGCGTAGCTGCTTTTCAACTCACAGAGGTTGCTGTTTGTCCTTTATTCTCGAAGAGGACCTTGACATCAGGAAGGTGATGCCATGACATGCAAGTGAATTAGATTTAACTGAGGGAGAGTTGTGCAAAGTCACTTCATCTCCAGAGCCATCTGGGTCCAGTGGCCAGATACAAATCAGGGCAACTGGAGATGGCCCAAGATGCAGTAGGGATCCTTGGCTTTTTCAAGTTAAGGTCCTTAATAGGTCTCAGTTTGACTGAGGGCAATGCCTATTCAGTGATTAAGGCTTAATAAGAAATGAAGCAAAGAATGGTCTGAGAGAGAGAGAGAGAGAGAGAGAGAGAGAGAGAGAGAGAGAGAGAGAGAGAGAGAGAAAGAGAGGGAGAGGGAGAGGGAGAGGGAGAGAGGAAGAGTGAGGGAGAGGGAGAGAGATTCATCTGAGAGGGAAAGACCCTCATGGTTTCTAGTCAAAACAGAAACATTTGCTATTTATATTCATTCTGAGCCCGTCAGGGCCCAAACAGTGACCAAGTGGGGCTGGCATGGGACCTATTATTGGCCAATCAATGAGAACCACAGTGATTTAGACTTAAGGCTGGTTTTTAAGAGAAAAGGAGAAGAAAACGTTTCAGACATTAAAAATTTACATTCTCTTTGGGCAGAGTACCAGAAGGTAAGAGTTTGATACCCTTTGTGGACAGAGGGAAAGAAAGAAAAGGAAAGAAAGAAGAAAGAAAGGACAACTGTGTTGCCCAACTGGCCAGTTCCAGAAGGTTGACTGGAGATGGTCCTAGATGCAGTAGGAAACCTTGGCCTTTTTAAACTAAGGTCTTTAACAGGTCTCAGTTTGACTGAGGTAGTTGTTCTGATCTATATCTTCCCACAGGACCCAGAAGGTTCTAGAGGTAAAAGTGAGGCTGGTGACTTTGCACAGCCCTCCCTCACTTAATCCAATTCACTTGTATGTCATGGCATCACTTTCCTGGTGTCATGGTCCTCTTTGAGAATGAAGGATAAACAGCAAACTCTGAGTACAAAAGGAGCTGCCCAATGGGGACAGAACTGGAACTGGCCAGTTGGGCAATACAGCTCTCCCCTCCCAGATCTCTCTCTTTAAACGAGGCTATTCTTTGCTTCATTTCTTGTTAAGAGAACAAAGGACAAACTTCAGCAACCAGGCCTTGCTCCCTAAAGTGACCTCCCCCCTCTTTTCTCCTAAAAGTATAAGAACCTTTTCCTGTGAGTCTGTTGGTGGGACATCCCTCAGGGTGGCAGGTTTGCTACCTTATTATCTTGATTAAAGATGCTTTATTCCTCCACTCATGAGTTTGATTTATTTCAGGACTTGACATTAAATGGTGGCAGGATTGGTCGGATTCACTGAAGATTATGTCTTTCATGGTCCCAGAAGTAAGCTTCTGGATGCTCTGGTACCAGCACTAGGCCCTTGTGCCTGTCAGGATCCCATGCCAAGACCACTCCTCTCTTTTTACTCCTTTCTTTTCCTACTCTTAGGAGACATTTTATTTTCCAGAGTTAAGGCTCAGCAAGCAAGCTGTGCCCTGAGCTTTACATAAAAACAAGCCTTTCCACTCACTGGTGGAACTCTACTGCAGCTAAATCACAGAATTGGTTAAAGCTAGCTCCAGACAGTACTTGAGCTTGGACAAGCACCTGCAGGAGCCATGTTCTGGTCATGAAGTCCTGCTATGAATAGGCTTTTCCTCAGATCTCATAACTATGTCTAGCATAACTATATGTATCAGAGATTAGCCTTGCTGCTTTGGGTCTGCTCAGTCTTAGAGCAGACCCTGGCATGTAAGTCTAGTTTCCCTCCTCCATCAGAATAATGCTTTTTGCTTATAACTTCTTCTAGTTCTTTGGTTTTATTTTCTTTTTCAGAGTTTAACAGTTGGTGTATAACCTCTGGGAGCTATTTAGTGTTTTCAGTGAACAGTTGCTGCATAACTTCCGGGGCTCTTTGGTCATTTATTTTCTGGGTTTGACATGCCAGATCCCTATGCCTCCTCTCATTGGACCAGTAAGTACCTAATCATTCTTGAATCCAGACTTCTATCTTTTTCAATTGAGTTGCCTCTTTAATTGAGAACTGGTAAAGACCTATGGGCAATCAATTTGGGCTCCACTTTACCTGATTCCCAAAAAGGAACAGGTCATATGGCTTCAGAGTATGGTTTGCAAATTTTGGGAACATTGGCAGTCATGGACAAAATATGATTCTCAAAATTGCTGTCCCCAATGAATTCATTTGATAGAGATAAAATGAACTACTTTATAATTTCCCTCAATAAGGCAAGGTCAAAAATCAAACATCCTGAGTGTGACTCATTTAACCAATGGCTGTTGGAAGATTTTAAGAAAGAAGCAAAATCTAGGCTTTCATCCCTCCAAGAAATCATTTCAAAAAATTTAAAACTGAAAAGGGGGTTAAATCTAAAATATTTCTCCTCCAGGAAGGATTAAGCCAACTGAAATCTCGAAAGAAAATGAAAATCAAAATAGAGTCTCTCAGATGATGTGAAGGACCCAAAGGGGAAGCTCAAAAATTTCTATATTAGGCATGTATATATGTATATATCCAGGATTAGACCTATAAAAGGACTTTCTTGCATACACTTTAAGTTATTTTTAAGAAGGTTGCAGCCTTTTTTCCATCTTTGTTGCATGTTAAGTATAGTACATGTATTTCTGTATGTGTGACTGGAAACAGATAGTTATCCAAACTGAGAAGACAATTCTGGCTGTTATCAGTCCTGTGTTTGTTCATATGTGTTTTTGTTTGCTCTTCAGATACCTGTTTCAGCAGAGAGTTTAGAAGGGTGAAGGCCAGGGGTGGGGACCCTGTGGCCTCAAGGCTCTCTGGGTCCTCTAGTGTGGCCCTTTGACTGAATCCAAACTTCGCTGAACAAATTCCCTTCATAAAAGGATTTGTTGTGTAAAATTTGGACTTGGTCTAAAGATTGCATCCAAGGACCTAGAAGGCCACATGTGGCCTTGAGACCACAGAGTCCCCACCCCTGGACTAAACTCAAGCACCTCTGTGTTCCTTTTGATATTTCATCTCTGTTTAAAATCAAACTAGCCTTTTCCTGAAGCTCCTGTCACACACCTTTGAATGTTTTCTGTTTGTTTTTGTGTTTGTATGTTTCTCAGAGCCTGTGTGAATGTAATTGTGTGCACTCTTGTTAATCATTCTGGGAAACTCTGAGCTTTCAAAAAGATCCTTCTTTTCCCTTTACTTCTCTGAACTGATTAAGTTTAGATATGTAAGGACTGGATTGACAAGAGAAAAATAATCTTGTAAGGAAGTGTCAGAAATTTTACTTGGGAGTCGTGAAAATTAAAGTGAAGTAGAAATCAGTTTAGAAATAATTTTTGAATTGGCATGTATTTTGAACTTAGTCGTTTTGCTGAAAATTATATGAGACTCCTCCTCATTGTTATAACAGATTTAGATTGATTATTTCATAACTAAGAAGGAGACCTCCCAGTGTAGGACTCCCCCCAACCCTGTTCTTTTTTCCTATACTTTTAGTCTGAATTGAGATTAATTGATAGTTTCCCCATGTGGCCCCTTAGGAGGGAATTTTGGCTAAATTTAAATTAAACTGAAAGATTTACTAACAGCTAATTACCTTTGTCAAACCAGGGTAATGTGATATGAACCTTTCTCACTTTCTGATCCCTCCACCTGGAGAAGTAAGGAAGTTTCAGGAAATGGTACAGTAGGAGGTGAGACTCCTAATCATTTTTACAATTGGGCAAAAGTGCCAAACTATATGTGAGGCTAGACCCTTTAGTCTTCCCATTTGCTAAAGACATTTCTATAATGGCTATGCTGATTGGTATTGGTTTAACAACAGTATGTGCAGTATGGGATATGGTTGAAATGTAAAGGAAAGTTGTGTAGTCTGAGTAATGGGTTTGGAAGATTTGGAAAGAGAAATAAAGGCTTGTGGGAAAATATCTAAGGTAGATAAGAAGGTTTGGGCTTTTGAACCATAAGAAAAAGAGGTATATAAAAAAAATGAACAGATGATTTAAGCATGTTGAAGAAGGTTTGAAGAAGTTTGACTTTATTTAAATTGACAGATTGAGATCTATAACAGTAATAAAAAAATTGCAGCTTGACTTGGAAGCCAATGAAGGAAGTTATAGAGGGTTAAGAGAAATTTGATAGCAACGTGTTCCTAAGTGTGAGAATTGGGGCAATTACTGTCACTTTCAAAGTCTTTGGCAGCAGTCTAAATGATAATAGTGAATCTCATAATATGAAATGTTTGGAATGCCCTTGTGCGAAATGTAGTATTAAATACTTGGTAGTTTTTAGTATTTTCTATATTTTTATATTTTTTGTTAAAATTGAATTTATTCTGTTCTCATTTAAGTGAAATGAGTCCCTCCAAAAGTTATTAGATATGGATCAGGAAACTTGTTGGTTATGTGGTTATAAGCTGTCATCTTTCAATTATTCAGTTTGTAATATGTATAAAGATAATGCCTAACATCAATCTGATCATTCAAGTGATTGGAAATATTATTAGAAAAGTGAACTCTTCTTTAATTCTTTTGGGTTATAGATTTGATTGTTAAAAGACTCATGTAAACGTATTACGTATAAAAAGTCTTTAGAAATATAAAAGATACTAACGGTTTTCTGTGAGGTTGGCACTGCAAGGCGCTCATCTGTGAAAAATGGAGCCCTAAAATCTTACTAGATATGCTAACAGTTAAAAGTAACATTGAGTGCTAACCTTTTATGGAGGATTGACAACTGAGCAGGATGTCAGTATTCTAAGATTTCAAAATCTAGCCCTCCCTCTTTTCTTCCAGAAGTATAAGAACTTTTTGCTGTGAGCCTGCTGGTGGGACATCTCCCAGGATGGCACGTTTGCTTCCCTATTATCTTGGTTAAATATGCTTTATTCTTCCACTCATGAGTTTGATTTATTTCAGGACTTGAAAGTGCTTAATAAATAAAGGTTTGTTGGATTGGGGTCTGCAATGCTGGACAGAATGCCCATTCTGAGAAATCGTGAGTTCTCCAAGTAAGAAAATGAAATGTAAACATTCCTGTTTAGAGAATGTAGCCTTGAGTTCTATCCCTGCCACAAATTCATTGTATTATATTAATTTAGTTCTTTTTCTGGGTTTTAAATTGTCTTCTAATTCTCTATTTCTTTTCCAGAGTTATTGCTGAGATGGGATTGGTGCATATTCCAATGGTCTCTGATGCTGTGTCCCTACATGGAGGGGGCTAGGAGAAGTGCTTTGGAGAGATTCTTCAGGGAAGGGGCCAGGATGACTAAGGAAAAGGAAGCAATGCAAATGAGCTCCTATCCACAACTCCTCCAAATAGATCTGCAAAATGTACCAGAACGAATTCTGATGGAGAAATCCAGAAAAAGTTATAGTGACTTTGTTTGGCCCAGGTCAGCATAGGGAGATAGACAGAGAGGTCTACAGACATGGAAACAGGGTCTAGACAGGAGCACCTGGTGTGCAGAGTACTTCAGTGACCAGGGAGAGGCTGCATACCAGCACAAAAGGAGGCACTGCAACAGGGAGAGATGCCAACTGGAAGCTATGTGGCCCACTTTCCAAATCTGGGTCATGGATCCAGAGCAAAGGGCAGTGCTGAGACAGCAGCCAGCAACAGTAGTGGTATAACTCAGACCCCAAGTTCAGAGCATCCAGAGCAGCTTGTAGAGGAATAACCAAGGCAGGAAATCCAGACCAAGGGGGAGCCTGTACTTCATCTTTCCAGCTGTCTAATGGGGCAGAGTCTAGCAGAACTATATGCTTTCATAGACCTAAACCCAGGTCAGGAATTTACAGAGCTCAACCTGGGGGAGGGAGGGGGCAGCAATCAAACCTGAATCAGACCTTTCCTGGGAACAGGAAAGCTTCGAGGTCCCCAGCCTGTCACTGACATCCTGCAGTAACACAATACTTGGTATCCCCAAGGAAATAGTGGTAGGACTAGCCCAGACTTCCCCTTCAAAAGTGTGGTAGAAGTGTAGCCCTGACATCATGTCCAAAGTCAGGAAGTAGGCTGAAAGGATGAACATGTAGAAAAAAGAGTGATCTGAGCATGTGCAGACATTCTGTAACTGGTTCTAACCTGCTAACCATGTTGTTAGGAGGAGGCTTTTTAACTGGCTGTCATTGCAGAATTGGAACTGGCCTTAGCAGACCTCTGCTATTCACTTACTTTGGATGCTCTGCTTTTGTTTTGACATCTTTGCTGATGTCATTCAGTGAGAGATAATAATATGAAGCCCTCAGCCCTCCCAGCTGAGGCTGATATGTGTCCCAGTGAAATATACCTTGGTCCTTGGTCTACAAGTTTATTCTCCCATTTTTTGATGGAGAGTAATCTGAAAGCTCTGACCTTTAAAGTTCTAAAAGGTTAAGAGAACAAGCCTCTGGGATTCTGGGAATCCAACTTCACATTTAGTTTTTTAGCTAACTCAGCATTGATGCCCCATGAAATATGGAGTGACTGGGAATATGGGAGCCAAGTCAGCGGTCGATAGAAAATAACTTCTTGGAAATCGAAAGACAAACACCACTTGTGAGTAGACTGAGCTCCTGACTGGGGACCCAGCTAGCTGGGTAACTCAGCTCATCCTGTCTCTCAACCTCTCCCTCCCCTCTTCCTTCTCCTCTCCAAAAGAAGCTGCCCAGTTAACTTGGAGTTTACTAGCTAGATTTCTTTCTTCGTCTTCTTTCTTTTTCTTTCCTTCTTTCTTTCCTCCTTCCTTCCTTTCCTTCCTTCTTTCCTTCCTTCCTTCCTTCCTTCCTTCCTTCCTTCCTTCCTTCCTTCCTTCCTTCCTTCCTTCCTTCCTTCGCTCCACCCAGTGACTGTTTTTGGACCCTCCTAGCTTAGACTGAATATCAGTAGTAACTGTTTCTGGTCAAAACAACAACCCTGAGGTTCTTTCTTTCTTATTTATTTATTTATTTTTCTTTTCTATTTCAACAGGCCATCACCTGACTACTTTTAAAGAGGTCTATTCACTGAATGGGCATTACCTCACTTGAAGTGAGTACCTAAAAAGGCCTTAGCCTAAAAGGTCAAGGTCTCCCATTGCATCCTGGGCTGTTTCCAATCATCCTGATGAATATCTGGTCACTGGATCCAGATGGCTCAGAATCATGCAGAATCAGAGTCCATGGCCTGGGCAGGTCACTGACAGCCTGTTAGGTGTATGACCAAAGGGTTATGTTTGAAATGGGCCATCAGCAATGGACACCCATCAACAACAAAGCCTAGCTCTTCTACTTACTGTGAACTTGAACAAATCGCTTTCCTTTTTAAACTAACTTCAGCTTCTTTCTTTGTGAAATACGAATAAAGATCATTGTACTACCCACCCCACCGTGGTCATGAGAGAGGCCCTTTGCAAACCCAAAAACTTTACAGAAATGGTAGGTCTTTTCATCTTTGTGTAAAGGACTGTTCCTTTCATATGTAAGGTGTTTGTTGAAAGGGACAGAAAGTGAACTGTTGGGTAATGAAAAAGCATTAAACTAACTTGCCCCTTTTGTAGGTGAGCAGTTTAGTTGTGAAAAGGGAAAGAAAAACAACTTGTTTATTTAAAAAAAAAGCCCTGAAGGAATTCAAGTGTTAGCAGCCATAATTTTCAGATTAAAAACCTGAGGACAGGCAGATTGGTGGGAGGACCGAATGAGAAGAGGACCTGTCTGAGGCCAGAGACAGGCCGCAGGGACCTGACTGTGGTCTGCAAGTTCATTTGCATGAGCTTTTTTATTTGTGTGCTTAGTATTCTATCTACCCCCAATTACATGGAAAAGCCATTTTTAACATTCGTTTTTAAAACTGAGTTTCAAATTGTCCCCCTTCCTCCCTTTCCACCTCCCTTCATTGAGAAAGCAGGCAATTCAACATGTTATACATGTGTAGTCATACAAAACATTTCCACATTCGTCATGTTGTGAAAGAAAACACAGACCAAAAAAACTCAAGAAAAATAAAGAAAGTTAAAAAAGTATACTTCCATGTGTATTCAGAAACCATCCGTTCTTTCTCTGGGGATGGACAGTATTTTTCATCTGAAGTCCTTCAGAGTTACCTTGGACCAGGATGTTGCTGAGAATAGCTAAGTTATTCACAGCTGATCATCTTACAATCCTGCTGTTACTTTGTGTACAGTACATTTCACTTTGCATCCGCTCACATAAGTCTAGGTTTCTCTGAGAGCATCCTACTCAACATTTCTTATAGCACCATAATATTACATCATGATCACATCCCACAGCTTGTTCAACCATTCCCCAATGGATGGGCATCCCCTCAATTTCCATTTTTTTGCCACCAGAAAAGAGCTGTTATAAATATTTTTGTACATATATGTCCTTTTCCTTCTTGTTTTTTATCTCTTTTGGGATATAGACCTAGTAGTGATATTGCCATGTCAAAGGTCTTATAGGCCTTGGGGCATAGTCAGCAATGTCCGTAGTCCTCAGAGTTGCAAGATACAAGATTAATCCCCATAAATCATCATCATTTATGTATTTTGCCAATACATCAGAAAGAGATAGAGAAATTTCATTTAAAATAACTATAGACACACTTCTAGGGCAGAGCCAAGATGATGGAGTAGCCGAGCTCTCCCAACATTCCCCTCCAAACAACTTTAAAATAACACCTCAAATCAAATTCTGAAGTGGCAGAGCCAATAAAAGTTCGGAGTGAGACATTCTTCCAACCCAAAACAACATAGGAGGTTGGAAAGAGAGATCTGTGGTGAAAGGGAGGAGGCTGGCCTGAAGCCCCTGTGGATGAAACACCAGTGGTGGGACTAGGTGGTAGTGACAACATTAGCAGCAGCTTCCAGAGCTCTCAAACCAAAGATGGTAAGGGGACTTGGAAACTAGTCAGAAAGAGATCGCAGAAGATCCCTGCACTAGCGTTGGATGCAAGACCAGATGCTGTTTGACAACTCTATTGCCTACACTCACTTCTGGGTCATAGTTCAAGGGCAGGGAGGAACACTCTTGGTCAAGATGGAATAGGAGCCCTGATGGGCAGTATCCTTCATGAACTGATTCAAGATTCATTCCCCAATCTATACATGGCCAAAGGATATGAACAGGAAGTTATCAAGAGAAGAAATCCAATAGCCCTATGAAAAAAGTGCCCCAAATTCCCGAGAGAGAACTGCAAATTAAATCACCTTTGAAATTGTAACTCACACTTACCAGATTGGCAAAGTTGACCCCCACCCTTGCCAAAAAAAAAAAGTCAGTCTATTTATTAGGTCCTTCTATGTGCCAGGCATTGTGCTAAGTGCTCAGGACACAAAAAAGGAAAAAAACAGTCCTTGTCCTCAAGGAGCTCGTGGTCTAATTGGGGGGAAAGGCAAACAATTGAATTCAAACAAGAGACATACAGTATGAATTGAGTGTAGTTTCAGAGGAAGGCACTAAGATTAAGGAGGACTGGGAAAGGCTTTTTTGTAGTAGGTGAGACTTTAGTTGAAACTTGTGGGAAGCAAGAGAATCCAGCAGAGGGAGAGCATTCCAGGCATGGAGAAACAGTCAGGGAAAATGCTCAGAGTTGGGAAATGGACATATGCTGTGCCAGGGAAAGCAAGGAGGCCTGTGTCTTTGGAGGGCAGAGTACATGGAGGAGATAAAGAGATGAGAAAATTGGAAAGGTAGAAAGGGGTCAGGCTATAAAAGGTTAGTGGACAATGGTAAACGTTGGATGGATTGAAGGAAAATAGGAACATTAATTTATTACATTGGTGGAGTGTGAACTGGTCCGGTCATTCTGGAAAACAATTTAGAATTATGCCTCCAATGTTACTAAACCATGAATACTCTTTGACCCAGTGTTACTATTACTAGGCTTATACACTAAAGACTTAAGAGACAGAACAAAAGGACCCATTTGTAAAAAACAAAAACAAACAAAAAAACCCCATTTATTGCTGTATTTTTTATAGTGGCAAAGAACTAAGGGGGTGCCCATAAATTGGGGGATGGTTGAAGAAATTGTGGTTTATAAATGTAATGTGCTGTAAGAAAGGATGAAAGTGATGTTTACTGATCAAAGGATATAAACAGGCAGTTTTCAGATGAAGAAATGAAAGCTATCTATAGTCAAATGAAATATGCTCTAAATCACTATTGATTAGAGAAATACAAATTAAAACAACTCTGAGGTACCACCTCACACCTGTCAGATTGGCTAATATGACAAAAAAGGAAAATGATAAATGTTGGAGAAGATATGGGAAAATTGGAACACTAATGCATTGTTGGTGGAGTTGTGAACTGATCCAGCCATTCTGGAGCACTATTTGGAACTATGCCCAAAGGGTAATCAAACTGTGCATATCCTTTGGTCTAGCAATACTACTACTAGATCTGTATCCCAAAAAGATCACAAAAAATGGAAAAGGACCCACATGTACAAAAATATTTATAGTAGCTCTTTTTGTAGTGGTAAAGAATTGGAAAGTGAGGGGATGTCCATAGACTGGGGAATGGCTGAACAAGCTGTGTTGTATGAATGCAATAGAATACTATTGTTCTACAAGAAATGATGAGCAGGTGAATTTCAGAAAAAAACTGGACTTACATGAACTGATTCTGAGTGAAATGACCAGAACCAGGAGAACACTGTACACAGTAGCAGCAACATTGTGAGATGATCAGCTATGACGGACTTAGCTCTTCACAGCAATATAATGATCCAAGTCAATTCCAAAAGATTCATGATGGAAAATGCTAACTGCATCCAGAGGAAGAGCTATGGAGTCTTAATGCAGAGTGAAGTGCATTATTTTCACTTTTATGTTGTTTTTTCTTTTTTGTGGTATTTCTTTTCTATTCTGATTCTTCTTTCACAACATGACTAATGTGGAAATATGTTTAACAGGATTGCACATGTATAACCTGTATCAGATGGCTTGCTGTCTTGGGGAGGGAGAAGGGAAGGAGAAAATTTTATAACTCGAAATCTTATAAAAATGAGCATTGAAAACTATCTTTACATGTAATTGGGAAAAAACAAAATACGAATAAAAAAGAAAGTAATGTTTACAAAGACATCTTTCAAGACTTTTATGAACTGATGCAGAGTGAAGTGAGCAGAATATTTTATACTATAATATCAACATTAAAAAAACCCAATTTTTAAAAACTTAAGAACTCTGATCAATCCTGTGATTGATCATGATGAACGAAGGACTGGTAATGAAGAGCACGCTCTACTTCCTGACACAGAAGTGATAGACCAAGATTCTGAATGGACATAAATTTCTGGACGTGACCAATGTGAGAGTTTGTTACTGCTTAACTGTGCTTGTTTGTTATTAGGAGTTCTGTTGGTTTTTTCCTTTTTTAAGAGTCAGGGGGAGGTGGTGAGAAGAAAAAATAAATGTTTCACCATTGAAAAAATTTAATTAAAAAAAGAGTAGTGTCATTTTGAATGAATAATTTGTTTTTATAGCTGGGAAACACAGTGGTGGGGGCTCAAGAGATACAGTTGTGAGTAACTCTCCACCCACACACAGTAGGGTTACCCTTTGTATCCCTAGAAAGTTTAAGATGTAGCTAGGGAGATGGTCCTTATCTGGAAACCCAGACCTGTCCATAGGAAGGCAGGTTGGGGTGGTGGGCCAATCCAGAGAGAGAGAAGTTGTTCATGACCCAAGCAAGGAGTATCACTGGGGACGTGCCATGCAGATGTTCTTCTTCTGTCCCTCCAGCACATACGTTTTTGCTGGGGTGAATTGATTGGCCCGTGACTCTTGTTTTTAATCTGCCTCTTCCAGACCCCTCATTTCCCTACTCCACACTCACAATGATCCTCCTCTCTGTCACAGAGACTTTTGTCCTCTCAATTTTTCTCCTCTATAAGAGGGCAATAAAAATGCTTACATCTCTTAGACTGAATGTGAATATTACCCTTTGCCTCTGCCTTTCTAGTTTAGTGAGAACTGATACACAGGTAAAAAAAAAAATCAGGACCTTGGATGTATCTGCAAATGTGGCAAATATTTACCAGGCAAATATCACAGGATCTATGAAAGAGTACACTATTCACTAAAATGTTAGTATTTGGAAAGACTTAAACTCTAAAGATAGAATGAGTTCTTCTCCTTTTGTCAGTACTACTCCCAATGGGGTCTATAGTATAAACATAAAACCCATTTCTGTATTTTCTTTGAGGTTTGCAAAGCCCTGTGAGGCAGAAAGTATATCCTACACTTTCTGTCTTTGTCTCATGGAGGAAGAAACGGAGTCTTAAAGAGGGAGTTACTTGCCCATGGTCACACTGTTAATATGCCTAGGTTGTAACTTAAATTTAGGTCTCGACTTTAAGTTAATTCAATTAGATTCAAGAAACACTTATTAAGAACCTACTGTATACTACATCTTGCTCAGTGCTGGCGATAAAAAGACAAAGAAATGAAAAAATCCCTGGAGCTTACATTTTAGTGGGGGATACATGTAAACAGATACATCTATACAAGATAATTTGAACAAGGAGAGAAAATAGAAATTAGCGATTTATAGCCTAAAGATTGTCCTAAGGAGCAGAGGTTGGAGATGGAAAACTAAGTTCCAGGACTAGGAGGGGATTGATATGAAACCAGCCTGGAAAATCAGACTGGAGTCAGTTTGTGAAGGATTTTAAATGTCTTGGGGGCAGTTAGGTAGCACAGTGGATAGAGCACCAACCCTGGAGTTAGGAGTACCTGAGTTCAAATATGGCCTCAGACACTTATTAGCTGTGTGACTCTGGGCAAGTCACCTAATCCTGATTGCTTCCCCCCAACTCCCCCCAAATTTCTGAGCTAGGGAACTTATCCTAGAGATAATAGGGAATCACTGAAGACTAGCCATAACCACTTCTGTTCCATGCCATACTTCCCAGAGTTCCCATTTTAGGGAATCTTCTCCAAGCCTTATCTCTCTATAGGTTTTCCACGAACAGGCCCCTAGAGTTAGTGCCTGGGTTTGGGGCTAGATGACAACATGTTAGAGAGATTTTAGTGGTGATACCAATTCAGGAAGGTGTTGGACTTGATGCTTTTTCAGATCTCTGCTAACTCAGAAAGCATCTGTGCTTCTCTGACCTATGATTTATTCCATGCTTCCTATGGACAAGGTGTTGTTGTGTCATGGAGCTCAAAGAGAAGACTTTCACTGCCTTCAATGAATTCTCAAGTTAGGAAATTTCAGGCGGGGACTGTCCGGTGTAGTAGAAAGGTTGAGAGGAAGAAGACCTAGGTTCAAATTGCAGTTTTGGTACTTAATAGCCATGTGATTTTGATAAGTACCTTCTCTCCTCTAAGACTTCGTTTCCTCATTTGAGAAGCGAAGGGTTCCTATTAGACGATCTCCTTCCAGCAGAGGAAGCACGGTTCCTTTGATCCACTTACAGATCTGGTCCTGGCTCCTGCCTCATGTTCATGGTGTTTCGCTCCCCATCCCCAATTTCCCCCCACCCCTCCCCACAAACAAATATTTCTAAAATTTGTTCTGATGAGGCCAAGTCTTTTGTGACAGTAAGGGTATTTCAGCATTCTATCCTGCATTCATTCAGTTAGAAATAAAAGCCAATTATACTTACGCATTCATTTGCTAAACTTTTTGATGGACAGTCATGGAAAAGATAATTCAGTCTTTTCCCCTTGGCCTCAGTGTGTAGAACTAAAAGCTTGGAGCTTGGGAGAGTTGCAGAGAGGCAGATTTCAGGTTGGGGTAAGAGAAAAATTCCAAATAGTGATAGCAGTCAGAAAGAGGAATGGTCTTCTTTTAATAGGAAGTGAATTCCCTTTCACTACAGATTTTTAAGGGGAGGGGGGGCCTGGATGACCCCTTGCCATGGATGCGTAAAAGATGTTCCTGTAAATATATGGCACAGAGGGAACCAGATGATCCCAAGGTCCCTTTCAGTTCTGAAAGTCTGTGATTATGATCTATGATGTACTAAGTTGTGCTTTGTCATACTGATGGGGACAAAGGAGAAAGAGTCTCTCTCGGAGTGTACTGGAGACCAGGGAGTCTAGAGTTAAATTTTCAGTGTGAACATTTATACCTCAGTATAGTGGAAAACAAGTCAATCTGGGATTCAAGAAGATAGGAGTTCAGTGCCTACCTTTGATAGAAACAGGCTGGGTGACACCCCTCTTGGGTCCTTAAAGACTCCAAGTTGCCCAGTCTGTGATGATCCGTATTCCCAAGGGCTGTTTGAAATCACAGGGCTTGGCAAAAACAAAAGTGGTTAATGACATTTATGTCACATGTGTCCTTGGACTGTTATGGGAAAAGGGATTTGCAAACATTAAGGCATTTTAAAAATAGGGTCTATCATATTGGGAGTGGGCATTCCCATCAACCTTGCGTTTGGTTTCTGATTTTTTTTCCTTTTAATTGAGTTTATGTTAGAGCACGATACTGATTAAAGTAACTCCTTACATTTTCCAAAGTTCACCCAACACACTCATGCTTTCCCATTTCACAAGCCATGATATCATTTGAACGTGGCACATCCCCTTTACTCTCCATCCAAGTTGGGAGGACAAGGGTTAATTTTTTTAGACTTCAACTGCCCCAACCTTATTTCACCTTCAAAAGTTAAATAATAACTGCCACATCACAGAATAAGTCAGGGTTAAACCTAGGTCTAAAGCTCAAGGCATGTAGTTTCTCTGTTTCATCACATCGTGCTGACCTAAAGGTCATCTACCTTTTCTCCTTGTCATGTAGAAGTGCCCTCGAGAGATGCCCTGTCAAGTACTAGTCACAGAACCATTGATTATCAGCAATGGGAAGTGCCTTTAGAACACAAAATAGAGAACATCCAAGGTGGAAAGACACTTAGAAAAGAGACTGTTAGGTGGAGGGGACCTTAGAGGTCATCTATTGATATACATTCATTTTGCAAAGGTGGAAACTTAGGCCAGGAGAGGGGAAGGGACTTGTACAAACTTACATAACTAACATGTAGCAGGGCCACACTAGACCCTAAGTCCAGTGTTTATGAGGGCCTCACTCCTTCATTAACTCAAAAATTCCAGGGGACTAAGCATTGCTTAATCTGATTAGGATTTGAACCAATATTTCAGAAATGAAAGGATCAGTCACATTAACTGTCATCATGGGAGTAACATCCAAAGCCCATTTTGCTTCTGTAAATACACTGTCATCACACTTATTTGGGAAGGTTATGTGGTTTTCTTACCGCTAGGTGGCGCAGTGGATGGACTAATGAGCCTGGAGTCAGAAAGACTCATCCTCTGAAGTTCAAATCTGGCTTCAGACATTTACTAGCTGTGTGACCCTAGGCAAGCAAGTCACTTCACCCTGTTTGTCTCAGTTTCCTCATCTGTAAAATGAGGTGGAGAGGAAAATGGCAAACCACTCCAGTGTCTTTGCCAAGAAACCCTAAATGAGACCACAAATAACTTTGGACATGACTGAAAACAACTGAAACGAACTGACTAGATCAGTCCTAGGAATTCCCCCTGAGACACAGAGAGAAGCGATGAGGCTGGGGCCATAATGCTAGTTGTGTGTCAGAAAAAAGATGTCAACCCAGGTCTTCAACTCAGTGCCCAATCAGAGCATCCCAGCATCATAGGTGTGGAGGAGAACAAGACCAGTCCCACTGCCTTATTTTATTATTATTTTGTAAATTAGGTTTTTTTAAAAATTTTCCTCTTATCATCTCATTTTAAAGCTGCCACACTGTTCTGGTCACTGTGGCACTCACATTTATTTAGCTGTTTGTTTTTTTAATCAGGATTGGCCTTGTGAATAGACCCACCTGGTGGGAATTCCAGAGACCTGGGAAGCTCTCCCCATCCGTCTTCCTTTGCTTCTGAAAGCCCCCCTCTGCTTACTGAGAGTTACTGTAATATAACCATAACTGACATTTATAGAGCACTCTGAAATGTACAGAAGGCTTTGCCTATGAATGATGCCATCTGAACCTCACAATAAGTCTATAAGGCAAATATGAGAGCAACAGTTCTCAAACTTTTTGGCCTCAGGATCCTTTCACACTCTTAAAAATGACTGCAGATCCCCCAAAGGGCTTTTAAGTGGGTTATATCTGAGTGTGCTGTTAGATATTTAACAATCCACTCTCCAAAAAAAATATACTCACAGCATACTTGATAGTGTAATATGCATTAAGATTTTCTCCACCACTTTCTTAAAACTAGACAATCAGCAAAAGAATAAATCAAGTCCCAATTTGTAGCATTTCTGAAGAGAGATCCTCACATTGGAAATTTAACCATCAGCTCAAGAGCCGATCTAAGCTGAATCTGGCATGCCACTGTTTACATCTCTTTGTATTTACCATATTAGAGATTTCAGTGTTTTAGTATTATTATGAGAATAGTTCTAACCTCACAGACACCCCCCCCAAAGGATCTTGGAGACCCCCAGGGGTCCTCAGACCCTGCTTTGAGAACTGCCATATTAGAGGTCTTATTGTCTCCATTTTATAGATGAGGAGACAGAGCTAATAAGTATCAGAGGCAGTGTTTGAACTAGGAGCTTCCTGCCTCCAAGTCTGACAATATCCATTATGATACACTCGTGAAAAAAACCCTAGACTGAGCCAGAATCTCAGGTTTTGAATTCAAGAATCTGCCCTAGCAAGGTGTGTGAACTTAGGCAAGTAAATCACCATCTCTCAGCCTTTTTTTTTATCTGCAAAATGAGGTGAACAATAGAAGTACCATAGACCTCACAGGGAACCCACCTAACTGTGTGCTGTTACAACTTGGATAGACTTGGGGTGGATGTTAAGATCGCTATGACTTTCCTCCCCTCTGCTCCAATCAGCCTCCACGGCTGCCAGGTTCATGTTCTTTATACATAGACTTTGTCCTATCATTCTTCAGCTCAAAAGCCCTGAGTTTGGTTCCTAATGCTTAGCCTGACATACAGAGCCTTTCAGTCTGCTCCTACCCTCCCTTTCCAACCCTGCCTCATACTTTTTCACCCAGTCTATACTGTGCTCCAGGCAAACTGGGTGACTCTAACACACCCCAAGTTTTCCTGCTTCCCCGCTTTTGCTGGAATGTGCTCCTATCTCCTTCACCAAAATTCTTGTCTATTTTTAAAAATCCCAACTCAAATGTCACTCCTTCTGGAATCTCTGGCTACCCAGGGAATAAAGATCTCTCAGACTCCCAGACCTAACCCAGCAAAGTACTAATCCATCCTGAGGCACCTATTGGGTAATGTATGTTTTAATAATGTCCTTATCTTATGCCCCTGATGTGAGCTCCTTAAGGGAAAGAATTTTGTACCTCCTCTTTTAGGAAGCGTATATCTGTGGCACTAACTAAACATTCATACATCATTGTCTCTGATTTCTGAGATCCTTTCTGTGGAATGGGACGTAGGAAAGAGAAACTTATATTCAGCACAGTGTGGCTCATAGTAAGTGCTTCTCGACTGAGAAGGTGGGGGAGGGTAGGTGTGGATGAGGGTGGCACAGTGGGGATGATGGGGAGGCCCTGGTTAAGCGTGAGAGTCTGAAAACTCACGATACACTTTTAAGTTTAATCATTAACTTTTTCTCCATTACCTTCTTAAGTCTAAACAATCAATAAAGCAATAAATCGAGCTCCAGATTGTAGTCTTTGCTGATGTCTAAGGTCTAAATGTGATTACATCGAGAAATGTGTTTGGGAACTCGTTCCAGAGGGCTCTAGGACACCCCTAGATGAGGGCACCATGCAGTGAGTCAGCTTACGCCTACTTCTGAAAGCCAACTGACACATTTGCAGTGTGAGCATGTAGATCTCAAGTTGGCAAAGGCTATGAAGCAGGGCTTGATTTATTGGTGTTTTTTTTCTATGTGTGTAGACTTAAGAAAATGTTGGAGGAGATGTTAATGATGTCCTATGTGCATTTTTTTCAGAGAGTTGGTTGTTAAGCATTTACCAGCACGCCCCTCCAAACCCTCAGGAACTCATTTAGAGGCAGCTCTGGAGTCCAGAAGGTCGGCATTCAAATCCAGCATGACTGGATTTGAGGAGCTAGACACTTGCTGTGTAACCCTGGCCAAGGTGCTTAATGGTCTGCCTTAGTTTCCTCAATTTCAAATGAGGCAACCACCTGCATCCCACTGTTGCTGTGAGGATTAAATGAGAGAACTCTGAAAAGCACATGGCAAACCTTCCGGTGTTACATAAATGTTAGCCATTATTGTTATTAATCAGCACATGCCAAGCCTATGAGGCCGCTATATAAGTTCATAAGACTTTGAATTGAAAGAGATGCTAGAGCCCACCTAACCCAACTCAAATCATTTTACAGAGTAGGAATCTGAGATTTAGAGATATAATGTGACTTGCTCAAAGTCAGAGATAGCAAGAACCAGACTCAGGCCCTCTGCCTCGAAATCTAAAGCTCTGTCCACTCCTCCATAGTCGTAGGTGACTGACCCTTGAATTCCAGCACTGGAGATGACAAGTTCTGCCCACACCTACCGGTTCTCTGGTCCGTGGAGAAAACCACCTTCTTGGACCTTGAACTGCCTGCCTGCTCTTGGACCAGTCCTTCTCTGGCTGCCCCTTGCTCAGGAACTCCTCTTCTGAAGGCAAAATGTCTGGAGGGAGGCGAGGTGGCTAGTGAGAGAGTCAGCTTGCCTGCATCCTGTTTCAGAATGGGAAAACATAATTCTTCCCTCCTGCTTGACTAAGTTCCAAAACAACTGGAATATTGGCTTTAATTGAGCTGAGTCAAACTCAAATGACCTTATGGTCAAAATCAAATGACCTCAAATTTTCCTCCCAGCTCTGAAATTCTGTGTTCGATGTCCTTCTCTGCTCTGACAGACTAAGTTCTTTGAGACTCCTTCATGTTCCACACACTAATCCCTACATCTTCCTAGGTTCCCAAATGGGACATTCTCATATCCTTGTTCCATCCTAGTCTATCTTTAGATCCTGGCCATACATCCTAGGATGGCAGGGTTTTTAGAATTTAAAGGAATGTTGGAGATCATACTAATTCTCTCAATACACAAAGGAGTCTCAGAGAAGTGACTTGTCCAAACTCCAACCTGTAAACCGTGGCAGAGCTAAAACTGGAACACAGTTCTAACCTGAGTCCAAGACTGTTTGCACTGTGCCAATCTGGCACATCTGTCTTTCTTTTAAAGGGACTTTTAGTCTTGCATGTCTTCCACATCTGCAGAGTGATTCCTACATCTGTATATTGCCTCTCACAATGACTACATCCCAAAGCCTTTTCTCTGGCTGTGTGAGTAGTCAAAAGTCAGTCCATTGAAGAGTTTCCAAATGACTGGAAATCTTAAGCTCAAGGCATGCTGTGAAGGAGATTTTGACTTCATGAGCCTTTGGTGCCTGCTCTGGGTGCCCTGTGTCTCCTGCCCACCCAATAAGGCTTGTTGTGGTGGTTTCTTCACCTCTCTGGGTCTCAGTTTCCTCAGTCTGAAAATAAGGAGGATGGGCTGACTGAACTTTAAAATTCCTTCCAACTCTGATATGCTAAATTCTATGTTCTAAGGTCCCCTCTTTGTTCTGAGGCCCCTCCCAGCTCTCATATTTTTTCTTCAAATGTCCTTTTCATCTCTAACAGGCTGGAGCTCTCTTTCCTATTTCTTTCTCCAAACCTCTCTCCTCCTTCCCATTCCAGACTCACAACTGAAACTCCCTTGTCCCACATCCCAACTCCTTTGGGAATACCTGCAACTCCCAAGGGGACAACTATCTATTAGACAAACTGATCTCGCCTCCCATCTCCCCATCAGATCACAAAGGGATTCTAGAATGTTATAAAAGCATTCTTAGAAATTGTCCAATTCTCCCCCTTTTAATTTTACGGAAAGAAAAATTGAAGGCAAAAGAGGAAATGACTTGTCCAAGGTTACATAGTCGTTTAGCTGAGGAGCCAAGGGTAATATCCTGGTTCCCAAACTCCTAGACCTAGACTTTTTCCTGTTTGCTCTTGTATTGCCAAATAGGAACCTCCTGCCTTTTTAATCTGACCTAGGCAGATGACTCTAATGACAGAAATTTCGGGTGTGAAAGGAAAGGAATTCATAGTCACAGATCATCAGAGGTCAGTGAAAAAGAAAAGAGAGGATGTTTCAGCCAGAAAATGCTTCTTACATCTCATTCTTTAGGAGACTATCCTCCAACTCAATTCAAGGGTTGTGTTGCTTGGGCAGGAATGACTAGTCTCAGGTTTAAGGTCCTCTGTTTATCTACGCTCCTAAAAAAATGTAGCTCATTAACTTCTATTTGTATGTTTACCTTTGACACTAGAAGGCATGGAATTTAAGAATGCCTTGAAATACTGAGCTGTTTCAACAGATAGTAGGATAAAATTTTTTTCAAAGTAAAATTATAATATGTTAGCCAATAGACACAATTAGCTCAAAGCAAAGGAATTTACTGAAATGATAACTTCAGAACGCTAGTAAAAGAAAAAAGTTTCCCCATAAATCTAAAGTGTGCTCTCTCACAGCTGTATATACCATCAGTGAGAGGAAAGGGCACTTATATAAAATA
Source organism: Notamacropus eugenii (assembly GCF_028372415.1). Taxonomy (NCBI): domain Eukaryota; kingdom Metazoa; phylum Chordata; class Mammalia; order Diprotodontia; family Macropodidae; genus Notamacropus; species Notamacropus eugenii. The sequence continues at coordinate 8,882,117 of NC_092872.1, read as the reverse complement.
AGCTGGTCGAAAGGCAGGCACACACTTAGGGAACGTATGTGGCCATTCATTAGGCCATTAACACCTTCCATAACACAATGCCCTGGTGTCCTTCTTGTATCTCATGGTGTGCTCATACTGCTCCCCTTGGGTCCAGGGTCTCTACCTGGTGGATGGCTTTGTAGAAAGTCCCTGTCCCATTAACCAAAAGGGCCTCTCTTTTCAACTCTCAGAGGACACACTCCTCAGAGCTATTTTACCTTGGGTGTCTGGGCTTGCTCCCTGCTGCCTTCTCTTAGATGAACAATTCTACCTCACAATGCTATTGACAGTGATTAAGGAAAGAAGTATGAAATTTCAGAGGCAAGATGTGATTCCTTCTCAAAAGCTAGGTTCTTCTTCATGGTTGTCTCACTTGTAGTCAGAGGTCTCAGTCTTCAGAGTTATCTCTGACCTTGTCTCTTCACTGACTCGCTAGAGAGTGTAAATCCATTTTTTTAAAGGTCTTCCAAGGGCATGATTGAGCCCTAACTTGGCTAGCTAGCTCTTACCAACTGCCCTCAAATTTCACCAATTTTGTTTGGACAACTTCTAACACCTTATAACATAAAGAGATAACCAAGTTGTTTAGTCATTTCAGTCATGTCTGACTCTTCATGACCTCTTTTTCAGATTTTCTTGGCAAAGATACTGGAATGGTTGGCCATTTCCTTCTCCAACTCATTTTATAGATGAGGAAATTGAGGCAAAGAGTGTTAAGGGACTTGCCCAGGGTCACACAGTTAGTGTCTGAGGTTGGATTTGAACTTGGGTCTTCCTGATTCTAGACCTGGCATTCGATCCACTGCACCACCTAAGTGCCCTTTGTACTTTGTTTAAGACCTCTCTGTCTCTGTTAATCTGATTCCTTAACTTCAACCATTGTATCAGCTGGTAGAAAGTTCATTGGTCAGGGGTATCCTTATCAACTCCATAAGAACAATCACACAGACATAATTCTGTTTTGGCAGGTTCCCTGCCCTGATAGCATTGCTGTGGAGAAGAGACTCATAAAGAACTATTCTTGTGGTGATCACTTGATGACGTCTGGATATCTGCTTCTGCCTCTGACACTTGCTAACCTCTCAGAGCCTCAGTTTCCTCAGCCGTAAAATGAAAATAACAACTGTTGACAGTTTTGTTGAAAATAACAACTACCTCACCAACCTATTGTGAGGATCAAACAAGGAATGTAAGCTATACAGAGCACGTTGCTAACCCTAAAGCATTATGATAGTGTGAGCTATTTATTTATACATTTATTTTCCGGGAAAACTTTTTATTGTAGGAGTGATGGGACAGCTGGACACAGTTTAGATGATTCCAATTTTGTTGGCAACATCCAAGGCCTCATAGTCTGGAGCAAGCTGGACATAGGCTTTCTTCTCTCCATCAGGCTGGACCAGTGTGTTGATGTTGGCCATGTCGATGTCATGCAGTTTCTTTACCGCCTGCTTGATCTGATGCTCGTTGGCCTTGATGTCCACAATGTAGACCAGGCTGTTGTTGTCTTCAATCTTCTTCACGGCAGACTCAGTGGTCAAGGGAAACTTAAGGATGGTCTAGTGATCAAGCTTGTTTCTCTGAGGGGCACTTTTCCGAGGGTATTTGGGCTGCCTCCAAAGTCTTAGTGTCTTGGGTAGCTGGAAGGTGGGGGATGTTTGGATCTTCTTCTTTTTGTGGCTATAGACACCTTTTAGCACTACCTTCTTGGCCTTCAAGGCCTTGGACTTGGCTTCTCTCTTGGGAGAGACAACGGCTTCCTTTGCCTTCAGTGCCGTCTTGGGGAAAAGGTAGTGTGAGCTATTTATTAATCCCTCATTTTGCAAAGAGAAAATGAACCTGGAAAGAGAAATAAGTTGCCTAAGGCCACAGAACTAGTGACAGAGCTGGATCTTGAATCCAGGTCTTCTACTTCCTTATCCCATGCTTTTTCCAAATCCCATTAAGAGGAGCTAAGACCATTACATTTCCTTTCAGCAGCCTTGTCTAATAGAATTAGCTCCATGCAAAAGCTACCATCTTATAAAATCTCCTTCTTCACGATACGTAGAAACTCTCCCCCCCACATCTCTCCCCTTCTTATCATCTCTCCAAAAGAATAGGAGCCATAGGTACCTTCAGATCCAGGGCCCTCATCTGCGAACCTGTACATCCTGCCTCTTCTCACCTTTTTCCTTTCCCTTGCACCAAGAAATTCACCCAGTAACATCAACCAACAAAATAGAAATCGGTTCAGCTATTCCTTGCATGTCCTTTGTTCACAAAATAAGGAGCTCCCTGAGGCAGGAGACTAGACAAAGACCCGGAGAGAAACATTATCCCTACCTTCTCTTGGCCCTAGCCAGAACTTTGGTAACTTCTGAGCAGGGAGAGGAGGATGGGGGCATATCCGCTATTACCAGAAGCTCAGTCTCAGCCTCAATGCCAACTCTCCCTCCAGTTACAAACCCCACCCCAGAACCAATTATCCACATGTTTTTCTCTGATCCCAAAAGGCATATGGGTGACTGTGTGTCATGGGTCAGCATCAAGTTTCCTGTGATTACAAAGAGGCTCAATGAGTTAGAGGGTATATCAAATGTTTGTGTGCAAAGAGACAGGAAGAATCCTTAGTTCAGGGAAGGGGAAACAACCTATCCCAGCTGAACATATTCCGAGAAATCACAGGCCTGAACTGCACCATGAAGACCTAAGGTTAGAGGGGATAGCCTACAGCCAGATTTGGAATCAGAAGCCCTGGGTTGGAATCTTACATCTATTATCACCATAAAAATGTATTTAGAGCTGATAAAGAAAGGCCTTTAACATCATTGAATCTAGCTGCTTTGTTTGGTTTTCGGAGTTTTGTTTGGCAAGATTGGAACACAGGAAGGCCAGGTACAGTGAGTCTGTTTTCTCTCCGTTTGGCAAGTTCCCCAGGAAACCCCATTATTCAGGAGTCCATGTGCCAGACCAAGGCTGGGCTCCTCTTGAAATGCTGGATGTAGTTATTGCTTTCTGTTCCAGATTGAATCTACCTCACTACTTCCAGGGCTCTAAAAATAATTGTATAACCAAGGGCATAGCTGGCATTCGCATAGTGCCTTAGGTTTTCAAAGTGTTTTACCTGGTATCCCATTTGTTTCTCGTAACAAAGTTAGGGGGTATGTGCTATTATTAGCCCCCCTCCCCCATTTTACAGCTCAGAAAACTGAGGCTAAGAGATGATAAGTGACCTGAACAAGATCACATAACTAGTAAAGATTTGAACTCAGGTTTCCTGAATCTAAGTCCAGGCTTCTATTCACTGTGCCATCTTGCTTCTGTATTAAATCTAGGTATGAGCCCTCTTCAGGGCTGCTCATCCACCTTGGGTATCTACTTGATTCCCCCAACCCTTGCCTGTGGCTCCAGGAAGCTGTAGCATGTGCAGCAGCCACACCCTGGTAAACTATCTTGGCAGACAGGCTGAGCCAGGATGAAAGTAAGTGACAAGCCTCAAACCCGTCAGTGAGTTAGGGGGATGTCTACCCCAAGCATGTGAAGACTTTCCTTGTCTGAATGAGCAGATGAGAATGATTTGCTCCAATAGCCGGGAAGATGGCTGAAGCACTTAGAGCCTGTTCAGACACGGTAGACACAAAGGTCATCGGTTGCATCCTGGGCCAACAGCAGTCATCCTGACTTGTCCTGCCACTGAGCTTCAGTGACTTAGGAAGAGAGAGTGAGGCTGATGACTTTTTTGAACTCTGCCTCCCTTAAATCCTATTCATACACAAGTCTAGACATCACCCATGAAGTCACTGGTTCTCTCAGAAAATGAAGGTCAAACAATAGGTATCCGAAATGAATTGGAACAGAACGGGGGGGCATGAACAGAACACTCGAAAGAGAAAGGCAGTAATCAGCAGAACACAGACAGTGGAAACAGAACAGTCAGTGGTTTTCTGATGGCAGGAAGCAGATAGGGCCTTGCTGCTTAGATACTAGAAAGGTAGCCCATTAATCAGTGCCTTCTCTTAGCTCAGACCTTCAAGGATGGCTCTGAGGGGAGTCATCTCATCCAAACATACCAAACACTGTTTGTCTGTCTGTCCGTCTATCTGTCTATCTCTCTCCATCTCTCCAGATTGTGTTGCCCTATCTTACCCAACCTGGAAGTGCAGCAGCTACTCATGAACTCAGTCCCACTACTGCTACAAGCAAGAGCTTGCAACACTCCTTTTCTCATCTGGACTGTCCAGCCCCTCCTCAGGCAAGCTGGACACTTTTGCTCCACCATATTAAGTCTACTCCCCATCTTAAGGGCTCTACCAGCTGCAGACTGTAGAGTAGCAGCAGTTATAGGCCTGTGCCACCACACCCAGCTTAGAATTCTCCTTTAAATTCCTCTTACTTCTGAAGCACTCTCACAGCCTGAATAGCAAAAGTTTCCGATGCTGTAGCTCTTTAAGGCTTACCTGTGAGGTAGACAGAGCCAAGAAACTGAGGCTCAGGGAGGTGAGGACTCACTTTGGGTTACATAGGCAGTAAATGGCATGATTGGGGTTCCCAGAGACCTCTATTTCCACTCTATTACACTGACTCTTGACTTGGGTGACCCTGCTTAAGTTACTCCCTCTTTCTGGGCCTTAGTGTCCTCCTCTGAGAAATGGGGAATGTTAATACCTACACCACCGACCTCCTAGCATCATGATAAAGCTTAAATGAGGCAACAGGGCAAAGGATTTAGAATCAGGAGTTGCAGGTTCAGATCCTAGCCCTGATACTTATTGGCAATGTGAGCAATTCACTTAATCTCCCTGAGACTCAGTTTTTCCACCTGTAAGATGGGGAAATAGTTCTTTTATTATTTCTTCCTGAGGAGTATTTTGAGGAAAATGCTCTGCAACCCTAAAGGTGATATGGGAAATGTACACTGTGATTGAAGAGTTGGTGGAAGTGAACTGTCAAGTGGTCTAGAAACAGGAGATTTTTTTGTAAGTAGGTCAGAGAGAAGGGAGTACATCTTGACTGATAAAAGAAGGGGAGTTAGAAAATCTTCCCTAGAAGGCCATAAAACTAAGGGTGCTCCACTTTGGCCTGCAAAGCCTGTAGCTGAAGAAGCTCAGCAATGATATTTTGGTCCTCCTCTGAACTGCAGGGTGGGGACTTGGAAAAAATGAACTCTTTTCTTTCCTAACATGTATCTTCAAAAGTAACATTAGAGATACCCTGCATTGGCTGTTGTCACATGAGTCTGAACTTCTGGCATCTTCCTATGAAGTGTTGCGTTGGAGATCCTTTGAGACTCTAGATCATTGGAGTTGGAAGAGACCTTATAACTATAGTCATAACCAGACCATACTAGAATCAACATGGGGTGAGGCACTTCCCCCTCCTAATGACTACCCTCTCTGGGCCTCATCTCAATTGTTTTCAGTTGTGTTCGAGTATTTGTGACTCGTTTTGTGGTTTTTTTGGGCAAAGATACTGGAGTGGTTTGCCATTTCCTTCTCCAGTTCATTTGACAGATGAGGAAAGTGAGGCAAACAGAGTGAAGTGACTTGCTCAGAGTCATACAGCTAGTAAGTGTCTGAAGCCAGATTTGAACTCAGGAAGATGAGTGTTCCTGACTCCAGGCCTGGCATTCTGTCCATTGTGCTGCCTAACTGCCCTGCCTCACCTCTCTCAGGCCTGAACCATTGGAGATCACTCCTCACTAGGACATTCATTCTGTCCTATGTATTCTAAGGTCTCAGACCCTCTGTAGTTTTTACCATAGTATCCCTCTCCTAGGGCTTGCCTTTACCCTAATCCCGATGAGGCTCATTCCAAACTTTATGGCCGCACCCTCTCTGATTGCATCTGTATTTGGACTGTCCTCTTGAACATCATCTTCCTCCTGCTTCCTGACAAATGAATTTGTCGCAGGCACAGGAATTCATAGTCACAGCTCTGATTAGAACATAAAGTGTTGTAGCTAGAACATCAGAGCTGGAAGGATGGTTAAAACATAGAACAAGAGAATGCCAGATCTGGGAGGAACCTCAGAACACTGAAAGCAGAACAACAGAACAGAACTGGGAGGAGCCTTAGAACAGAGCACATAGAACGTCAGAACTGGAGGGGACCTGGACTGGCATTCTATCAGCTACCCCATTTCTCCTGCAAGATGTTGAGGTCTTGATGTGAAATGATTTGTCCAAGGTAACGCAGTGCCTCAGTAGCAAACGCACATTTGGAATCACTCTAACACTTCTTCTCCTGAGACTTTTTAAACAGTCTTTTCAGGGTCAAATCTGTCAACATATAAAGTACATTCATTACGTCCAATGTCCTACAGAAAGAAGAGGGCCTTATCCTTGCCTTTGAATCACTCACCACTGGGCTGGGCTGGGAAGACTAACACGATGAGTGACTGAATGAACGTACTCTGTCGACCTTCAGGCTTTATAAGACAGAATTTTTTTTTACTATTGGAGGAATAAGAGAGGCATAGAAGGTCTGTGCCATAGGAGCTGAAAGGCAGGAAGAGGTCCCTATGGATTTGGTGGGGAGGGAATCAGGGAGGACTTCCTGAAGGAGGTGGCATTTGAAACAGAAAGAAGGGAGAACTATATATGAAAGGAAAATAACAGAAATAGTGGCAGTTGGGGTCTAATGGACAGAACTGAAGGAAGTAAAGTCAAGTCAAGGGTTCAAGACTGCTGTTTAATAGCTGTATAACCTTCTCTGCACCTTCATTTTACTCATATGTAAAACAAGATGTTTGCACTAGATTGACCTTCAAGGTCCCTTTCTGTTCTGACATTTATATGACGTGTTCTAAGGTCCTTCCCAGCTTTCAAGTTCTACATTCTGAGGTCCTTTCCAGAGCATATGTTGTATGTTCTAAGATTCCTTTCAACTCGACAAACTTTTTTTAAATGGCCTATGAGTCTTGCCAGCTCTGCTTTTCTATATCCAAAGATCCCTCCCCATCAGGGTGTTCATTCTATGCCATGCACTCTAAGGTCTCAGACCTTCTACAGTTCTACAATTTGCCACACAATACCTGTCGAGTAAGTGAATATAGCTAAATTGCCAGCCACATGGCAATTTGTGACTTGCATTAGTAGCATCTGGAGCAGGTACTAGCCAGACAGCAGGCACTGGACTGCAGAGGAAGTGACACCCCCCTTCAGGTGTGCCTGCTTCAGGTTCTGTGAAATATTGGAGGCTGAGACTTTCCTGGTCTCTTGTTGACTTCTAAAGTTATTCTCTATCCTCAAGTTATCCTCTTGAGGCCGTGACCTCAAGAAGGGTGGAGACTGAGTCTTAATCATCTGTTTTCCCCGTAGTGTATTTGAACACAGGGTTTCGCAAGCTGGAAGCTTTTCCAATATTTCGGCCCAAGTACTTTGGGCCAGTGAGTGACAGTACAAATGTTAAAATTTCATGAAAAGGGGAGTGATCTTGCCCAGGTTCATTTGGCCCAAGATGCTGCAGACTGGGTAGATCCCATTTACACCCATAGGAAGGAGACTTGAGCTGCTCCTTCAGTGCCTGACTTGTGGTGGGAAAAGACCAGGAAAGAGTTTTATGATTCTCCTTCTGCATTCCAGGGGTAGAGGGAGGGAAAGGAGGTGCCTGAAATAAGGGAACTAAGACTGAGGGAGAAAATTTTTATTACAGGCTTTGGGCAGGATTAACGGGGACAACATCTGAAAGTCAGACCCATGAAGTAGTAGGGAGCTTATAGCCAATGTCATGGGACTCCAGTAATAGATGTCTGTAAATGTACTCTTGGTTGGCTATTTGATTTTTCTGTAGTTAAAAATCATGGCTTATCAGAGCTGGAAGAAATCTCAGAGACACCTAGTACAATCCCTGATGGTCACCCAGTCTCTGCCTCCTTCACTAATGGGGTGTGGTCTCATTAACTCTTAAAGCCCCCATTCTACAACTTAGGCTGTTCTCATTGTTAGAAAGGTTTTCCTTATATCACACCCATATCTACTCCACTACAATTCCTCTCCCTTCCCTCATTATTCCTGGCTCTACCATCTAGGGTCAACCAAAGCAAATCGAATCCATCTTCTATTTGACAACCTTCCTGGAACTGAAAAGTGTCTATTGGCTAGTGTAGCACCAATGTGATATTCACAGCATCTACAGTGGCCACGAGTATCCCAGCACAATTCTCAATTGCAAAATACCATAGACTCTCCATGTGGAAGACAGAACCAAAACATTTATTCAGTCGCCAGAAAGCCAAATCCATCATAGTAACAAAAATCTACACACAATAACAGTGTAGGGCAACACCATCCCCAAGCCTTTCTCCTGCTAGGCTTCCCACAAACCAGCTCCCTTAAGCAAATCACAAGAAGGCTCCCTTAAACAAAACCACGAACGAGCTCCCTCCCTCACACTAGCCAGCTGCCTGCTTGCCTGCATCCTTCCTAGCCCTGACTGCTCTTTTGACCAAGTTTCCTCTTAGCTCCACTCTAACTTCACTGTAGCTCTGCCTCTTCCTGTTCCACCAGTTCAGCAAACTCTTCCCATCACAGGCTTCATGTGACTCAGACTTCCAAGTGACCCAGGCAAGTCACATGGGCCTATTAATGAATGGAAAAGATCTTCCCATTTAAATTACCATTAGAGTTAGGTAGTACAATGGATAGATGGTTGGACCTAGAGTCAGGAAGACCTGAGCTCAAATCTGTTCTCAAATACTTTCTAGCTGTGTGACCCTGGACAAGTCACTTAACCCAGTTTGCCTCAGTTTCCTCATCTGTAAAATAAGCCAGAGAAGGAAATGGCAAAACACTCTAGTATCTTTTGCCAAGAAAGCCCCAAATTGGTTCATGAAGAGTTGAACACAACTGAGAAACAGTGATAACATCAGAAGGGCATCTCCTCAAGGAAGAATTTTTGTTTTTGTTTTTGTCAGTGCCTTGCACACAGCAAATGATTAATAAATATTTGTTGAGTTGAACCTGTGCCTTGAACTAAATTGCTTTTGAAAATTGTACCAGGTAGCAAAGAACTGGAAATTGTGGACATACCTGTCAACTGGGGCATGGCTGAACAAGTTGTGGGATATGAATGTAATAGAATACTAATGTACTATAAGAAATGAAGAACAGGTGAATTTCAGAAAAACCTGGAAAGACATACATGAACTGATGCTGAGTGAAGAGAGTAGAACCAGGAGAACACCGTACACAGTAACGGCAACATTGTGGGATGATTGACTTTGTTAGATTTAACTCTCCTCAACAACACAAAGATCTAAGACAACTCCAAAAGACTGATGATAGGAAATGCTGTCCACATTCCAAGAAAGAACTATGGAGTCTGAATGCGGATTGAAGTACACCATTTTCACTTTTTTGTTTTTTTCTTTCTCATGGTTTTCCCCTTTTGTTCTGATTCTTCTTTCACAACATGACTAATGTGAACATATGTTTAACAGAATGATAGATGTACAACCTATATCAGATTGCATCTGTCTTAGGAAGGCAAAAGAGGGAGAAAAAAATTTAGAACTCATAATCTTGTAAAAGTGAATGTTGAAAACTATCTTTGCATGTAATTGGAAAAAAATATGATTAAGTGAAAAAAAAAACCTATTAACCAGAAAAAAAGAAATAAAATTGTGTCCGGGTTCTGAGCAATGTGGGGAATTTCTGTGTGACAGAAATCAAGTTTCACAGGCAGAAAACTGTTGGGACTGGAAGCTCAATTCCGTGTGGACAGTCTCGGGCAGGTAAAAGTGGGACTTCTAAATCTTAGAGTCTTACGAGGCCCTCCATGAACAGCGGGGGTTCGAGAAGGTCAGACCGAGCTAGCTCGGCTAGCTCGGGTATTTCCGCCTCTCCCCCGGAGATACCTGATGGGTGGAGTCTCCCTGCCCTCGAGGTCGTCCCGGATTGGAGCACACCTAGTTACCTAACAGCACGGTATTGAGATGCAAACTGTGTGGCTGAAGATTAAGTAGGATTGAGGAAGCCTAAAAGCTCTCTTAGCACGTGTGGAGCCAAAGAGAAAAGTAGGGCTCCGCTTCTTTTCTTTCCTCTCTCCCCTCCCCCTCTCTCCCCACTTGTACTTCTACTTCCATTCCCTTAAGCTTAGCCTTCTTAGGAAATCTCCCCCTCTTCGTCCTAAGAAAGAAGACCCCCTGCACTTGTAACCGAAACCCTGTAATAAAGCTCAACCCCTGTTTGACTCTGGAACGTCCTTTCTCTCATACGTGCATCCGGCGTGGCCAGCCGAAGACCTGGACAGGTAAGAAAGACTCGGGTAGCCCAATACAGGCCTCTAGGCTTGGCAGAAAACCTTTCTTTCTTTTCTTTTTTTACAGAATCCTTTTAAAAATTATTTTATTTGTTTTCAGGGTTCTACAATCACTTCCATATTTCTTAGATTTCCCCCCCTCCCCTTTCTTCCCCTCTCCCTCCCCAAGATAGCGTGCCATCTTATTTATGTTCTACACATATATTCCTATTAAATACATTTTCACCTTAGTCATAATGAAGCGAAGAATTAAAATGAATGGGAGAAACCATAAAACGAAACAAAACATAATACATAAATAAATGGTCTGCTTCATTCTGCGATCCAATTCCATAGTTCTTTCTGGGAATGTGCCCAGCATTTTCCATCATAAGTCTGGATGTGGAAGGCATTTTCCTGAAGGACTAAGTCTACCAGAAAAATTCCTCACACACTGTGGTTGTTACTGTGTACAGAGTTCTCCTGGTTCTGCTCCTTTCACTCAGCATCAGTTCATATAATTCTTTCCAGGCCTCTCTGAAGTCTTCCTGTTCATCATTTCTTACAGCACAATAGTATTCCATTACATTCATATACCACAACTTGTTCAATTGATGGGCATCCCCTTGATTTCCAGTTTTTGGCCCCCACAAAGAGTGCTGCTATAAATATTTTTGTACATGTGAGACCCTTTCCCATTTTTATGATCTCTTGGTGATACAGTCCTAGTAGCGATATTGCTGGGTCAAAGGGTATGCACATTTTTGTAGCCCTTTGGGCATAGTTCCAAATTGCTCTCCAGAATGGTTGGATCAGCTCACAGCTCCACCAACAGGCAGAAAACCTTTTGGATCTATGTAGTACTGCCTCATATTTTCCTTGAGATTTAATATCCAATGGGAGACATATATACACACAGAAAGATACACATGTAGGAATACTCCCAAGTATAAATATATATATATGTATGTATACACACCCACACACATATATGCACATGAATCTAGACCCATGAAGAAGCATGTACCTGGACACACATACTTGTAGACAAATACAAGGACACAAATTTTTGGTTGTAACTTGTGGCCTAGAACTGAAGTTTGGGGTTTCTTGTGTTTAGTCTTGGGTGGTATCTCAACAATCATACTCTTTAGCTCATGTCCTACCCAAGGTTTCTCCTGAAAACATCAAAAATTGACTCATTTTGTCCCTACCCAGAGTTTCTCCTGGGGACATCAGAATAGAGCTCTCTATGAGAAAGACAAAAGGGCTTCATCCTCCATGTAAGCACTCAGACTAACAAAGCATTAAATAGGTAAAGGTTTTATTTATACCCCACTCTCCAAAAAAAACCAAACACAAAACTGAGAGAATTTGTACCTTGAACTCATAAACAATCAAGTCATCCTTTCTCTGATGTGCCTCAGCTTTCGCCAGGACCTAGATAGTCCTCCAGACTTTTTATAGTACTGAATCTAGGGAGGGAAGCACTTCTAGAGAGAGTTGACCCCTTTTTCTCCTTCCCAGGGAGCTCTGTATAGTTGAGGTTCACTCCTCCTCCCCAGTAGGGTAAAGAACTTGAAGTTAACAGTATCTATCAGCCTTTTTTCTACATCTTCCAGTGACCTGTACAGTCACCCTAACAAACTACTATCGTATCGCCGTTTTCCACACCCTTCACTCTGCCCCAGAAAATAATATGAGATATATATACTAAGGGAGATAACCTCTTCCAGCTACCCTACCCCAACCCTTACGTTACCAGTGAAGGAAAGGTGTGGGTTAAGGTCCAGATTTCCTTCTCAAATGTCCATTAATTATTGGCAGAAAACAAAATCCAGAACTGAAATAATTTAGAAAGAAGTTTATTGTCCAGCAGAGGGGAGATCTAAAAAAAGGACTGTCCCCTCTAGTGCCTGTAATTTTTACATTGTATAGTGTTCTAGCCAAGGAACAAGGACACCGCAGTTGATTGGCCAACACAGAGGCAGTGTCCAGATAAGACTTGTGGGTTGCTTGAGATTTATGGCAGAATCTGGTTCTCCTGGAAAGTTTCTTTAGGATCAGCATAACTTGGAGTCCTGAGTCACGCATTAAACAAATTTGGTCTCTAAACAGTAGGTCTGACTTCTCAATCACGCAGCATTAGCAGCTCCATAAAGTTTTCCCACACAGGCTAGGCAGGCTTTCCTCCAACAAACTAGAGTCAATGCGTACCTAATGGGCTTCTCTTTGACCTTAAACTCTCCCTGACTGTTTTCCATATCACCACCAGGTGGCACCAGCAAGCAAGGCAGGCTGAGCTGTCACTCATTCCCTAAGCCCAGGACCTTTGTGAGCACACCCAGAACCACTTGCACAGACCAGTGGTTTTCCTCGCCTCGTGTTTCCCTTCCCCTTCTACTCCCATCTCCCTGCTAGAAGGCGTCTGGCATAGTTAGATCTGGGGCCTGGCACCTAGCCATCCCGGTGACTGGGTCCCATTTAGCCCTCAGGGTTTGAGGACCCTCTGAAAGGGTGTATGAACAGAAGGCACACAGAGCTCCTCAGCCCTCCACCCAATCCACCTGCCCTCGGTGAACTGTCTTTGTGTCTTTTCCAAACCTGACCACTAGGGGAAGCTGCTGCATAACTGGTGTTGGTCACTTCCCCAATCACAGCAGAGATGGTGGACATTTCATGGCAGAGGACAGGACTAAACCCCCAAATGGTAGAGTTTAGAGACCACAGCCAATCTCCTACCATCATTCTCCCGCATCTTCACTTACTGGCTCCCCTAAAAGAGATCTCACCAAATGTCCCAACAACATCAAAAATCTAAGAAGTAGGAGAGACCAATGAAAGAGCATTGACTTTGAGCGTTGGAACATAGAACTTCCCAGGATGGTGGGCTTTGGAGCTACAAGGGGCCTCACCAGCGAAGCAGTCTAACCCACTGATTTTACACATGAGGAAACAGAGGCACAGAGAAATGGTGACTAAGTTAAATACAATTCAACACATTTACTAATGTAGGATGACCCCCTTAATAAAATTAGAGTTTTGACCAAAGGAGTAAAAAGGAAAGATATTTTTTCAACTTTCTCAAGAAAGGGTACTCCCACCTGCGCTCAAGATGGTGATGGCTGAGGAGGGTAAGGGTGCGCCCTGCACAGCAGATTTTTTAGACCCTGAGCACAATACCCCCAACCCTAACCCCCTCCCTCTTAGCTCATTGGCTGGGCTTTGAGGGTACAATCTATCCACTGCAAATCTACACCAGCAACAAAGAATAAGTGTGCAAGGGTAGTTTTTAGAAAAAGGGGAGGATAGGAGTGAGCAACTCCTGTTCAAGGATTGTCACATAACATGGAGTAATTGTCTGGGAAAGGAGATAAGGGAATGAGCAAAGGCAAAAAGCAGTTAAGGACTATCTCCTAGCACAAAATGAATTTTAACAAAAACAGGATCTCTGTTGTTTGGTTTCCCAGGGCTGAGTGAGCCAAACAGGCTGGCACAAGGGGCCCCTGAGGGGTCTTCACTAAATATACCTGTTCCACTCATTAAGCATCTACTATGTGGAAGTTCAAAGAGCAACAGCTCTCAAGGGTTGACTCCCTTGTCTCATGTTCTACTGAAGGGGTACAGCATGTACACAGATTAGTAAATACGAAGTGATTTCAAGAGGGAAAAAGCACTAGCATCACAAAGTGGGATTTGGACCAAATTCACCACGCTGTGCTGTTGGAACTGGAGGTGGGAAACCTAGGAGCATTAATAATACCAAGAGTTATTATTATGATATAATAATATATTAATATAAACATTATATATTATATAATATATAAAATATACCGTACATTATATAATAATATACTACATGTAATTAATATGAGTATAAGTAATAATTTCTGATATTATGTTAATATAATGATATTACTAATAATATCAAGAGTTGCAAAGGATATTTAAGTTCATGTCAACCTATACTCATTTTAGAGGGAAACTAAGACTCAGAGGCAGCAAATGACTTGTCCAAGGTGACACAGCCAGATCATCAGATTCCAGATTCAATGCTCTTTCCAGGACACCATTGCCGTTTCTATCCTCTGGGAGGAAGCCTTTCATACAAGATGAATTTTTGTGTTTTCCCAGAGTGTCACTGAGCTGCCTTCACCCATCTTAAATCAGTATCTGATGGTGGTTTGGGGGTTTTTGTTTGTTTGTTTTCAGAATGGCAATAAATAAATAAAATCAGAGTTTATTTCAATTCTTTACAAATGTTCTTTTGAAATTTACTATAAATAAATAGCTTACTATATTTTTAGTAAATAGAAATTGACTATAAATAAATTAAAATGGTTTAATATAAAATAATCTTAATTGGACGTTTTTAAATGGTAATAGTAGCTTTACTTCTTGTCCCCCAGGCTTGGGGACTCTCTGAAGAACAGCCCTGTGTTGCTGTGAGCCCAGACAGCTGTGACTCCTTGATGGGGGGGAGACTTCTAGGACAAAGAAGCAGAGATGAGAAAGGAGAGAGACAAGGGCTTGCTGTTTGCTTGGATTTCCTTGAATTTCCTTCCTATTCACTCTTTCCGATGGTCATTTGTATAGCCAGTGTTTGGCTAGAAAAGAGGTCAAACCAAAGGGTATAGACTTGGTATAACTTCCTTCCCTTAAGATATAGCAGCTGGTGGGACAGGGAAAGCTAGGTGGCTCAGTGGATAGAGTGCCAGGCTGTCAGGAGGACATGAGTTCAAATATGACCTCTGAGACTTACTAGCTGTGTAGCCTTGGCCAAGTCATTTAACCCCAATTACCTCCAAAAAACAAAGCAAAAATTAAAGAGATAGTAGCTTTTTGTTCTGAATCAGTTGTATCCATATAACAGCAATTTGGGGGGGGGGGGGTCAGAAAAATGTAATTCCAGTCTAGTATCCTCTTTCAGAGGAAAACAGAGCAGCTGGCTTCCTTGTCTCTTCTCCAGCCCCATCAAAGCTGGAATCACAATCTCTTTTGGAGTTGAGAGGACCAGAGATGTTACTCCTCAAGTTGCTTGTCTATACATTTAAGTTTTCCTCTGCTCATCATTTCTTATATACAATAGTATTCCATTACATTCATATATACCTTACATGAGAAACAAACTTCTTAAATATAAGTGATGCTGAACAAAAAAAAAAATGCCAAGTGGAAAAGATCTGGCATTTTTACAGTAATCCACTCTTGTTGACAGCAATATTTACTACCCCTCACTTTAAACTGAAGAAACCAAGGCTCAGTACAGGGAAACACCTGAGCCACAGTCACACAGATAATAAATAACTGAGCCAGGGTTTGATCCCAGGTTCTCGGACTTATCCCCAGTGTTAGAATGTAACTTTGTCGAGTGCAGGGACTTTTTTTTGCCTTTATTTGTGTACTCAGTCCTTAGCATAGGGTCAGATCACATAATAAATGCTTAATAAACGTTTATTGACAATTGGCTGTTCTTGATTTGCCCAAGGTAACTGTAGATGATTGTCTCCGTCTCTTAGTATATCTTTGAAACGTTCTAATTCCCATTTCTACAGTGCCTTAGGGTTACAAAGCACTTTACTTCCAACAGCTCTGTAGAGTAGTCATTGAACATGTTAGGAACCATTGTAATGCCATCAGTCATCAACAAGCCCACGTTAAGCCCCGACTATGTGCCAGGCATCATATTAAGTGCTGAGGATACAAAGAAAAGTTGAAAAAGAACTAATGGGAGGTGCTGTTGTCCAGGACCTCACAATCTAACAGGAGGGAGACAATATGCAAACAGCTATGTACAGACAAGCTATATACAGGATAAATAGGAAATAATCAACACAGAGGACACTAGAATGAACTCTCTTAGGGGAAGTTTGATTTTGGGATAAAATGAGGCACTGTGGAGTTATTGAACAGTTCACAAAAGGAGGTTCACTTTGCCCTGACACACAGTTACAGGGCACTCAGCTACTCTGGATGCAGCCCCCTTCTCTTCCATATGGAGACGTGTCTGGTTATTAGGGTAAGATATAATGAAGAGTATGGCAACTTCCCTGATTTTCAGAAATCCAAGTCTAAAAGACCTAAACTGTGTGGTTGGGAATTTAAATACCGTTAGATAACCAGGAAACTGCATTAGGGAAGCCAGGGACAATCAACTCCCAGAAGAAATTCTAGTCCTATCAGAGCAGGTGTTATTTCCACTTCATAGTTAAGGAAACTGAGGTTCAGAGAAGGAAAGCAGCTTATTTGCCTTTGTCACGTAGCTTGTCAGTGAAATGCTGGAGTGATCATTTGCCAACTCAGTAATATTGTCAGATGAAGAATTTGTAGGGGAAACGTTTACAGCAGAAGGTGAGGTTCTCCCAAGTGCTTCTGGGAGCGGCGAGAGGGAAGTGAGAGTTTGCTGGGTTAGTCACATACACATTTCAAATAGGATGCCAGTCCCCAAGAAGCTCACAGTAGCCTTGCTACTGACAATGAGTCTGTCACAGATTCAGCTCTTGAACTCAGGAGAACATAAGAATAATACAAAGAACCCTGGCTTAGGAGTCAGGAGATCTGGGTTTGAGTCCTGCTTCCAACATTTACCAGCTGTGTCCTGAGCAGGAGCACGTCACTTCACCTCTCAGAACTCTGTTTCCTCACCTTGGAACAGTAATATGGGTATTCCTTACCTCCTAAGGCTGTCAGGAGCCCTTCACTTGGATACAGAAGACCCCACTGCTCTGTCTATTAGCTCTAGGATCAAGGGCACATCACTCACCTTCATGCATTTCAGTTTCCTCTTTCATGAAGGGAAACATATTAGACTTATACTTCTAACCTAGAAAGCAAAGACTATATTATTTAAACAACCAACCTAGTCCTAGCACAGTGCTCTGAACAGAAAAGGTTTTTATTCTGAGTTTATCCTATTGAGGTGAATCTCTGTGACTTACTGGAATCAAGAAGGCTTCCTGAGCCAGGTGGACCTAGACTTGTGCACTGGGTGAAGGGATGGAGATGATCCAAAGGGGTGGAGAAGACAATAGGGGGAGAAAAGGACAAGCTTAAGTGAATCAGACTTATGTGAAGGTGTGTAAATGAGATAAGCTTTCTTCAGCACTTCCCAGACTAACTGGGGTGTGTTCCTGCTATAACCCTAAGGCATTTCTTCTACTTAGTCCCTACCTGGTTTATTGTTTTATTTAAGGAAAAGGTGAACACAGACGTGGTAGATAGCTATCCAGCCTTCTACCAGGCGTCGTCCTTGGCTCCATTGCATAAAAATGAAATATTGGCCATCAATTGGTAGGGTTGGGTGCTTAGGCAAACTGGCATATATGAATGTAATGCAATACTGCTGTCATTTAAGAATGATAAATACGAAGAATAAATTTCTCTGTTTAACATGTAAAGCTCTTCAGAATGTGATTTCTTTCTGTTGTTGAAAGAAAATTCTTTCTTATCTTCACCCTAAAGAAATCAGACTAGGTCAGGGAAGATACAGTAAAAGGAATTTATTTCAAACCAAGCACATGAGTTGAGTGGGCATGGCTCTGAACTCATCCTGTTCTTGACTTTTTAAAGATAAATTTGTGTAGAAAAAAAGAGTTAATTCTCATGGATTAAAGTAGAAAAAGGGACAGGTTAACATTATATCAATGTCCAATTTACCATTCAGGTAGGTAACTGATTTCTAAGGGGGATCAAGGCAATTATATTTAGAAGCATTACTGAACTCAAGATAGTTTTTGGTTATCACGAAATTTCTTAATCAATGCAAAGATAGTATTGAAGAATTTATCCACTACCCCACGTAAATCTGAGCGGAGCTGTGATTTTTCATTTCCTTTAGAGATATAAGTAATCAGGGCCTGCAGAGGCAAACATGACCAATCTCTCCTGCTCTCTGTCTGGCATCTGGCACGTAGGACTGCTTCCCTACGAGAGGGTGGTCATGTTTACATCTGTAGCCCTGCCTCCTGTCACGTACTCAGCCTGAGATATGAAAGGGTGTTCACACTTGCCTCTGCAGTCCCCTGTTGCTTAGGTCTCTAAAAGAAATGGAGATCACAAGCACGTTCAGATTTACATGGTGGTAAATTCTTTAATACTTTATGCATTTTAATAACATTTACATGAATCAGTTTTGCTTTATTTTTAGAAAAAAAATACTGCAGCAGTTGTGGAGGATGGATTGTGAAGGGGAAAGAGGAGGCAGGTAGAGCAGTGAAGAATTTAGTGCAATAGTCCAGATGAGTAGGATGGAAATCCTGGGCATGGAGAGAGGAGAAGGAAAGCAAGTGATGTTGTGAAGGCAGAATATTGAATATGTGATGGAAAAGCAAGAGAAGAGATAAGAATGATTCTAGGGTTGTGAATCTGGATGATTGGAAGAATGGTGATAACGTCAACAAAAACAGGAAAGATCAGAAATGGAAAATTGTAAAATCTCAGTAGAATTTTACAGATGAGTTCATATTCCAAACTTGTGCTGTCTCTGGCTCTCCTATCTCTCTACTTGGCAAATAAATATTTGGTAAATAAGGAGCTTTTGAAGGCTCTTTTGGGCCTTTTGTTATGGCAATTGTTATATGAAAATATATAATCAGCTTCTATCTCAAAATCAGCATGTCAGAAATACAACTCATTATCCTTCCCTCCAAGCCCATACCTCTTTTGAGTTTCCCTGTTTCTTCTGGCAGAGAATAAAGTGAAACATCATTATATTTGGCCTGATTGATATAAGGGGCCACATGAGGCACTCATACATCAGGGCAGGAATCTGGAGTTTAAAGGATTAAGTCTTCCAGGTCAAGGTCTCTGGTCTGAACGGAATGACTTCTGGTCACAGGAAATGGTCAGTTAGTATAGATTTAGCTATGAAACTGGAGGGAGTCTGCTCTCCTCACCCTCCTCTCCTAAAGGCAAAAGAAAGAGGCAGAGACAAAATCCTCAGAGACCAAGACTCCTGAGAAATGGGACTTAGAAATGAGACTTTACCCTCTAATCTCACCTAGCTCTCCCCTCCCATCAGATAAAAGGACTGGAGTTAGATTCCCAGACTTATACTCACAACCTCAGTGGCATCAAGACTTCAATCAGCTCAGCTTTCCAGGGGAATTCTAAAGAGCCTCCATTCAAGTTTTAAGATCATGCCTAGAAGAATTATATGATAATTCATAAAACGAAACTGTAACTCAATAGTTACTGCATCTTCTGAGATACCAAACTGTTTGAAGTTGTTCCTCTATGCCAAAATCAAATAATCAAATGCCTTCAGACAATGGAATAAAATTCATTCTTGAAATGAGAATCATACATAGACAATGCCATCAGCAGCAATGGAGAGAAAAATAGGACTAAGTTTGGGAAAAGAAGGAGGATTCCTCTCAGTTAGCTGCTCTAGGCTTCACAGTGCAAGTGGGGAGAGTCCTCAATGGGTCAAGCTCTTCCTTCTATATGGCTGTTCCAGTCCTGTCTGCCTAATGTGGACAGACACTGGCCTCCCTAGGGAGTGACCAATTGCTTTCTACTCTGTAGAACAGCCTGCCCTGCTTCTTACTTTCTGCTAGCTATGGTTCCTCTTTCTCTCTTGACTATACTTCACTGACTTTAAGATGTCACCTTTGTTCCACACAAGCTGTGGCAATGGCAGGTGTCATCCTCTAGTCCTAAACCCAGCCTAGGCTCTCTTGTGAACTCCTCCCTCCAAGAAGCTGTCTTGAGTCCCTGGGTGCTTGCAGGAGAGGCTAGATTATTAGCAAGAAACATTGGTTGAAACAGGAAGCTACAAGGTGGCCTCATTTCCTCATCCCAGATGAACTCCTGCTTGTCTTCCCCCACTGATTTGAGTGTGCCTTTTCTAGATTGGTTTAGAGCTTCTCTGAGTTTTGCCGTTAGTACTTCTGGTCCCTGCTCCTCTCTGTTTATCGTGTGACTTTCCAATTCAGAAATCCTGAGACCTGTTCAGGGATATTCATGTGCCCTCTGACTCTCTTCCTAGAAATTCATTTGGGAGAGGAAACATCCCAGAACTACTCAGGTTCTGTTGGGAACTCAAAAGTTCTTTCTTCAAATGCTCATTCCAGAGCTTTAGTGATTGTTGTACAGACTAATGTAGTAGAAACAGCATTGAATTTGGAGTTAGACCAGTTGAAATTTCATTTCTGCCTCTTACTACCTGTGGGAATTTAGGAGAGTCTCTTTACCACTCTGGGTCTCAGTGTCCTCATCTACAAAATGAGGAGATAGTTTTTAGGCAGGTAGGTAGGCCAGCAGATAAGTTACTGAGCCTAGAGTTAGAAAGGCCTGAGTTCAAATCCATCCTCAGACACTTACTAGCTTTGTGACCCTACACAAGTCACTTAACACTATTTGCCTTAGTTTCCTCATCTGAAAATGAACTGGAGAAGGAAATGGTAAACCATTCCAGTATTTCTGCCAAGAAAACCCCAAATAGGGTCACCAAGAGGCAGACATGACTGAACAACAAAAACAGTTTCTAAGTTCTCCTGCTCAGAGTTCATCAAGTCCAATATTGATCCTGCAGAGTAAAACAGAAGGTAATAATAATTGGCTTACAAAGTACTTTCCCCACAGTAACCCTATAAATAAGTCTAGTGTAAGTTATCCCTGTTGTATCACTATTCCCATTTTATAGATGGGAATACAGAGGCCCAGAAGATAGGAGCGATTTATATAAATACATATATTTATTTAGGACTTGGATGTTTTCCTTACAACTATGCTGGGAGGGAGGTGACAAAGTTTTACCTCTATTTTACAAATGAGGAAACTGAGGTTGAGGGAAATGATGTGACTTGTCTGAGGTCATATAGCTAGTAAAGGGCAGCACTGGGTTTCAAACTCTAGTCCTCTGGTTATTGGTCAAGGAGATCTCTTACTTGTCTTCCCCCCACCCACTCCCACCCCAATGATTGCCTATAAATACTTTGCTGACATTCAGTCATTTTCAGTCCTGTCTGAATCTTCATAATCCTATTTGGAGTTTTCTTGGCAAAGATGCTGAAGTGTTTTGCCATGTCCTTCCCTAGCTCATTTTACAGATGAGAAAACTGATGCAAATGGGATGAAGTGACTTGCACAGGGTCACACTGCTACTAAGTGTTTGAGGCTGGATTGGAACTCCTGAGGTCTTCCTGACTCCTGGCTTCCTGACCCCAGACCCAGTTCTCTATCCGCTGCACCCCTATAAACACTAAGCTCAGCTAATTGCTGCACGTAAGCACAGATTAATCCAGTGGCCCCAATTACGGTAAAGTGAGTTGTTTACGTAATTGATTTTTCCCTAGAACAAACCTTGCTTTCAGCTAGAGTAGGAAACTAATTATCCATCCATCAGCACTTATCAAGGGCTCCTAGCAATTTCTATCTAATTTAGACATCTTCTTCTTTTATGAGGCTGCAATTCATTAGTCTCACAAGATAAACAGCTGCTTTGCAGAAGTCCATTGGCCTGGAGCTGAGCAATACCAAACTGCACGTTTTGTGTCAGAAAAGAGAATAAACCACCATCTGGAGACAAAGATGGACCTGAATAATTCAGAAAAGAAGCTTGGTTAATCACTATCCTCCTCCTGTCCTCAGTTTCTCCCTCCGTAAAACAAAGGCATCGATCAGATGAGCTTATAAGCTTCCTTCTAGCTTTAACAGTCTATGACCTAAGATAGTTTAATTCATTTAAAATGAATTCATGGAGCCATGGCCTTGCAGGGCTGGAAGAAACATCGGAGATCACTGTCCAACTATCTCATTTTATAGGTAGGAAACTGATGCCCAGAGAGAGGAAATGCCTTAGACCAACTAGTTAGTGTAGTAACAGAGGTTCACCCAAACCTTCTCATTTCCATTCAGTGTTCTTTTTTCCCCTTTAAAAAAATAAATTAATAGAGACCTCCTTTGTGGCACAGAAATACAGTCAAGCAAGACAAACCACCTTTCTGACCGTGTTTGACAACATATGCTTCCTTCCGCACCACGGTCTCCTCTCTTGTAAAGAGGGAAGTGTGTTTCACTGACAGTCCTCTGGCCCAGTCACTGCACTGATCAGTTTCAGAAGTCTTTTGGTATTTTAGCGTTTATGTGGTTTTTGTTTAAATTATCCTCTCGGTTCTGCTCCTTTGTTTCTTCCAATGACCTTTCCACTATACCTTACTCCCTGGGACTATAACATCCTGCAAACAAACATAGACAAAGTGTTTGTTAATAGCAATGGCTACCATTTTGATAAGCCTTTAAGACACACTCAGTTCTTTCTTTCAACAGCCATATGAAATAAAAAGGATGTGTCTTTATGCCTATTTGGGAAATAAAATAAGTTCATGTTCCTACAGCTACTAGGTATTGAAGTCCGAATTCAAACCTAGGTCTCCTGGATGATGGGGTCTGCCAGCATCACTCATAGATCACCTGCCAGCCTGCTGCCTGACTCCTTCTCATCTTTGATCTAAGGTAATTCAAGGCTTATGTTTACATATTTTTTTATTAATTAATGCATTTTTGATATCTTTCATTCATCTGACCTCACTCCCCATCAATTTGTCAATTATTATTTATTTAATAAAACTGCAGAAAACTTTCTCAATAGGAGTCATTTCTACATATTAAATCCCTTAATCTCTTAGGATTAAATAAACATTAAAGTTATCAAATATACAATGTATTAATAATTGAAAAATAATTCCTCCAGAAGGGAGGTGGCTCTAGAAATGTTGAAAGAAAAAGTCATGTCCCAAGAGAGGACTGAATTCTGGGGTAGTCAGTTCTTAAAATGAAGGAATAACCTGACTGACATCATTCTGCAGGCATCATATAATCGAATCTAATTCCATTAAGCAAACATATTAAGCATCTACTGTATACAAGGTCTAATGCTGGGAACTATGGTTACAGAGACAGCTATGACACAGACTTGGCCCAAATGACAAGTACCCATATAACTAAGATAAAAGGTACAATATGATCATGTTCGTCCTTTGTTGCCGAAGAAGACCGCGCCATCAGAGAAATGATGACATGACTTGTACTTGACTTTGTGTTGAGTGAGGGAGGGCTGTGCACATCACCAGCCTCACTTCTCCTCCAGAGCCATCGGAATCCAGAGACCTAATATTCCTCAGGATGACTGGAGATGACCCAGGATGCACTGGGAGACATAGAGACAGAGGCTAGAGATCTAGACAAAGGGCTATGAGAGATCTGGGGAGGGAGAAATCTCTGTGAGCCAGTAGTGGGCTTTAGCCGGCACAGCAAGTTTCCCGGGTCACAGAGGAAATAGCACCTGACCAGCTGGGGATGAATAGGGGCATTGAGGACAGTGCATGCAAAACTTGGAGAAAGGGGAGGGAAGGATGACAAGAATGGGGCAGTGAAGGTCTGGAGCGTAGATGAGAGGATCAAATCCTGCCTTTTGGGCGGGATCTCAAGTTAATCTTGTTTGTTTTCTGTTTTGTGTTTTTGTGGACAGGCGGATAGGTGAGGTCATAGGTTTTACCAGCTGACCCTTTCTGAGATTCTATCTCCTGTGAGTAAATTCCAGGCACAGCGAGAGCAAAGTAATACGTAAAATTGATTATTTTGTAAATCATTTTCTACAGCAGGAAAAAGTGCGGCATAAGTTACATATTTCAACTTTGGGTGAATTTTCCATGCATATATCTGAGCTTTTGTTGTGGGGGAGAGTTGTTTTGCAGTTCAAAGGACATTGTGCTAGCTTCAACCCATAATAAGAATAGTAAATTAATATTTATGAAGCATGCCTGGAAGCAGGGGGCTGGTCTTCCTGCTTCTAGCCTTCTATCTGGAGCCAAGCAGAACAGGTCTAATCCAGTCTTCTAGGATACAACAGTTCAGATACCTGAAGACAGGTGAGTAAGGGACAGATTGTGGAGGGTCTTGACTATGAAGATAAAAGTATTTTGACTTTATTCTGTAAGACCATGAAGAACCAATGAAGATATTTTTAAGCAGGAGGTTATGAGCGCAGTAGACTTTTTACAAATCTAATCTTGGTAGCAGAGTAAAAGGTTGGTTGGATGTAGGGGAGACGGACAGGGCATGGGTACTCAATAACTTGGTCAAGTTGCTTAACCTGGCCTCAATTTCCTTATTTGTAAAATGTAGGTACTGGACCATATAGTTTCTAAAGTCTCTTTTACTTCTAACCCTACAGTCAGCCTAGGTAAGTGCAGAGATGGTAGGCCATAGCAACTCAGAAAGACTCTCTTCTGTCAAGAATCCGTCACCCGTCTTGGTAGACAGAACCATGCTCATGTCCACACTTAAAGAAGTTACCAGTCTGTGTTAATATGCTGTAAACTTAGCCAATCTGTGGTCATTCTGAGCAGACTTTTGTCCCTTTTCACCAGATGAGGAAGGAATAGGTAAGTCAAACTGCTTACATCCCTTCAAAGTAAATCGATCAGCTTAGACATCAGAGCAGTTAGATTTAGGAAAGCCGTGCCCCTACTTCAGTCTGTTAAATTCCTTGTATTTGATTGCTTCTGGCAGCCAAAGGGACTAGGGGACAATTGTGGTCTTTCTATCCTCCTTTGTCTTTAAAAGACTTCAGAGTTTTTTTCCAGAGATTGTCATTTTGGGCAACTTTGCAGTCTTCAAGAATCTGCCTATTTTGAACTGAAATGTAAACTGTTATGAAGTTTGTGGATTATTTATAACATCTACCTGTCTGTTTGTTTGCTAAAACCTACAAATACAGACTGAGTAATATCTGGGCCTTTTGGTAATTCATTCAACCCGGTGTGATGCATAAATTCGTTAGGACATTCTGATCTCCCTCAATATGCCTGCAGTCTGACTCGAACTAATCTTATTCTTAGCCCGATGTTGAAGGACTGTCTACGATGTCTACTACTGGGGAGGGGGGGCCACCCCTTCTGGAATCAGACCCTCCTAAACAGAAATGCTCACAAGGATGTTTTGAGAATAGCTCCTTCTCCACAGGTCAGGCATTTAATTGGCAAAATGCCTTCTTGGTTAGAAGGAACTACTAAAGGCAAGTCGTCCTGAGTCATCTTTGGGGAGTCTCCCCTCTGGTATATGGCCACGTAACCCAGGACCTTACTGTTGGGACTCTGGAGGTTGACCCAGGGCTCCCCAACTGCCTTATCCAAAAGCAGAAAACTCCCTGTCGATGCTGATCAGTTGTGGCAATGTTAGATAACTATTGAGACTTACTGATTGTGATATAACTATTAGGACTTACTGATTGAGACCATACTAATTATTATTATTAAAATAAATATTAGTACTATATGTGTGTATGTATGATATATGTGTGTACATACATACATACATACATACATACATATATATAATATATGTATAACTTGAGACTGTGTCATTTCTGAACCAATCCGAACTGAAACCAAATTAAGCTGCAGCAAATAAGGCTGCTTCGCGACACACCTGGGTGTATCAGATCCCCATATTCCTTTGTGTGTGACATCCTACAATGCTATTATTTACTTTCAATTATTAACTTGTCTTTGTTCGATCTTTGATTTTTCATTAGGATGATCCTGTTACCTCATTCACAAAGTGAGATTTGACTAAATGGTCCCTAAGTTTCCTTTCAGCTCTAAATTTATGACCCCATAATGATGATGGTGACATATTGAACAAGTCAGAGGAAAGGAAGTGGTAGATAAGTGTCTGAGGTTTCGAAGAAGATCTCAGTAACCACCCAACTCTACTGAGCTGAGTCCAGAGCATCAGGAAATAGCCTTAGGGATTGCATGAGTTGTCTTGGAGACTGGAAACTGGCCAAGCTGTGGCAGAGGAAGGAGTGTGGTCCAGAAAGCTTGTGTTGTGGTAGAGTAAGTCTGAAAAACTTGGAGGCTAAGGGAACATTTATGTTGAGTGCTTTGAAGTTCAAGATATGGGCCACAGTGTAAGGAATAAATTTAGGAGGAGTGGGCCAATTTGGAACTGGAAGGAATGGCTAGAGAGTGACTGAATACAGAGTACAGCAGTATAAGGAGAAGTTGGTTCAGAAAAAGATTCAACAGGAGAAGGGGTGAGTTGTAGGGAAGCATGGTGCTAGACATGTCCCATTTATACAATGAGCCCTGCCTGATCTGAGAAGGAAGATGCACATATGTCTGGGTTCTAGTACTTCCACTATACAGGTTTCATACCAACTCAGAAGCACAGTGATAAGAAGTGATCAGGTTTAGTCTTATACTATCTATTCAAATTGGGCATTTTCTGAGCACTTCATGAACTATTTTGTGAAGAGGGCACACAAAGGAAGGAAGGAAGGAAGGAAGGAAGGAAGGAAGAGAGAGAGAAATAAGCATTAAGTGCCTACTACTGTGCTAAGCACTTTACAAATGCATTTGATCCTCACAACAACCCCAGCAGACAGGTGCTATTACTATCCCTATTTTCCAGTTGAGGAAACTGAGGCAAACAGAAGTTGTGACTTGCCTAGGGTCACATAGCTAGTAAGTGTCTGAGGCTGATTTTGAACTTTGTTCTTTCTGACTCCAAACCTAATATCCTAATCCCAGAACCACTTTGCTGTCTTAGAAAGAGACCTAGAATGCTGAGTATGAATGACATAAGGCAAGAATGCGATAGGTTGGTAACTACATGGTCTTTAAGAGACGTCAGAAAGGGACTACAGATACCAGCAACCAATCAACAAGCATTTAGCACGTGCTATATATGTGCTTAAACATTATGTGTGTGTGTGTGTGTGTGTGTGTGTGTGTGTGTGTGTGTGTGTGTGTGTGTGTGAAGGGGACATAGGCCTAGCCCTTAAGGAGGTTAAATTCTATAAAAATCACACACGATAAGGCACCTAGTAAATTATTTATTGACTGTTGGCTAGAATGTACCAGGACTGAATCCACAGCTCTGGAACAGTTTCTTTACTATGTAAAGCTCATCATCCTGAGCTCGTTAGCACCATTCTGTTGGTGCCTTCAACCTCTAACAGGCACATCCAGGAGAGTAGAATCTTAAGGTATTGTCAAAGGCAGTTGTTGATGTTGTGCCACAGTCATCATTACCCAGCTCTCTGTTGGTCTTCTTGTCTTGGGCCCTGAGGGATGAGACCCACCCAAGACTGGAATGTGATTCTGGATGTCTACAAGTCATTCAAAGGACACAGGATTCCTAAAAGTGGAGCATGTTGTATATCTGTTGAGTGAATCTGAAGAAAGTATTTTATTCACCCAAGTCCAGGGGAGGAAGGAGATAGGGCACAGGGCAGTGTGATGGAGGGCATGTTGGTGAAGATGAAAGGAGGAACAAAAATAATTTGGTATTTAACAGTGGATTATAGACCACCTGACCAGAAAAAGAAAGTAAATGTGGAATTTAGGAAATAGATCAGAAGCCCGGCAGAAACAGGATTCGATTATCCAGACATCTGCTGAAGCTCTTGCTCTCTTTTTGCCAGAAGTATATTAGTTAATAACTTCCTGATTTGCTTTGACAATAATTTTATCTTTTTAATGGGGAAAGATTCAACAATGGGAAATTCTATCCGTCTGATTCTAACCAATAGGAAAGAAGTGGTTGCTGGGGTGGAAATGATGGAAATCTTGCAGGGGAAATAGTGACTTTTGTTGCAATAGAGAAAATGAAGAAAGGAAGAAAGGAAGAAAGAAAGAAAGGAAGAAAGGAAGGAAGGAAGGAAGGAAGGAAGGAAGGAAGGAAGGAAGGAAGGAAGGAAAGAAGGAAAGAAAGGAAGAAAGAAAGAAGGAAGGAAGGAAAGAAAGGAAGGAAGGAAGAAAGAAAGAAAGAAGGAAAGAAGGAAGGAAGGAAGGAAGAACAGAGCTCAAAAAGAGAGAGGGGAAAAGTAAGTATTGAAAGAAGGACAGACTTGAGATCCCATAGACTAAGATTTCATAGGGCAGGTCATTCTAGAAAGGATGGAAAATTCTAAAGAATGAAATTCTGACGATACAAGAGGAAATGATCCCAGTGAGGAGGCAGGAAAAAAATTGAGTTGTCTAAAGAGATCAGTGCAAATGCTCAGAGAGAGAACTCAACAACCAACTTAGATTTTAAGAAAAGATTTGTACAGAAGATGAAAACAAGAGAGGGTAATAGAAGATGAATTTTAAAAGCATTCTCCTGTAAGAGGAGCACTGAGTTTGCTAAAAAAAAATTTTTGAATTTTCTGAGACTAGTGAGGAAAACCAAGGACAAGAAGAGAGGGTTTCTTTTGGGTATGTTGTGGAAAGAGAAGGTAAAAGAAGGGAAAGGACTGCTGCTGTAGGGGGATGTCACAATGACAATGGAGCAAAGGTCGTCTAATTTATGTTTTGCTTCTGTTTTCTCCACCAAGGAAAGAAAATAATAGGCTGATAGGGAGTCAAGGTATGATGACAATAAGAGAACACCAAATTCCCTTTTACATGTGCCAGTCACCTAACATCCACTGGTCCTAAAAGAACTAGCAGATGTAATTTCTCAACCACCACCATCAGTGGTGAGGAGAAGGAGAGGGGATAAGCATTTACCTGGTGCCCCACTACGTGCCAAGTGTTGAACTAAGAGTTTTTAACAAATATTATCTCATGGGATCCTCACAAACAACCCCGAGAGGTAGGTGCTATTATGATCCTCATTTTACAGTTGAGGAAACTGTAGAACCCTAGGCAAGTCACAACTTCTGTCTGCCTCAGTTTCCTCAACTGGAAAATGGGAATAGTAATAGCACCTCTCTCCTAGGGTTGTAGTGATGATCAAACGAAATACTATTTGTAAAGTGCCTAGCATAGCACCTGCTTGTTTCTCCCTTCCTCCCTCCCTCCCTTCCTCCCTTCTTCCCTTCCTTCCTTCCTTTCTGTGTCCTCTTCACAAAATAGTCCATAAAGTGCTCAGAAAATGCCCAATTTGAACTGTAGAAAGAGGAAGAACTTAAGTGACTTCTCTAGGGTCACACAGCTAAGAAATGTCTGAGGCTGAACCCAGGCCAAGCCCCGCTTAGTTTTTTGTTTGGGCCTTGATTAGCTCCAAGTGAATGTAAAGAAGCAATTATTTCTGTTTTGGTCAGAAACCCCAAGGCTTGTCCCCTCCCAGATTGATTTTTTTTTCTTTTTTCTTTATTGACTAGATAAAGGAAGCCATTCTATGCCTCATTTCTTACCTAGCCTTAATCACTAAATGGGAGTGCCTCAGTCAAACTGAAACCTTTAAAAAGTAAAAGGCCTCCCACTGCATCCAGCACCCTCTCCAGTTGCCCTGATCTGTATCTTGTCCCTGGACCCAGATGGCTCTGGAAGAGAAAGTGAGGCTGGTGACTTTGCACAGCTCTCTCTCACTTAAATTCATCACTTTCATGTCATGGCATCACCTCCCTGATGTCATGGTCCTCTTCCAGAGTGTCTGAGTATCTGAGGCTATATTTGAATGCAAGCCTTCCAGGCCCAGTTCTCTATAGAGCCAACAGCAGCCTGCTGATAGCTGCAAGATCATGGAGATTCCCCAAATGACAAGTGGTTGAAGGACATGAGCAAACAGTTCCCAAAAGAAGAATTCAATATATAACAACCATATGAAAGAATGTTACGAATGACTCATGATGAAAGAAATGAAAAGCAAACCCACCTTAACATTTTAAAATGATATCACCTACCCTGTAGGATTATTGCAAAGATCCAATGAGATATTTGTAAAAAGCACCTAGCACACTGCCTGACGCAGAGGAGGCACTAAAGAAATGCTTATTCCCTTCCCTTCCCTTCCCCCACTGTTACACGTGTACCCCAAGGAGGTCAGCGGCAAAAATGCAGAGTTCACTAAAATACTTAAAAAACTTAGAGTTTTTTTGGGGGTAGCGAAAAACTAGAAACAAAGTAGATAGATGTTCATCCCTTGGGGAATGGCTGAACAAATTATGGTACATGAATGTAATGGAATATTGTGCTATAAAAACCAACAAATACGATGAACCCATAGAAATATGGAAAGAAGTACGTGAACTAATGCATTGTGAAGTAAGCAGAGCAAGGTAAACCACAGACATTATGACTACAACAAAGTGAATGAACAACAATTCAAATGCAATTCTGTGGAATTATGATGAACAAGAAGACTTCCAGAGAAGAGCTTTGAGAAGGCACCGCCCAGAACTCCTTTGCAGTGGTGGGGGTGGGATCCACACATATAGAATATTGCAAATAAAGTCAGATCTTTTCTTTCTACTGATCACTTTTATGGAATTTTTTTCCCTTCCTTTTCCCTATCCTCCTCACTTCCATAAGTCTTACATTTTCTACCCCTCCTTACCCCCTCCCTCCCCAAGACAGCATGCAATCTTTTTTTTAATGTTTATTTATTTATTTTTAGTTTTCAACATTCATTTCCACAAAATTTTGAGTTTCAAATTTTCTCCCCATTTCTCCCCTTCCCCCACCCCAAAACACCATGCTTTCTGATTACTCCTTCCCCCACTCTGCCTTCCCTTCTATCACAACCTTCCCTTCCCCCATCCTCATCTTCTCTCTTCTCTTGCAGGGCAAGATAAACTGCTATACCCCATTACCTGTATTTCTTATTTCCCAGTTGTATGCAAAAACAATTCTCAACATTCTTTCCTAAAATTTTGAGTTCCAACTTCTCTCCCTTCCTCCCTCCCCACCCATCCCCTCTGAGAAGGCAAGCAATTCAGGCTGTATATGTGTAGTTTTGCAAAAGACTTCCATAATAGTCATGTTGTGTAAGACTAACTATATTTCCCTCCATCCTATCCTGTCCCCCATTTATTCCATTCTCTCTTTTGACCTTGTCCCTCCCCAAAAGTGTTTACTTCTAATTACTCCCCTTGCAATAGACCTTTCTTGTCAGCCTTCCAGGCTACCTTAGGCTGGAAATCTCTTTCATTCTGTTGTTTTGTGACTTCTGCTGCTCCAGAATTTGTTTAGAGTCATTTTTTACAGGTATTTTATGGGCTGTGGAGAAGAGCTAGAGTAGGTGTGTCTTTCTACTCTGTCATCTTGGCTCCACCCTGACAGCATGCAATCTTATGTGGGTTCTACACATTCATTCTTATTAAACATATTTTCAAATTAGTCATGTTGCATAGAAGAATTAAGATGAATGGGAGAAATCATGGGAAAAAAAACATAACACAAGAGAAAATATTCTCCTTCATTCTGCAATGCAATTCTATAGTTCTTTCTCTGAATGTGGATGGTATTTTACCTCAAGAGTCCTTTGGGAATGTTTTAGGTCCTTGCATTGCTGTGAAGGGCTAAGTCTACCAGAAAAATTCCTCACACACTGTGGTTGTTGCTGTGTACTAAGTTCTCCTGGTTCTGCTCCTTTCACTCAGCATCAGTTCATATAAGTTCTTCCAGGCCTCTCTGAAGTCTTCCTGTTCACCATTTCTCGTAGCACAATAGTATTCCATTACATTCATATACCATAACTTGTTTAGCCATTCCTCAGTTGATGGGCATCCCCTCACTTTCCAGCTTTTGGCCACCACAAAGAGAGCTGCTATAAATGTCTTTGTACATGTGGGACCCTTTCCCATTTTTAGGATCTGTTTGGGGATACAGTCCTAGAAGTGATAATACTGGGTCAAAGGGGATGCATATTTTTGTAGCCCTTTGGGCATGGTAACAAATTGCTCTCCAGAATGGTTGGATCAGCTCACAGCTCCACCAACAATGTATTAGTGTTCCAACTCTCCCACATTTATCATCTTCCTGTTTTGTCATGTTAGCCAATCTGATAGGTGTGATGTGGTACCTCAGAGGTGTTTTGATTTGCATCTCTCTAATCAATAGTGATTTAGAGCATTTTTTCATATGACTATAGAGAGCTTTAATTTCTTCCTCTGAAAACTGCCTGTTAATATCCTTTGACTGTTTATCAGTTGAGGAAAGACTTGTATTCTTGTACACCCTCCTCTTTTAACAAAACAAAAATTATTTCTCATGGGGATAGCTCTCTGGAAAGAATGAGGAGGATGGGGAAATCTCAACAATGTAAAAATAAAATGCAGTAATAAAAATTCACTTTTTTAAAAAGGAAAAGATCTTAGAGAATGAGAGAGATTCTACGTGACTAGAGAAAGTAAAATCTTGCCCTGATTTTTAAAAAAGGAAAAGAAAACCATAGGCCAGTAAGCTTAACTGATTCCTGGCAAATTCTAGAATTTAGATCGTTAAGTAATACCTTTTGTGACTCAACACAACCATAATCACGAACACAGAGGTATTTATGTTAATTATCCAGAGAAGCAAATTTAATTAGCTGGATGTATTATGCAAAATCAGCCACCGATTGAACTTGTCTTGAGCTACCAGTGTAGGCCACTTCATAATTTTCTGGAACATTATGAGTTTTGAGGAAATAAACCCAAGCACAATTAGTTTGGAAAAATAACTACTCCTTAGAAAAGTAACCTTTGAGAACAAGGAAATAGAGCTACAGGGGTGTGTCGATAGCAACAAAACCTCCAGTTCTATTATTTCTCCTTCTCATTAGCAAGAACAGAATAAGCCTGACAGATTCCACCTTGCAGGAGGCCTCCACTGTCTTAGAGATTTCATGCCAATATAGGGAATTCTGATAAGATTAACTACAGAGAAAACATCTGTTGCAACAAAACTCATCTTTGGCAATTCCTGAGATCCCCAAGGTTAACACATTTTCCCTATTTCCATGTTTGCCTGTGTACCCTAAGCAAATCTATCTATAAGGCTGTAAAAATCCAATCTGAAGGTGCTCTGAGCCCCAGCAGTCTTTCTTAGCACTAATATAATCTCTTTACCTTTAATCTGGCCTCCTAGCTTTTACCCCCAGTCATTGGCCTTTCATCGATGGGTATGCCTATCCCAAAATGAGAGAGCTACTTTTTAATGGGCTGCTTTCCTTTCTCAACCAACCACAACTTCATCTGTCTCTGCTACTTCCTGACTTGGCTCAGAAGGGGCTTTTATGTTCATCCCTTGCTGACTGAGTTCCAATTTAATCTAGAAAATGAAATGGAGTATTGATCAAAACATTAAAACATGAAATATGATCTCTACATATAATAGCCCTCAACAAGAGGAGAAACCATTGTGGACAAGCGGCTAGATATCCCCACAACTGTCACCTACAGGACAGGCCAACCAACCTAGTTGAAGCAGCAAGGCACCCTGGATGACCAACAGGAAACAACGTATCAGGTGACTCAAACCCCCATTGCTCCCTTGACCATCACCTCTTTTCAAATCCCAATGGAATCAGGCTAGGACCTGATCTCAAGAGCTCTAGAAAAATCAGGGCCTTCCAATCCACCAGTTCTAATTCCAAATCAGTATCCCTGAGGGGAGCAATCCCTGTGGAGAAGGGAGCCAGTTTTCTCACCACCATTAATACCAGCTTCTGGCCAATGGCCACCAAAGGGCAGATAAGAGCTCCAGAAATAGCAAGACCCCTCAGACCTCTGGTCGTACTTCTAGACTAGCCCTCACAGGCATCATTTTGGGAAGTAACCCTTGTAGAGGTTTGCCCTGGTTCTTGCTTCTTCAGATATTGTACTATCTGCACCAGAAAAGGCTTTGGCATTGCCAGTGACTCAACATCAGAAGCAGAATTTATCAGTGGAAATGACATTAAAAAAGATACATTGCCATCTGCCTGGCTGCTGCATTCTTTCCATGGAACCTCTGTCTGACACGAAGCTGGAACTTCATCTATTAGAATGTGAACTTCTTGAGAGTAGAAACTGTCTTTGATGGTCTGTTTGTATCCCAAGCACTTAGCACTGTTCTTTGCACATCATAAGCATTCTGGAATGCCTGTTGCACAGGCAACAAACTTCCCTTTAGTCTTAAATCTATTCTTCTCCCACTTCTTCCACCTACGAGTTCTTCCTGAAGCTTGGATTTCCCCTGATGACACAGCCTTTCTGTCCACCCTTTCCAGGACTGCTGCATCTTCACTCAATCTCCTCTGTTCACTGGTCAAGGTGAGGTTTGAAATATTTCTTGCTCCCCATTCTACTTCCAAGTTCTCCCCCTTCTGTTAGTAACTTCTCTTCTTCCATTTTCACATCTCTGACTTTTGGACACATGAAACTGGATGTCCTATAGATATCTTAAACGCCATATGCCCCAAACTGAACTCATTATCTTTCCCCCCAAAACCCTTCCCTCTTCTTGACTTCTATATTACTGTAAAGGAGACCAGTCTCTTATCAAAGCCCCAGGCTACCAATCTAGGTGTCATCTTGGACTCCTTTACTCTCTGGCAGTCCCCGTATCTAATCAATTGTAAAGCTCTGTTTCTACCTTCTGGTAAACGCCCTCTTCTTTACTCTGACATTGCCACCACCCTGGTACACTTTCATTACCTCACACTTGTACTATTGCAGCAGGTTTCTGGTTGGTTTTCCTGCCTCTAGTCTCTCCCCAATCCAACCTATCCTCTACTTGGCAACCACGGTGGTATTTCCAAAGCACCAGCCTATCTGATCATGCTACCTCCCTTCTCCACCCCCCAACTCAATAGACTACTATTAGACTCCAAGTTAAAATATAAACTCCTTTGTTTAAAATCCTTCAGAATTTGACCTTTTCCTACCTTTCCAGTCTTTTTACACCTTCTCCCCCCCAACTCCTACCATGCTCTTCAGTTTAGTACATATGTACATAATACAATTTTGTTTGCATGTTTTCTGCATCATTAGACAGTGAGCTCCCTGAGCATGGGACTCCTTTTCACCTTTCTTTGTATTGCTAAAGTTTAACACAGTGCCAAGCACATGATGGGCACATGCATGTTGACTTGATTCTGCCACTAGTTCATCTTTGTGCTTGCTCCACACCCTCTTATATCATTGTATATGAGATCATAAGTCTAGATCTAGACCTTAAAGGTGGCTTTTTTTAGTCCATTTTATTTTACAGATGAGGA
This sequence comes from Notamacropus eugenii, assembly GCF_028372415.1. Taxonomy (NCBI): domain Eukaryota; kingdom Metazoa; phylum Chordata; class Mammalia; order Diprotodontia; family Macropodidae; genus Notamacropus; species Notamacropus eugenii. The sequence continues at coordinate 8,846,975 of NC_092872.1, read as the reverse complement.
AACTAAAGCCCAGAGAGGTTATCACTTGTCCAAGTCACACAGTGGCAGAGCAAAGACCCAACCCAGATTCTCTCTGACTCCAAATCCAGGGCTCTATGCCACATGACTCTCTGTTTTATACTTTATGGCCCTTGAATTCCCTGAGTGTAAAACGTTGGTCATATAATATTCATCTCTGCAGCCTCTTCAATCTTCACCTTTCCACCTCTGCAGCTTTTGCCCTGGAAGCCCTCCAGACTGGTGACTGACCACCTCATCTGACCCCCTATTTCAAGCAGGTCCCAGCTATGCCTCATTTTACTCCCTCTTCCCTTGTCATCTTTTCAGTAATCCCACCAACCACCTTACAACATGTACCTTTGCCCTCCCTGGTTCTGGAACCATTATCAAATCACTCACATTGTCCCTGGAGAGGGATATGTCAGTCTACTCCCCTGTGGCACTGTTGAGATTTGGGGTGCTAGGGATCCTGAAATACCAACACACCAGGTCCTGCACAAATGAATTCGACTCAAGACTTCTTTAAACCAAAGGAAAAAAAGTTTATTAAAGATTCGCCATATTGGGTTGACTCTTAAGGAGCCTAAGCATTTGTAATGCTTGTATTCACAAGCAGGCCAGATAGAATCCCAGCTACACAGAGTCTGAGCTGGATTGAATCTGAGCGTCTTCATGGAGGTGAGATAGAACTTAAATACGGAAAAAGACTGAGGGAAGAATCCAGGTGTTGCCAAGTAGTGTGGGGCCCCAGGGATGGTCTTGATAGGAGCAGTCAACCTGGAATGTTCAGAGATCTTGATGGGAATGACCAGTATCCTGGGGTGAATACAGATTGAATCTAGGGAGGATCTTGATGGGAGTGGCCAGCAGCCTGGGGATTGAGATTTAGTTAGGATCAAGGGTGGGGAGTATGACAGAGACTTGGGCACAGTGATAATGAAAAGCCCATGGGCCTCTGGAGACTGCAGGATCAAAAGGGAAGATTCAAGGAGAATTCAAGGAGGTTCCCAGAGTCTGAACCCTATCAGCACCACTCACTATTCCTGAAACTTTCCAGGCTAAAGCACCCCTCCTTGACCACTACTCCGGATGGAGTTCAGACTCTGGGAACCTCCCTGAACTCCCCTTGAATCTCCCCACTTAACCTGGCTTTTCATACTCAGATTTGCAGACAGGTTCCCCCAGAATCTTGCCATTTAACCTGGACTTTCATACTCAAATTTGTAGCCAGGTCCTCTTGAATCTTCCAGCTTAAACTGACCTTTCATGCTCAAATTCATTTCATACTCAAATCTGTTGCCCTTGTCCTAGCCTGGTCTTCCATTGTCCGTTACCTTGTCATTGCCTCACCTACATCCCATCCAATCCCTGCACTGTCTGTTTCCCACTGTTCCACCCCCTCCCCCCCACTCTGGATTACATTACTAATTACCCCAATCCCATCAAGATCCTCTTTAGACCCTCTTCCCAGACCACTAGACCACCTCTACATCTTTACTACGGACTTTCTGTATATAAGTTCCATCTCGCCTCCATGAAGGTGTTCATATTCAATCCAGCTCAGACTCTGTCTAGCTGAGATTCTATCTGGCCTGCTTGTGAATACAAGTGTTACAGATGCTGAGGCTCCTTAAGAGCCAACCCAATTTGGTGAATCTTTAATAAACTTTATTTTACTTCGGCTTTAAGAAGGCTTAAGTTGAATTCATTTGAACAGGACCTGGTGTGTCGATATTTCAGGGTCCCCAGCACCCCTAAACCTCAACAGAGACACTGTTTCTTTTTAAATATCCGTATTCCCAGTACTTAGCATAATGTCTGGCACATAGTAGGTGCTTAATAAATGTTTATTTAACTGAATTAAATTGAACCTACTATGATACAAGGATAGATATGAATGAATGAAGCATTAATTAAGCACTTACTGTATTCCAAACATGGTGTTACATACTGGGGATACAAATACTGAAACAGTTTGTTCTCAAGGAACTTTCATTCTAATAGAGGGACACCACACACATCCAGGAGTGTTGAGGTTCAGAGGTGCTGGGGACCCCAAAATACAGACACAGCAGGTCCTGCTTGAATGAATTGGATTCAAGCCTTCTTAAAGTCAAAGAAAGACAAAGTTTATTAAAGATTCACCACACTGAGTTGACTCTTAAGGAGCCTCAGCATTTGTAACACTTGTATTCACAAGCAGGCTAGATAGAATCTCAGCTAGACAGAGTCTGAGCTGGATTGAATCTGAGTGCCTTCATGGAGACAAGATGGAACTTAAATACAGAAAAGACTGTAGGAGGGATCTAGGAGTGGTCTGGTAGTCTAGGGTGATGGGAGGAGGTGTTTAGGGAGGGTCTTGAGGAGAAGTCCAAGGAGGACCTCAGTGGGGCTGGGGTGACTGGTCAAGGGTTGGAAACAGCTGGAGGCAATCAGAAGATATCAGACAATGGAGGGCCTGGGCTGGAAGCAGGTGTCTCCAGGTAGTCTGGGATCCCAGGGATGGTCTTGATAGAAGTGGTCCTGATGGAAGTGGCTGGTAATAGGATCAAAGGGTGTTGAGTGCAACAGAGACCTGGGCACAGAATAATGAAAAGCCCATGAGCTTCTGGAGATTGCCAGATCAAATGGGAAGATTAGATTTGAGTAAGAAAGGTCTGATCAAATGGGAAGACCCAAGGGGAGCTCAAGGAGGCCCCCAGAGTCTGAACCCCATCAAGGCCAACAATTAAGAAGGAATCAGGAGACAGGTCTTGTTACACTCAGAATATGGCATTCTCTACCACCAGTTCATGAGGAATGTGCCATTCACAATTCAGCAAGCAATTTTTATATGTTAAATGAAACAAAAAATAAGAAAGATAAGTCTTCATTTACTAACAGGAAGTAGATAAGAGAATTATCTTTTTAGTACAGCTAGTTTCACTAAATCAAAGAGAAGTATCAGGTCAAAAAATGGAGGAGGGCATTCCAAGGACTCTGGAATTTTCTACCTTCAGCAACTAAGTCTTTTTGTACCAAGAAGATGAGGAAAGAAGACACTGAAACGAGACCAGCTGCAACTAGTCTGACAGTTGGTGAGTCACATACAGCAAAATGACTGATAATAGAACAAGATAGAATTGATTGTGTTCCCCCCCATAAAAAATTCACTTTTAACAGGAACTTCAGCCTTCAGCACAGTGTTTGGCACATGGCAAGGGTTAATATGCTTTTTCATCCAATTAGAATGTAAGCGCCTTGAAAGCCAGGACAATGTCATCTTTTCTGTTTTCATACCCAGCCCTTAGTAGCATTTGACACAGTGTTGTTTAGTCATTTCAGTTGTGTCTGATTCCTCACGACCCATTTGGGGTTTTTTGGCAAAGATATTACAGTGGTTCGCCATTTCCTTCTCCAACTCATTTTACAGATGAGAAAACCAAGAAAAACAGGTTTAAGTGACTTGCCCAGGGTCACACAGCTAGTAAATGTCTGAGGCCAGATTTGAACTCAGGAAGATGAATTTTCTTGATTCCAGGCTCAGCATTCTATCCACTGGGCTACCTAGCTGCCCATGACACTTAATAAATGCTTTATCATTCATGAATTTCATTCAAAAGAAATTGTCTGAGAACCCAGATCTTTTTTTAAAAATGTGTTTATTTTTAGTTTACAACATTCAGTTCCACAAGCTTTTGAGTTTTAAATTTTCTCCCCCTCTCTTCTTTCCCCCTCCCCAAGATGGCATGCAATCTGATATACGTTCTACATATACATTCATATTAAACATATTTTCACATCAGTTATGTTGTGAAGAAGAATTATGACCAATGGAATGAACCACAAGAAAGAAAAAACAAAAGAAAAAAGAGAGAGCAGATAGTATGCTTCGATCTGTATTCAGACTGTAATTCTCTGGATGTGGATGGCATTTTCCATCATGAGCCTCCTGGAGTTGTCTTAGAACTTTGCATTGCTGAGAAGAGCCAAGTCCATCAAAGTTAGTCATAGCACAATGTGGCTGTAACTGTGTACAATTGAGCACCCAAAATCTTAAGAAACAGGTTCAAGGAAGGTCTGAGAATCCAGCCAAATCTGGAAGCTAACCCAGACAGGACTGAGGTGAGAAAAAGGAACTGGGGCCAAGAGCCTTGTAAATTCTGTCTGCCAAATCAATTTCATGGTTAAAATGAAGACTAGAATCTCATTGCCAGAAAAGACCTCTGAAGCCTCTAGTCCTGAGCTAAAATATTCTCTGTAGTTAATCTAAGTGATTATGGAACCTGTTTAAAGCCTTGCAGGATTGGGGAGTGATTTCCAGAGGCTGCCCATTCCACCTTTGGTCAACTCTCATTGTTAGGAAATTTAATTTCATTTGAAGTTCCTCCAACTTTCTCCCACACCCTATGACTGTCCTCTGGGAATAAATCATCCCTTTTCATTAGGACAGTTCTTCAAACACCAGGAGTTGGGGATCATGGAGTTCCTCCCAGTCTTCTGCAGTTTAAACATTCCTCATTCCTTAAACCAGTTTCTAAGTGATGGTCAATTTACGATGGAAAAAATAGGCTAAATAAAGCTCTGGTTTATTTGTATTTTTCATTACCTTATAAGGCTGATTTTGAAGCAAGGACCAAAAGCTGAGTCAGTGAAAAGAGCAGAAAAGTCAGGTGTTCCTCAGTATTTCAAGTCTTAAAAGGCAGTGCAGTACAGTGGGAACAGACCAGATCTGAAGTTTGACCCCGGCAAAGACTCTCAATGCTTCCGGGCCTCAGAGGAAACGCATGAGGAAATGAGGGGTTAGTTAGACTAGATTGAGGTATCAAACAAGAGACACACTGGCAGCTTAAAATGTCACTGGGAAATGTTTAACAAAAGAAGTAAAAATACAATAAGACAAAGATGACATTATGTTTTAAACCTAAGTCAAATTGTGGTCTGCAGGGAAATCCTCTGTACACATTAGTGCTCCTTCCTGCACCCCCTTTCCACTGTCTTTTTAATTCTACTGGACTGGATGATCTCTGAGGTCCCTTCCAGCTGTAGATCGATCATCTTAAAAAGTCTAACAACTTAGAAAATCTAGAGTAGGATGGGACATTAATCTTCCTGAATATTTATTTCAGCAGTTCTAAGATTTGTTTCAACTTTGTAACTTTCCTTTTTTAGTTTATTTTAAACGAAGCTTTAAGCATCAGACTCCTTAAAATATCTGAGAGCCAGAGGAGAGGGAAAGTGGAACTGGCTGTCTGTTTCAGCAGGGGACTTGGATTGAAAACCCTCAGGGGATAGAAGGGGGAGGACAAGTGACCCCAAGGAGCCACTGTGTCCAATCTTGGGACCACGCAGGAACAGGGGAGCCAGTGTGCTTCTGGGAGAGGTTTAAGAATCTGGAGCTGGTTCTCTGAGGGTCCCTGGGTCTCCTGGAGGGAGACTGTCTGTGGAAGGGCAGAGAGGTGTAGAGGAGGGCTTCGTGGGGCTGGAGGAATAAGGATTCTCGTTATTAAGTAGTTTCAGTTGCATCCCACTCTCCGTGACCCCATTTGGGGTTTTCTTAGCAAAGTTACTGGACTGGTTTTGCCATTTTCTTCTCCGACTCATTTTACAGATGGGGAAACTGAGGCCAGTTGTTTGAGGCTGGATTTGAACTCAGGTCCTCCTGACTTCAGGGCGAGCATTCTATACACCTAGCTGCCCTAATAGGGTTTGCCTAGAAGGGGACACAATTATCATGCCCACTTTACGGACCAGGAGAGGGAGCCCTCCTCGCTCGGGTGCACCCAGCCCGAGTCTGGGGGAGGATTTGAACTCACGTCTTCCTGCTTTCCACCCACTGGAGGCAGGACGGCCTCCAGGCGCAGCTGTGAGCTCGGGGGATCTCGGTTCCGGCCTCAGTTTCCCGCCCCGTAGAGCAGGGGTGCCAAGCCCCGCCATTTCCACCTCCCGGCCCGCGCCCCCTCCGCCCGCGGGTGGGTACGAGTGCCCAGGACACGGTGCTCCCGCCCAGCCGCGGGGACCGGGTGTGACGAATGACGTAGCCGGGACAGTGCGAGGCTGCCCAGGTGACCTTGACAGCCGGGCTTGCCCCTTAGAAGTATCTTGTTTCCGGGTCGGGCCGGAGGGGCCGGAGGGAGAATGCCGGCTCGGGGCGGGAGCCAGGCGGCCAGGCGCCGGGTTCACCGCTGCGGAGGGAGGAAGGGCGAGCGGCCTCCACTGCGCCTGCGCAGGGCCGGCAGGCTCACCCTGGGGCTCCCCTTCCACCCCGCCCACATTCTCCAGCCCCGCCCCTCCCGTCCTTCCCTATTGGCTGCTTCAGCCCCACGGGGTGGGGGCGGGGATTCCTGAGGAGGGAGCTCCGACCGGATGCCCCGCCCCCTCAGTTTGAGCCTCCTCCTGAGCGCGTGAGGTCGGGGGCAGCGGCCGGCGAGGGCTAGTGGCGGAGCCGAAGCCGGTGGCGGCTTGTGCGAGGTGGATTTGCTTCGTGTCGTTCTGTGAGTCGGGGTTTGCGGCCGGCTGGGTGGAGGAGAGATACCCCGGGGAAGGGGGCCCGAGCGGGGGAAGGGGCGCTTGACGGCGCGCTGGGGGGAGGGGAGGGCGGTTGGAGGGCCTGCGGGGCCCGGAGCTAAGGGAGGGGGGCCCGGCGCGGCGAGGGGCGCGTGGCTGGAATACCGACGATGTCGGGGCTAGCGAGCACGGACGCGGAGCCGGGGTGAGGGCATGAGGGGAGCGTTCGTGGTGACTGGACGGTCGTGAGGAGGGGGATCCCGGCCACCGGGGCGGAATGAAGTGTGCTTTGGGCCACCTGTCAGGGACTCGGGCTGGGGCAGGGCTCTTTCTGGCCTGGGCAGCCCGGCAGGCCCAGAGCAGGGGGAGGCCTGGGGTTTTTTTTTAGGGGGTACGAGGAACCGTGGGACACTCCCTGAGGATGGCTGGAAATTGAGAGGGCCCCAGAAGCAGGTTGGAAAGCTGGACAAGGTCATCGGAGCTGGGGAAAGGGGAGGGAAGGCCGTGGATAGGCCTGAGGGACCAGGCTGGGGCTGAAGGGGAAATCTCCCCCCCACCGATTTCTCTTCGCCGTCTATCCATTTCGTCCATCTTTTCCTCAGGTTCACGCAGGCACCCGGATCTCGGCTCCCACCCCACCAGGGACTAAACAGTCCTCTGAAGCTGGGAGGGACCCGCATGAGTCAGCACCGGCTCGGGGCTCGGGGTCTCCTGCAGTTACTGTTTGGTTCCTGGGAGGCTTTTTTCTGTGCAGCTCTTAGCTCTGGCCATGATGGTGGCATCTTAGAGGTGGCCAAGGCAGGAATCTGTCATTCAAACCGCAGACTGTTGCAACTAGCTTGCTACATTGTGATCCTAAATGGAATGAAAAGATGGGGGCTGAGAAGCCTCCAAGCTGGCCAGACAGCCCAGGGCTGGGCGGGCCATCTTTTGTTCCCTGAATGGTAGCTCTGGCTGGGCTACGGTTGGGGTTGGGGCCTGTGAAAGATGGCTTGTGGTCCCAGCTATTTCAGCCCCTTTTTCTTTGGTGCTGAGTAACAGCCCTTCTTCCTTCCTCTGAGAGTCAGTTCAGGAATAGGGGATCTCTAAGTTTTTTTCTCCCCAACTGATGGATTAGAAAGCAAAAATGAAAGATCATGAAGTCATCCAGCTTTACATCCGAGTCTTATGTTGTTCAGTCATGTTGGACTCTTCCGTGACCTTATTTGGGGTTTTGCTGGCAGAGACACTGAAGTGGTTTGCCACTTCCTTCTCCATCTCATTTTACACATGAGGAAGTGACTCGGCGAGAGTCACACAGGTAGTAACTGTCTGAGGTATAATTTGAACTCAGGTCCACATGACTCCCGGGCTGGTGCCACTTAGCTGCCCTGGGACGATTTACATCTAGGCAAGAAAAAACTGGGCTCCATTTTCTCTATCCGTGATATCCTTTTTTGGTTCATGGGTGTGTGAGGTAGGGAAGGTGTTGGTATCACTTTATGTGTTCTCACAGATGACATTTTAAAGTAAGTGGCATGTTTTGATAGTTTTTGAAATTATTTTTGTACCTACATCAGGAAATCAATTTTTTTGCCTTGTGATTTTAAAGAATACTGAAGTAGGAGTTTGGAAACTTGAATTCTGGTTCGTATTCTGCTAATTAGCATTGGGCAAATAAATTTATCTTTGGGTCACAGTTTCTGAAATGAGGGATTTGATTTAGGATTGTAGGATTTAGAGCAGGAAGGGAACCTTAGAGATCCTCAAGTCCATAGGCAGCCCACCTGTACAGCTGGAACAAAATTAAAGTAATTGGAAAAATTGAACAAAGTAAACAAAAGTATCATAGAACATAGAAAATGTTAATATGTGGTTTTTCTGTCAAATATGTGGCCACAGGGATCCTTATGTAATTCGATTTCAATTTAAAAGCACTCATTTAGTTCAACTCCTTGCAGATAAGGAAATTGAAACCTAGAGAATTTCATGTTGAGGGTCACACAGATCCGTTCTTTATACCACACTCACCATAGTTAATTCCAAAGATTTTCTCCTGGGCTCTTTGTCATCAATATCCAAGGGTTCAGTTATCTCATACTGATAATTCTCAGATCTATATATTAAATCCTGGTTTCTCTCCTGAACTATAGTCCTTAATCACACTTACCTAGGCATCTCAGACTCAGCATGTCTAAAACAGAACTTAATCATCTTTCCTCAAATCCACTCATTTTCCCCATTGTTGAAAGCACTTCTCTCTAATCACAGTCTTGGTTGAGATCCTTACCTCACTCTTACTCCATGTATCTGGTCCATTGACTCAGTTTCCTCATTTCTATCTTCACATCATCTTTCATTATTCTTTTCCCTCAACTCCTCCTCTCCTGTCTGCCTCCCCCTCCCCTTCCTTCTTTCCAAAGGACCGGTAAATTTGGGTGGCCAAAAGATGTCCAGTTGACTTGCGTTTTACTGGCTCCTTCTCTTCCCTTCCCTTCCCCTGTCCTCTCCTTCTTCAAAAGCTAAAACTTACTGCACTTTGAAGCTGGGACACCAATGGGCCCCTGCCCAAGGGCTCCCTGGGCCCTCCTAGCCTTATAGTCATTATCAATAGTAACTGTTGCTGTTTCCCTCACAGCCTGATGTCTTTTCCTTTTCTTGACCTCATTAAAGGGGCCATGCCCTGGCTACTTCTTAAACAGGCCTGTTCAATCCTAAGTGAGTATCTGCAAAGACCTTGGCCTAAAGGTCCCAAGGTCTCCCAGTGCATCCTGGGTCATCTCCAGTCATCCTGATGAATATCTGGTCACTGGATTCAGATGGCTCTGGAGGAGAAGTGAGGCTGGTGACCTGCACAGCCCTCCCTCACTCAAAACAAAGCCAAGTGCAAGTCATGTCATTATTTCTCTGATGGCGTGGTCTTCTTCGGCAACGAAGGATGAACACAGTCCTTATAGTTACACAGCTACCACCCTGGCTCAGGTTCCTCATCACTTCTGGTAAACAGAAGGCAGAGTAAGACTAAATACAGAAAGTGAGTAATGTTCACTTGTATTGTGGAATTGTGTAACTTTAGGCAAGTTCCATCTTTTGTCAGATCTAACTTTTCTGTGAAGCCAGGAGTTTAGGGTAGATGACAGATGGTCTTAGCTAACTCTAGGCTTCTGTGAATCTGAGGGCAATAAGAGTGCTCCGTAATGGTAGGATCACATTGTGAGGACCTTGAATTTCAAGCTGAGGAAGTTGAATTATATCCTTGAGCAGAGAGAATCCATTAGAACAGGCAAATATAAAAACACTGTTTTTAGGACGTTTGTGTTAGTCTCCTTTCCGAATTCTGCGCTTCCTCCAGGAATTAGCCACTGCCTGATCTTGTCAGTTGACCTGTATGTGACCCTATGTTCTCCTGTTCTGTGCATTTGAATAGGCCATATTTCCCAGAAGCAGCAAGTAGCTCCAGGACCCAGACATTTTCTTTCTTGTCTGGGGATGGAATTCAGTGCAAAGGCTATTTATATTTAGGACCTGGATCATAAGTGAACTCGTTCTCATCCTTGCACAGTTCAGCATCTTATAGCAGCTCATCTGATTGCTTTGTAAAGTAGGATGAGACTAAATGACTAGAAAGATTTAGGGAGTGGGTATCCGTGAGAGCAGGTTGAGGAACGTGAAATACTATTCTGGCAGACCGTGGAAGAGAGAAGGAAAGCTGGAAAGGAGTTAAGAAGTGGTACAGAGGGGCGGGGGCATCTGAGAAAAGGTAGAAATGAGGCAGGGTAGTATAAAGTGCCAATAAGTACTCAGCTGAAAAAATGTAGGGGGTGATTGGATTGCAGAGGAGGTTTCTAAGTTCAGGTTATCATTTTTTCAAAGGCCCTCAATTAAGGAAAAGGGAATGCTTACTGACAGGATTTCACTAACAAAGGTTCGTTCATTTAAAACACATGTTTTAACATTTTTTTTATTTGAGAGTGGAACACATGATCAGAAACTTGTGTGCAATCTGCAATTCTTTTTTTACAATTAGTAATTAATCCAACTGTACTAGCGTGAAGTCTGGAGGTCCTCAGTTATACAGCAGTAGCAGCCAACAGATGGTCAGGCCCTACCTGCCAGTGCATGGATGTGAGCTATTTAGGTCTTAAAATGAACTAAATTTCAGGCAGGGCACATTGGACTTATGTATGTGGCATGCTGAAAACCCACTTTTTTTCATGTTACTCTCTGCCCCCTCCCAGTTTTAGTGTATTTGGCTAATCTTTATTTGGAAATGAACCTTTCCTTAAGTAGATTCTCCAAAAGCCATTTTTTTTAGCAACTAATTAATTTTGTTGTTTTTTTTTGAAAGAAGCAAATTTGTAACATTCATAACAAGCACTCTTTCCTCAGCATGTTTGAATGATAGGTGTAGTTTAGTTTCCAAGTTTTAAGTTCAAGGACTGTGAACTTTTCTCTTTGCCATTGGCCTTTTTTTATGTGTAAGAAAAAAGTGAACATTCTCACTGACGTACTAAAAACTGAACTTCATGTGTTAGGAATTTTAGCCTGACATTAGGCAAATGTGGTTCAAGAAGAGTTAGAAAAAATTAATGAGAGATCAAAATTAGAGACACTTTGGAGTGTGTATCCTTTTGTATTTTAAGGTACTTTTTGAAATGTAAAATCTTCTAAAATCTCTTTTAGGAAGGCTCTTGAACCAGCTACAATGTCAGCAGACAACGATGTTTCCCTCTCCACTTTCGATGAGACTTCTGGATCAAAACTTGCCCGAAAAGCTAAAGAGGCACCATTTGTCCCAATCGGTAAGTCTTCCTGTGACAAAACAATAATTTATCAGTAAAATGGTATCCATTGAAACATCAATTCTATTCAAAGATGCCTTTCTTTTTAGGTATCATGTTGTTTATTTGAAATGCAGTGAAAATAAAAGTTGTACAGATTTGCTGACTAGAATTCTTATGTGCCAGAATTTTGTTGTCTGTTACTCCAGTATACCATGTACCCCAGAAAGCAGCATGATAGAGTGGAAAGTGGAAAGAGCTGTGAACAGTTTCCATCAGGAAAGGAGCCTTGATTTTAGGGTCCCACCTTTGCTGTGTGGCTTAGGCAGGTCACCAAGCTTCACTGGGTGCCACTTTTCTCATCTATCATGTCTCTAAAAGTTCTTTTTAGGTTTTGTGCGGAAATCCAGGAACTTGGGAATCTTTGTAAGGAGACTTTGCTGTTACCAGGGCGATAGCTTGAGGGGACCATGTCTGGCAGTGGCACCGCACATTATAGTTAAGTTGATTGATTTCATTTACCTGGCACCTACTTGTGTGCAGTGCAGGGCACCATGATAGGCCAAGTGCAAAGTTTAGGCAAATCCTTCCCTCATGGAACTCACAGCCTAGTGGCAGTATGAGACACAAAACATATAGATAATGCCCGTCCATTGGTGAAATGTAGTTATTTGTTTATAGATCTTTGTTAAGCATGTGGCTTGCATGTTACCAGTTGACTCTTTGCCTTACAGGAATAGCAGGCTTTGCCGCTATTGTTGCGTATGGATTATACAAACTGAAGAGCAGAGGGGACACTAAAATGTCTGTCCACCTGATCCACATGCGCGTGGGAGCCCAAGGCTTTGTAGTGGGAGCCATGACCGTTGGTAGGTCCTCCATAGCAAACATTCCATTCTCCAGTAAAGTTCCTTACTGATGCATTTCTCTGAAAAAAAACAAAGTGAGGTATATATTTAGTAAGATTCCTGCAGTTATTTGTTAGTATCTTTTGCATCCAAAAGCTAATTGACTTTTAATCAATTGATCATTCAACACAAGTTCCCAAACTTATTTGGCCTACTTCCCCTTTTTAAAAAAAATTTACTCAGCACCTTCTGGAAATCTTAACAAACTAGGACAGAAGTCTCAGACTGAGTGTACAACTGCACCTGAGGCAACTACCACCTCTCTGGTTTATCACCCACTTTGGAAACCACTGTTAAATTTTAATACAATACAGAGTAATTTTTGTTTTACGTTCATGATTATTACTACGTGTAGAATTCTGGATGTCAGTTACCCTGTCTGGGCTTCAGTTTTCTGATTTATAAAATGAAGGGCTTGAACCATGATGCTTAAGGTCTCTTCCAGCTCTAAATCTCATGTTCTTAATAGTCTTTGAAGGGTCTCCAATCTTGGGTTTACAGAGTGATCTTTAAACCAATTAAAATGGTAAGGATTATTTTTCCTGATTGTGATATGTGTACAGTAATCATGACATCTTCAAGTTAAGGAAAATTACGTTGTTAAATTACTGTCCTTTATTCTTTTTCAGTCTCACTGCTTGCTACTGCCCTAGTGTAGGCTTTTATTACTTAACCCTTGAATGGCTGAATTAAGTACTTGGTCTCTTTTAACAGATTTCACTGTTATACTAGGAGCAACAAAGCATTAAACAGGAAGGGGAGAAAAATAAAAGTCGTTTCCCTTAGTGATATTATGCTCTAATGCAAGAGACTGAGCAAATATCTATAAGCATAAATATCAGAAATACCGTTCTCTGTTACCATTCTTTTCTGATGAATCTTCTTTGGGCGAAGAAGTGACTGGCTTCTCAAAGGCTGTGCCAAGGAAGCAAAAGCTTTAGAGTTTTTACACATCTGGAAAGCTTTCCATACTAGCCTGGCCATAGAGCGTGGCCTTTTTCTGAGGGACCAGCCTCTGCGTTTGGGGAAGACAATAAACATGGAGTTGGTTATCAGGTGATAAAAAATCTTTTTGGCTGCAACAGCTGATGAAGCTTTGGAGGTGGAGAAGGCCTGCAATTTACATTGACAGGGTTCATCCATGTAGATGAAATTCCACATTTTTAACCTATTGGAAATACGTTAGCAGCAGTGATAACAGTCACGGAACAAATATCGTTAGCATCATATATGAGTATATGGTAGGAGAGATGGATTAAGAATTAGATGACAGAGGTGCCTTTTGTCACTTGCTTCCTTCACAAAAAGTCCTGGACTTGGAGTCGGGATACTTGGGTTGTGCATCCTAGGATCAGTCACTTCTTTAATCTCAGTTTCCTCATTTATAAAATGATGCTAAGATCTCTTCCAGAGGTGAAGATTGGCAGCTAACAAATCATTTTATCCTTATGATCTAGATGTAGCCTCATGGACTAGTTAGGGAATTATGAACAGAGTGTAATTTATAATTATTAAGATAATAAAGGAAAATGAAAATGGTGCTCAGTGTCCTGATTCCTTGCATAAACTTTTCTTCGTGGTGTTTCCTGTCATGGACAATTTTAAAAGTGTCTTTGTTTATGTCATATAGAAAACCATATTGAAAATCTAATTACTTTGTCTTTTTCTTTAGGTATGTTGTACTCCATGTATCGGGAATACTGGGCAAAACCCAAACATTAGAGGAAAGATGCTGCCTTCGTGCTGATGTTTTAGAGCTAGATACCTCACATTGAGGTTACATGTTTAAAAAAAAATCATTTAGGGATATGTGGTTCTAAAAAGCGGCATGTGTCAGACAACCAATCATGGAATCGTAAAGATTGGCTTTTTCCATGGAAGCTTTCGTTTTCCAGGTGATTCAAGGTGTACTATTGGAATCCAAGAATTAATTAGGGGAGTTAACTTAATACAAAAGGAACAGGTTATACTTGGGTAATAAATTATATTCATATTTCTCAAATCTCAAAAAATGACTGAAAAATTAGAGGGCCAAGACTCATGAATCTCCGATTGCTTTAAGATGGGGCACATTTTGGGATATGATATAGGAAGCTGCTTTAACAATTCAGGAAGCACTTTCTTCCTTATTTTGTAGCATGGTGGACACTTCAGTGTCTAGGGCTGCCTGGCTTTGATGAGGGCCCAAAGAACATCTGTAAGAAAACCATGAAATAAAACATTATAGCAAGAGTCTTATTTATGCTCTCCCTTCACTGTAGACACTTGTTTGTATTTAAGATGAGCCTTGAACAGTTGTTAACCAGGCTACTTAACACAGTAGTATTTATTATAAAGTTAGTAAAAGACAAGAATAACAAATTGTATGGCTTAGTTATATTTTTGCTGCTACCATATTGAACTTGTTTTTTAAATGTCATCTGTTTTATATATATTTGAAGTGCTTATTCAACAGTAAAGAGAGAGAACTTTGAAAATGTGTGCAGTATTGTGTTTTCTCTAAGAGTCATGTCCAACTGAAAAATATTACTGTCCTTTCGATTTGATGGGCAGACTCATGTGAGCATTCTCCTTAAACAAATGTTGACATTTAAGTAACGCTTTGTTAACTTGTGGAATTCTGATGTTGAAGATAAATTTACATTCCATGGTAATAACATGGTACGGATATTATTAAATAAAATGAACACATCACGTGTCTTGTACCTTATTTCAGGTTAATATAACACAAAACAATGTACGCTCCCAGAAAGCAAATATGTTTTGGGGTTTTTTCTGCTTTAAGTCTAGGAATAAGGTAAGCTGAAGCAGCCAAATCAGAGATTCTGATTTTGTAGCTGTTCAGTGTTAGAAATTAGTAATTTAACACATTTATGAGGTGCCAACCACGTGCAAGGCGCATAGGTTAACCCAATGATCCTTGCCCTCCAAGACGGTCTTATTTAGGTGATCATGATAAGCTACAAAGACAGCTTATGGGAATTAAAATAGTTCAGACATATAGTTGCTCTGAAGAAGAAGAGATGAAGTTCTGTAAGAGATCCTCTAAGTTAGGTTCTGATTTTCATTGACTTCAAAGCAAAAGGTAGGTAGGAAAAGTGAAGATGGTGAAAAACCATGGCTCAGAAACTGCACACCTTGAGACCTGAGAAAGTAAGTGCTAGACAGGGCAAGCACCAAATCAAAAGAAAATAGATTGTTAGTAATGTTAGTGATGAAGCTGGTAGGCCTTGTGATGGGGCAGAGACCAGAGTCAATACATGCAACAGAGAAAAGGATGGCATATGACTGGAACAACTTGAATTATTGAAACAAGAAATTAGCCAGAAAAGTGGGAAATGGTCAACAACTGCCATGGAGACCAATTATAGTTTTGTACAGAAATTGAACCACAGTAGATGACAGGTGGTCCTAGATGCTAGATGTGTGACCCTCAGCAAGTCACCCTGTTTGCCCCTATTTGTAAAATGAGCTGGAGAAGGAAATGACAAACTGCTCCAATGTTTTTGCCAAGAAAACCCCCAAAAAGGTCAGTCAGACATGACTGAAAACAGCTGGCCAACAGCTGGAAGGGGGCCATCTAGTTCAACCCTCTTATTTTATAGATAAGGAACTGAGGCTAGAAGTGAAAGGTCTTACCCAACATCACAGCTATTAAATATCAGAGGATTTGAGCCCAGGTTGCCTGGCAAAGGTTCAGCATTAGTAGCTCCATTTGTCATAAGAGCCAGAGTTCTGAAAGCACCTTTGAACTTGTCAAGCAGAAGGATGGATGATGTAAGCCGCTATCACGTCATAAAGTGGAGTATGGAGACAATTTAAAGAAAGCTTGGCAAGAGGTTCAACTAAGCAAAGTTCTCCCAAAGACACGTAAAGAAAAAAAGGATGACAAAAAATTGGTAAAATAGCTCTAAAATTTACCAAAACGTCAAGGATGGTGGGACATTTGGATCTTAACAGTCCCAGGTGTGGCTGAGGGGAGATAAAAATGACACTAAAGATAAGGGAAAAGCATCTAATTGGACCTAGGGTATGTAAACAAGTCAATAAACATTTGTCTTTGTGTTGAGTAAAGCAGCTAGATGGCTCAGTGGCAAGAATGTTGGGTCACAGGAGACCTGAGTTCAAATTTGACTTCAGCTGTGTGATCTTCCCAAGTCATTTAACCACTGTTTGCCTCAATACACTGGAGAAGGAAATGGCAAACCACTCCATGATGCTTGCCAAGAACCCCTGAATGGTATTGGTGTGCTATGGGCCACTGAATCATGAAGAGCTGTATATGAGTGAACAGATATGTCAGGCATTGTGGTACGCCCTGGGGGATCCCAAGAAGGGGAAGAGATAGTCCTTGCCTTCCAGGAGCTCGTCATCTAAGCGTCAACATGCAAATAACTTAGGTGTAAACGATACCAAGGAATGAACGAGAGCACAGCCACAGTCTTCCTCTACGAGGTGGAATTTTAGCTGGTATGCATTCCAGGCATAGGAGATAGCTGTTAAAATGATGGACTTGGGAGATGGGATATCTTGTTCAAGAAATAGCAAGGTGGCCAATCTCACTGCATCAAAGAGGTGGGTTGTTTGTCTCCTCCAGAGCCATCTGGGTCCAGTGACAACTGGAGATGGCCCAGGATGTAGTGAGAGACCTAGACTTTTTTAGTCTTTAACAGGTCTCTAGCCCCAAAAAACCCAAAAAACAATTTAGGAAGGAAAGATCAGGCTTCCTGGCTGAAACAGAATTGCTATTCACTCTGAACCAATCAGGGGCCAAACAATGCCCACTAAGTGGGGCTTGGTCTGGTACCTGTTGTTGACCAATCAATGAAAGCCAGAGTGATTTGAGTTTAAGGCATGGTCCTTAAGGGGGAAAAAAAGGTGAAGTGTAACATTTAAGAAGACTAGAGAGGGGTGGAGGTGGGAGATGCACTAAGTTATGGAGGGTTTTGAATGCCAAATAGAGGGGTTTTTATTTAATTCTGGAGGTCATAAGGAGCCAGTGGAATTTATCCAGTAGGAGTTGACATGGTTAGACCTGTGAATTAAGAGAATTACTTTGGTGGCTAAATGGAGGATGGATGTGGCAAACAGGCTAAGCAGCAAGGTACTACAGGCATGAGGTGATGAGGGTCTGCACCACAGTAGGGGCAGTACCAGAGGAGAGAAGATGTATCTGAGATGTTGTAAAAGTAAAATTAATAAACTGAATGTTTACAACAGGAAATATTGGGGGTGGGGGAGATGTAGGAGTTCCTTGGGTTGGGAATCTGGGTAATTGAGAAGAGGGTGCTGCCCTTGATAGTATAAGGAAGTCTGGAACAAGGGAAGATTTAGGGGGAAAGAGTTCAGTTTGGGATATGTTGAGTTTGAAATGTTTCCTGGACATACAGTTGGAGATATCTAACAAATAGTTGGAGTTAGAGACTATAGTTGGAGCTACAGAGATGATAGTTGAATCCATGAAAACTGATGTGATCAGAAGTTGTAAGGAGTAAGAAGACAATAGGGTCCAGGACAGAGTCCTGTGGAACAAATCCTGCATATGGTGGGAATGATCCAAGACTGAAGCCTGGCAGGGCACAATCAGCAATGTGAAAGGGGGCAAAAGACTTGAGAAGGGTACAGTACAGAGTTCAACTGGTTCATCAACGGGTCAGTAAGGGAAAAAGAGAGTGGTTGGTGCAGGAGTGATGGCATGGGAGAAAATTGAGGTCAAGGGAATGGAGATCATGATGAGGATGAAGAGCAGGGTTTGATGTTGAAAGGCAGAGAACGAGGGAGAAAGCATCTTAGGTGAATGGTGATCAGATGAACATGGAGGTGGCGCATTTGTGTGAGGGATGGCAAGATGAAGAACATGACCATTTTGGGGTGTGGCTAAGGTGGGGGTAGAGTAGGTCCTGGGAAATGAAGAGGCTGATGAATTGGAAGGGTAAGGTGTTTGAAGGAGAGTCAGTATATGTTGAAGTCCACTAGTAGGAGGGCAGTATTTGGAGAGGAAAGATTGTGAACCATGTATCTAACTCATTTGTCAGGCCTAGAGGCCTAAGGGCTACCCGAGTCTTTCCTTA